>NW_004955570.1:1429315-1481452 GCF_000276665.1 Chinchilla lanigera
GCCGCCGCCGGCCGTTGGAGGGCGTGCTCCCGGCGTGCCCCGCACCGGCATGGCGGCGGCCATCGCGGGGGTGCCTTCGAGTCTCGCTTCTCTGTGGTAGCCGGTCGGTGCTCGTTTCTCTTCCGCAAGCTCGGAGTTCGTGGCGGGAGCTGGGTCAAGGGAGGGTGCGGCTGCGACGTTGAGCAGAGCCCGCGGAGATCCGGGCCGGCTGCTGGCGGGAGAAGATGGCCGAGGGCGAGCGACAGCCGCCCCCAGGTAGGGCCGGCGGGACTGTGGCCGAGGCCAGGGCCGGGGCCGGATCGGCGCCCGGCGAGGGGGCGGGGAAGGGGTGTGGGGCTTGGAGCGGGGCCTCGGGTCGCGAGATGTAGAACTGGGGAGGGCAAAGGCTGATGGGCTCCGGGGCGGAACAGGAGTTGCAGGGCCTCGGGAAAGGGGAGCTCGGGGGTGGGTGGGGGAAGGGCCTGAACCGAGGCTGCCGAAAGCGGTGGGGGGCGCGGCGGGACTTGGAGAGCCCGGGCTGCCCAAACCCGAGGTCGGGATTCCAGAGGGGACGTTTCCCACGTTTGAACGGCGCGTGTCTCGGTGAAGCTCCTGACCCGGTGGGACATTTGTCAGCGACAGAGGGACTCCGGCGGCTGCCGTTTTCATTGGACCTTGCTGGGATGGGCCTGGGCCTGCCTTGCCCTGTTTCAGCCTCCTCCACACCTCGGCCCACCTCCTTGCCCTGTCCCTCTTGGAGGCCCGACTCTGGGGTTTCAGTGGCTGAGAGTTTATGGGGGGAAACTGCCCTTGGTGTCTAAACCATTAATTTAAAAAGGCTGGTTCTGCAAGGAGATGAATGGCAGGCGTCCCCGTCTGTAACTTTTGTTTACACCGTGGCCTCATTTTACTTGGGCTCAGATAACTGGGATGGAGATACCAGGGAAGGATCGTACACGGATCCCTTTCTTGGAGGAGAACGCTGCTTGCTGACCTCCTTTGAGCTAAGAAGAACTGGACATAGATAACATTGAAAATTCGGACAGGAGGAAGTAGGTTGGCCAAACATAGCTAATGTTTTGAAAGCGTTTGATATTTCTTCCACCCTGCGTCTCAGGAGGGAGAAAATTTGAGAATCAGAAGAGGTATCCCCACTATGCTCCCCTCCCCCAAAATGATGAATAAAGTGCTGAGTTTGGTCTGTTACAAAAGCAGACGTTTGTTTTAGCTTGTACAGAACCTCTGCGCTTGTGCCTTGTGTGTTGTGCCGATGACATCAGGAGCTAGGAGATACAAAGCAGCTGGACTTAGCAGTGAATGCCTGTGCCTCTGGGGACGAATGGGGAAATGTGGGTGCTGAAGGAGAAAGGCCCACAGAGGTTACCTGTGGCTCCTGCTGAGATCCACGTGTCCCCAGAGGTGGCCATACAGTTTGAGGCTACCTTTTGGATCCGTGGAAAGAAGTTCTGGTTAGACAGTGCAGCAGTAAAATTTGGATTTTGGCTGGCATGTCCCATTCTCTGTGAGCCTTAGTTTGCCTGTCTGTCTTTCTTACTTCCTTTACTTTGTTTTTTGAAACAGTGTCTTGTTATGTAGTTCGGGCTGGCTTTAAATACCTGTGTAACCTAGGCTGGCCTTGAAGCCTCGGTGATCCACCTGCCTCAGCCTCCCAGTGCTGGGATGACAGATGTGCGCCACCGCACCCAGCAGTCCCCTTTTAAAATGAAGATATTCCCCGGAGTGGTTGCATACTCCTATCATCCCAGCACTCGGGAGGCTGAGGCAGAAGGATCATGAGTTCGAGACCAGCCTGGGCTACAAAGTGAGCTCAAGGCCAGCCTGAACTGCGTAGCGAGGCCCTGTCTCAAAAAGACCAAAAGAAATAAAAAATAAAAAATAAAAAAAAATAAGATACTTCCTTCATGGAGTTGTAATATATGTTCAAGCAAAAGATGTGAGAGTTTGTGTGGGACATAGAGGGTAGTCACTGAACACTGCTCTTCTTGGCCTGGTATAGGTTGAATATGTACACCTGTTTTCCAGTGGTAGATGATAATCTGGAATACTCATGGATTTTTAGGAACATCTTTAAAACTCTGGATATTGTTGTCTTATAAGGGAGGTGAGGGGTCCTTTGTCAGAGACAGATTTAAGGCTGCAGAGACCAGTGCAACTTCATTTCTCACAGTCCTGTCTTTGAAACCTTTTTTTGGCCCAGATGTGATCCCAGCCCTTGGGGAGGCTGAGGCAGGAGGATCACTGTGAGTTGGAGCCCAACCTGGGCCACATAGTGAGTTCAAGGCCAACCTGAACTATAGCAAGACCCTGTCAAAAACTAAAGAAAAGAAAACTTTTTTTTGACCTGGGGCTGTGTATTCTGGCAGCCTGTGTACGTTTGGGGAGTGCTTTTGCAAGGCTTCCTGTGAGATAGCCTTGGCCTTGGCCGACGGGCTCTCTTGGCCTGTGCGGTGTCTGGAGGGCTGTTCCTTGCTGGGAAGAGTTCTGGGCTGTCAGTGTTCCCAGAGATCATTTTGCAGATTTGATTATTTGGAATGTGGAACACATTTCCCCGTAAAAGCCATGTGGTTGGGTTACCAGCCTGGCGTGCAAAGCTTATTATTTAGCATCTTACCTAAGTAGCAATTTACTAATAGTAGGGGCCTCCAGTTATTATGGGCCTGGTGAACAGGCTTGCAGGGGAGGAGGAAGAGGGCTTTGGTCTCTTTTGGGGCCCTGGTTTGACTTTTCAGTTAGGCATTGTCCTTCTCCAGAGGTCTCCAGATCTCTTGGCACTTTTCCTCTCCTCAGACCTCTCCAGGCAGGCTCTTAGCACCAAATGTCACATGTTCCAGAACCTTCCTAGGTCTCTGTTCCTTTTTCTCCGTGCAGCTGATGTGAGCTAGGTTTCAGGAGGAAGGCAGTATTGGGTGAGTTTATGTTATGTTGAGCCCTTCATGCTTCTAGAGATGTTTCTTAAAAAATTTTTTTTGAGATAGGGTCTTGCTGTGCGTTTCAGGCTAGCTTTGAACTTGTTATGTAGCTCCGGCTGGCTTTCACTGATGGTGGTCCTTCTGCCTCAGCCTCTCATGCTGAGATTATAAGCATGTGCTACCATGCCTGGCTGAGAATTTAAGTTGTTAAAGGAAACGCTGACCAGGCATGGTGGCTTACTCCTGTAATCCCAGCAGTGGGGAGGCTGAGGCAAGAGGATCACCTTGAATTTGGGGCCAGCGTGAACTACATAGCAAGACCTTGTCTCAAGAAAAAAGAAAAAATACAGAAATGCTTACTAACCTATGATACCTCTAACTGTGGGTGGAGGCCCACAGACTCCTTGTCCCAAACCATGGTGGCTAGCTGTGTTTTAGAATTCAGAGTTGCTCATATTTTGGAAAGTATCACCACATCATCAACAAAATTATTTCAGCAAAACATATAAATACTTGCACTAAGTGGATTACACAAAGCCTGTAAATGTTTTCAAGTCAGTTTAGGTTTGGTTCTAGATGAGCTTATAATTTTTTTAAAAGCCACTTTGGGTTTTGGAATTATGAATAAGGGATCAGGGCTTGTGTCTCCCGCTTTCACAAAGTGGAGAGAGTTCTGTGGTGCGGGCAGGATGTTTTGGTTTTGGTGTGAAGCTGGCCTCTAGGTCAAACATTGAACTGTGTTGAGTATTGCTCTTCCCTCAACTTCTAGAATTGCAGAATTTCCATTTAAAATTGTCCCCCCCCATAAGAGCACTATAGGCTGGTCTTAAAAGTAATATGTACCTTTAAAAATGGAAGTCTTGCCAAGTGCGGTGGTACACGCCTGAAATCCCAGCCACTTTGAAGGCTGAGACAGGAGGATCACAAGTTCAAGGTCAGCCTTAACAGCTTAGACTCCATCCATCCCCTCTTAGAGATGAACAAAAGCAATTTGGTTTAAACTATTACATTATTCCAGTGTGTATACTACTATGTATACGTGTTATTTTTAATAGGCTGCAGTTGTTTTGCTAAGAACAAGGTACTAAATATGATACAGTGCAATTTTTTTTTTCCTTTTAATATCTGGGCTGTCTTTCCTGTGTCCATACTATAGATTTTATATGGCTATATTACTTATCTGTCAACTTATTGATTGCTGTTTGGGTTGTTTCTCTTTTTTTTCCATGCGGTGAGCACCCTGCGTGTCTGTGAGTGCATCTGAAGGGAGCGCATCTGTAAGCAGAGCTATTGGTCCAGTGGCAGTTTTCACTCAGGATGGAGCTGAGTTGCTCCTTAGCAGGCCCTGCCCAGTAACACTTCCGTGGAGGCGACTGGCATTTCCTATTTTCCCCTCCCAAATCAGCGTCAGATGATTTTAAGCTGCTAGCCTTATCTGGACAGGGGATCACGGGCACTTTCACCTGTCTTTGCTCATTCAGGAGGTTGGTGGTGGTGGTGTCCAGTCCTGGGTACAGTGTGTATTTTTCTTCTGATGGTGCTCTCAGGGTGGCAAGCAGGAGGCGAGGGCATGGTTATTGAGCACACTGCCAGTGCCTTGTTTTTTATTCCTCACACAGCAAGGAAGGCAGGAGGCTAGTGGGCCCGGCTGACGTGCATCACTGTGTCCTGGAGGACAAGGGTGGTCTTGAGAGGGCTTGGGTGTTGGAGTCTTGGTTTAAGGGTGAGAGGGATCTTTTGCAGCTGGGAAGCAGATCTAGGGATGGAGGCAGGAGAGGGGAAGGGGAAATCAAGGACTCAGATGCCACAGTATATGTGCCGACTCCCTTTGATGAATGTATTCGTTATAAGTCACAAATATGTGTCAGAAGAGAAAAGGTTACACAGGGAAAAGCGGGAGGTAGTCTGTTTCCCTAACTGCCTTCTCATTTTCTTTTTCAAGAGTCTTCAGAGGAGACTCCTCCAGCCACACAGAACTTCATCATTCCAAAGAAAGAGATCCACACGGTTCCGGACATGGGCAAATGGAAGCGCTCTCAGGTACTGGCATCTGCACCGTGACATCAGAACCCGGCCGAGGACCTGGGCTTTTCAGCTGTGCTTTTGTCGGCATGACCAGGCGGCGCGCCTCTGGGCTGGCTCGCTCTTGGCCCCTGAGTTATCAGAAGTCAGGGAGGAGGAGGCAGGGGACTTGGCTGTCCCCTCTTGGGGCGGCCCTCAGAGACACTGGGGCAGCAGGGCCCCAGGCTGGGCTCTGGCACTCTGGAAAGCCCGTCTCGCTCTCGTTCCCTGCCCTTTGAACCTGGTTCTGGCTGAACACAAGTGTCCTGAGAGACGAGTGGGCACTGCTCCTTGGCTGCGGCGAGTGTGGAGGTGGCAGCCAGTGTACCAGCGGGAGGAGAGGCTGTCTCCTGGCGCGTCGGCCGGGGCCGTGACTAAGTAGCTGGCAGCTGGGCCGAGCGCATAGGGCGGCACTGGCTTTCTCTGCTGCTCGGCCCAAACGGTCGGCGAAAGATCTAGCTGTGGCTCCTAGGCCTGTGGTCCACGCTGTGGAGTGGTGGAGGCTGAGAAGGGGCATTTCGAATGCTCAGAGAAGGCTTTGGGCCCAGCTCTAGTCGGGCACCTAGGCCTGGTCTGGTCAGCTGGGTGGAGGGTGTCAGACAGATGGACAGACGGGCGGCAGGCATGGGCCCCGCATGCTTGGCAAGCTGTCCATGGGCGTCTGCTGCGCTCGCGCAGAGCCCTGGCCCCAGCCTCCACGTTTGGCCCTCACGCAGGTTTGGGGTAGCGTGAGCCTCCCGCTTTCCCAAGACGGTTGTTGTGTCTGTTCCAGCTCCTCACGGGATAAAGGCCTCAGTCCCCTCAGCTGCTCTAGGGGCCTGGCTCGGGTCCTTTCGTCATCACGGTTGCTCTGCCTCTGAGTTTCTCAAGCCCAGCACCTCTTCTTGCAGAGGGCTGGCCTGCGCCTGGGGACATCTCCCCTGGCACCACCCAGCAGACAAGAGCAGTGCTCCTTTCCCCAGTTGTCGCTGCCAAAATATCTTGAGGCATAGTCAGGTACCCTGTGGGAGCCAGGTTGCCCTGAACCTCCCTGAGCCTAAGCCTGGCACTAGCTCGTGCACCCCAGTGTGCTCTGAGGGACGCTTTCCCTGGGCTGGGGAGACGCTGGAGATGACCACGCACTCTGCTGGAGGGTCCTGGTGGAGGACCACTCTTCTAGAAAGCGTGCTGCTGCTCAGGGCTGTCCTGGGGTTGGGGAGGAGGAGGAGGCAGAGGCCTTGCCCTTCACACCTGCGTCCCCGGGGCCTGCGCCTCAGTGCTTTCTGCTCCCCGTGCCGGTACCCTGCACCCCAGTGTGGAGGAAGGGTTGGGTACAGGTGGGCCTGCTGTAGGCAGGAGGCAACTCCTTCTCAGGCATCTGCACAGCAGCCAGGGGCCCTAGCTGTGTTTCTGGGACTCCTGGTGGTGGCCTTGACCGCCTGGTGGTGTCTTGTGGGGAGGAACACCCAGGCCTCAGCTTTGGGGTGAGGCCGGCAGGCTCCATGCTCCATGTCCGAGGAGGTCTTGGGCAAATCTTTTCTCCCTCTGAACCTTGGTCTCCTTAGCTGTAGAGTGGGGACAGCAACAGCGCCTTCCTCATGGGATGTCACGTCAAGGCCTCCGCAGCCGTTGTGAGGGCTTGGTAGACTGGCTGGAGCTGGGGTTGCGGTGGTCGCTGGGCTGCTGGCAGGGTGGGGGTCGAGGGTTTGTCCTCACCTGTTGACTGCTGCCCCGGGCTGGGAGCCAGCACAGCTTGGCCAGGCGGGTCTCACCTCTCTCTGACCCTCCCTTCTCTTTGATAGGCGTACGCAGACTACATCGGATTCATCCTCACCCTCAATGAAGGTGTGAAGGGGAGGAAGCTGAGCTTGGAGTACACAGTCTCCGAGGTGGGTGCGGCGGGTGCGGGCCCTGCAGAGGCCGGGCCAGCCAAGCACACGGGTAGTTTGTGTTTTGCTGTCACAGCTCTCCCGTTTTATATAATGGGGATCAAGGCAAACATGCAGTTTAATAAACTGCGTTGCTGCTTACTAGTGTTTTGTTTTGCAGTGCTGGGAATTGAGCCAGGGGCTCCAGCTTGCAAACACTCCACTACTGAGCTACACTCCCAGCCCTAACTGGTGTGTTATATAACTTTTGAAATTTAAAAAAAGATGACACCCAGGTGTGGTGGTGTACACCTGTACTCCCAGCACTCTGGGAGGCTGAGGCAGGAGGCTTGAAAGTTTGACCCCAGTTTGGGCAACTTAGTGACTTATTGAGACCCTGTCTCAAAAAAAGGGTTGGGGAACCTCGCTCAGTGCTCAGGCCCTGGGTTCCATTCCCAGTACCACAAAAACAGAACAAAAGTGCCCGTGTTCCTGGAGAGATCGCTAGTGAAATACGCATCAATGAACACAAAAGTCGACCTCTCTGTTTTCCCGTACGCCCAGCTCCCGGGCAGCCCCGGTGCCAGCACATGGCCCAGGACATGGAGAGCCCTTCCTCGGCTGTGGAGGAGGGCTGCCGTTCGGAAGGGTCCTGTGCGCACCTCGGGGGCCTTCTTTCCTGAGGCCTCCGACCTAGAACGGCAGTGCCCAGTCGGCATGTGCTTTCCCACCTGTGGGTTCACACTGTGTGTGTGCGCTTGCTGGTTCTTTGACCCAGGTTTGTTTGTGTTGGAAGGGCAGCGGCCTGGGGCAGCTTGGGGCTGTTGGTCCTGCAGGCTGTTTGTTGTCACGGTGCCATCTCCCAGGACTAGTCCCAGTGGCCTCTGAGGGTCATAGCCTAGTTGGCCCAGAGCCACCTTGAGCCTCTTACTTGAGACAGCAGGGCCTGCACCATCTCCCTGTTCCTGGACTACCCAGCCTCTAGCTACACCCACTGGCCGCTTGCCCTGGCCCAGTTTCTCCATGTGTCCCGAGGCCAGCCCTGCCCCGGCCACCCGCTGTCGCGCCACCAGTGCACCCACCTCTTCCCAGCCCACACTGGCTGCTGGAGGCCTGGGGCCTGTCCTGCCCACCGTGCGGAGCTGGGTCTGTGCTGGGGCCAGGCAGCTTCTCTGGGCACAGGCTGGCAGCGGAGGAGAGGTCTTCTCCTGGGGCATGTGGCAAAGGGTCCCCAGAGCTGTTCTCCGGGCTGGGCTGTTGCGGAAGAGCTAATTAAAGGGGAATGGTGTAATTACCCCAGCAAATGGTTGGCTGCCAGATTCCTTTTGGGTCCCTCAGTTGTGCTTGAGACGACAGGAGGTCTGTCCTGCTCAGGTGTGGTCTTCCCCAAAGAGCTGCTGTTGTGGCAGGATGGCAGCACGTTTACGTGTTGGGGTTCCAGAGTCAGGCTGGCAGCGTTCGCTGGTGCGCCACTTCCAAGCCTAGTGACCTTGTCCCGTCTGACCCTGTGTCCTCATCTGTAGAGTGGGAGCAGGTGCATGTGTGTCCCTCCATGGAGGGTCTTAGCCCCGTGCCTACACACCGCAGGTGCCTGTGCTCTTCTTAGTTGGTACTAGTGACCCTCAGTTCTGACCCTCAGCGGTGCTGCTGCTGTGGCTGGAAGTCCTCATTCGGTGCTGATGTGCGACTGCTCCTCCCTCGGGGGCAGAGGGGTGGTTCTGGTCTCCAGATGCCTCCTGGTTTCTGCCTACAGCCGTCAGGGGTAGCAGCAGGTGTGGCTCAGGGCATGTGGTGGTGACCAAAAGCAGAGCTCTCATCGCGTGTCGTCCTCTGCCTCCTGCGGCACCACCAGCAGCTGCAGCTTCTGCCCGCCAGAGTGGAGGACAAGCGAGGATGTGGTTGGTCGTCCACACTGCGCCTGGAAGCTGTCCTTGATTATCCCTGCCCTACGTTTGAGAGCTAACATTGATTTGTCGAAAGCAAGGGTGATGGTAGATGGAAGGCTTATTTTTGTTCTTTTTAATTTTATTTTGTATTTCTTTACGCTGAGGACAAAATAAGAAGTTGGCTAGTTTTAGGGAAGATTTTCCTAGTCCATAAAATCCAGAAAGAAAGCACAAGCTCGGGCTCAGGGGATTGAGAGCTCAGATTTTCCTTTGTGCGCTGCAGGTTCCAGTGTGCAGTCTGTGCCTGGAGTCCTCCTCCCAGCAGGCCAGACAAAGGGACAGCCCCGGGGAGGAAGCCCTCTCCAGAAGGGTTATTCAGTGGCCAGCCAGCTGAGCAACAGCTGGGACCTGGCTCCTGCTGGCCTCCAGCCACCTGCTTTATCCCCTCAGTGCCTGGAGACTGCGTTTCCCAGGGACCTGCTGCCTCCTCGACAGCCGTGGCCTCAGTTGCTGCAGGAGGGCAGGACTGTTCAGCAGGTCTCAGGGACCAGCACCTCAAAAGCCAGGCTGTGGCAGCACCCGCCATCAGGTCACACTGCCAAAAGGCAGCTTTGTGCCCCAGCGCTCTGCCCTCAGGCGGGTGTTGGAGGGAAGTTGCCCTTCCCACAGGAAATACCTCCTGTGCTCCTGAATGGGTGAGGAGAAGCCAGAGAACGGCAGGTCAGCATCGCATCACATGGTGCCAGGAGCTCTGTGTGTCACCTGAGCTGTGCAGCCAGGCCCAGCAGCCAGCACCTGTCCCACTAGCCCCAGCCCACCCCAGGTGACGCAGTGCCCTGGGCACTCTGACCCCCATGGGGAGCCTACAGGTGAGGCCTTGCTGTCTTAGCACAACTTTACCTATGGGAGTCACCGCGCTGCTTCCCCAGGAGTGCCCAACCCCTGAGCTACATCTTTAGCGCTTTCTTTTTAAAAAAAAAAAATTTAATTTTGAGACAGGGTCTCACGAAGTTGCCCAGGTTGGGCCTGACCCACGGTCCTCCTCTCTCAGCCTTCTAGAGCGCTGGGCTTGCAGGTGTGCACACCACGCCCAGCCTGGGTTCCTCCTTCACCAGCTGTTTCCCACAGACTTCGGTAAGATCTGCTCCCGGCAGGGACCTGCGGCCCTTTGCGCGGGACTGTTCGCTAAGCCAGCCGCAGGAGTGCTCCAGCCTCCTTCGCAGACCTGCTTTGTAGTGGATGGCCTCCCCCCGCCGCCCCCCAGCACGTTTTCTAGCCAGGTGCCTCCCATACCTGTGCCACCCTCCACAGCACTTTCCGAGGTTGATTGCCCCCCTTTCCTGTGGCGCTGTCTATGGCGGCAGTGTGGTGGGAAGTCACCCAGACGTGCGACAGCGAGGCATTCTCTGCACCCACACGCGTGCACCAGCCCCGTGAGACTGCTCACGAGAGTCTGTGACGTGGTGATAGACAGCGAGGCGCGTGCTGCCGTGGAGTGGGCTGTGAGCGGCTCTGTGCCTCAGAAAGTACGGTGCAGTGTCCTCACGCTGGCGACAGAGAACCAGAGGCTTCAGGGCCGGAGGTATAGCTGAGCGGCACACTGCCTGCCTGGCGAGTGCAAGGTCCTGAGTTCGATTCCCTGCACCAAGAAAAGAGTCGTGGAGGCTTCAGATGCACGGCCGCCTGTCTGCCTTCCAGGTTCTTGGCGCAAGCGTCAGTCTGCGTTCCTCGTGCTGAGGCAGGACACCGGGCCTTAAAGGAGGGCAGGGTTAGTTTGGCTCACGGTTTCAGCCGATTGTTCATTTCCGGGTGGTGGGCTATTTGGTTGTTTGCTTCCTCTCTCCTTCCTTTATTCAGCTAAGGGCCTGAAGAGACTCCTGCTTCATGAAGGTCAGGCTTGGGGTCGTGCTTCTCCCGCGGCCCCTCCTGGGTGGCCTGGCTCTAGGAGCGGTGCTGCGGCTGTCCATTGGACCCTGTGGCGTGGTGCTCCTCCCTTGGCGCACTCTCCCTGCCCCGCTGAACTCCTTCACGTCCAGGACGGTGGGCAGAGGGGCCACAGGAGCGCAGCACACTGCTGACATACCTGCTGTCACTGCCTGGCAGCTCAGGGGGGGCCCTGGTCACTGACTTGGGTCTCTCTCACCCCACAGGCCATTGAGAAGTTGGTCGCTCTTCTGAACACCCTGGACAGGTGGATCGATGAGATCCCCCCAGTGGACCAGCCCTCGCGCTTTGGAAACAAGGCCTTCAGGACCTGGTATGCCAGGCTCCACGAGGTGAGGCCTCTGCAGTGGGGCTGGGGCAGGGCGCAGCATCACAGAGGTGGTTACAGGGTCAGTGCGTTTGCCCAGATCCCCACCCGCTCACCCTTGTCCCAGCTGCCTCCTGGGAACTGCTGCCATAGTTACACAACCCAGTGCAGAAGGCCTTTTTATTTTTTGTTTTGTTTGTTTATTTGTTTTGGTAGTGCTGGGCATGGAAAAACAAGCGCTCTACCACTGAACTACCACAAGGCTGCTCATTAAGTCACTGTATTAGCAGCAGATGGGCCCACCTGGAAGGCTCACAGAAAGACACCTGCGCAGCTACACTGTGGAGCACTGTGCAGCTGTGAAAGAGAACAAGACAGCTGTAGGGACTCTGCTCCCGAACCCCTTGCAGTGCTGCGCATGGTGCGCTCCCTGGTGGTGAGAAGGGGAGGTGAAAGTGTGCACCTGCGTTCTCAGCGGCACGGGAATGTGTTTTTCGAGTTCCTTTAGAAATGCTGGCCAAGGGCCGGGGTATAGCTCAGTGGTGCAAGTGCTGACTAGAAGTACTGGCCAGCCGGGGATATAGCACAGCGGCATAAGTGCCTGCCCGGCAACTGCAAGGTCCTGAGTTTGATTCCCGGACCAAAAAAAAAAAAAAAAAAAAAGAAATACTGGCCAATTGAAAGGGTCCCAGGTCCTTTTTGCCTCTTAACAAAGAATTGGATGAAACCAGACAAAAACAGTACCAAAAGTTTATTTGAAAAGTGATGGGTGGATGGTATGGGAGAAAAGAGCCCTGCAGAGCTAACTTGGGCAGAACAAGAGAAAAAGAAATAAAAGTGCATGCTTTGTCTGAGAAGCACAGCAGGAGCTCTCATGGGAAGTCACAGTAGCAGTTTTGGGAACCTGGTCTCTTACGCTGTCCACATCTCATGGGAGCTCCTGAGAAGTTCTACATGTGGGAGCCCCGAGAACTACCTGGGCTATTGTGGGATCTTGGCATTGACAGGTCCAGCTCGTTTCCCCAGGCAGCTTTGCCATGCCCTGTCTCCTATGTCACAAGGGTGCGCAGGAGACTTAGAGAGCTGGGCTGTGTGGGTGGGGAGACTGGGGCAGAGCAGGACTTCTCCCTGCACCCTTTCCTCAAGTTCTTGTTGTGTTAGTTTTTTTTTTCCCCAACACTGTGTCTCAGTGTGTAGTTCAGGCTGGCCTGGAAAAGCAGTCCTCCTGCCTCTGCCTCCTAAGTGCTGGGATCACAGGTGTGCACCACCACACCTGGCAGTTTTTATCACTGAAGATGTTTCCTGTTCCGAGCACACAGTCCAGCCTCTGAGCCCGTGCCCAGAACGGGAGCGCAGTCTGCCAGGTGGGCCTGGGGGTCCAGGTGGCCGCCAGCTGTTGAGGAGACTCCTGTGCGAGGGTCCACTGCTGAGCTCGGAGAGCTGGGAGAGCAGGGTGCAGTGGGCGGGACCCAGAGAGCGCAGTCTGGGGCAGGTGCTGCAGGGCATGTGCTCGAGTGTTTGCGTAAGACTTGTATTAAGGTCTGACTTAGGAGAGAGCTGCTGAGTCCTAGCTCTACAGCTTGATGGATCTTTACATGTTTTTGCCATCGCCCACATTAAGCTACACTGTTCCAGCTCTAGCAGAGCCCTCCCACTTGGTGTCCCCCTGATTTCTAGCCCATGTATTGATTCTCCCAGCTGTTTTTGAGCTTCCTATCCGTGCCGGCCTCTTTTGCCTAATACTCCCGCTGTGAGCTTCGTCATGTTGTGTGCAGCGACAGCTCCTTGTCTCTCCTTGTAGTTCCATGTTTGGAACATGGCACAGCTCACTTATTTCATCACTGCTGAGCGCTTTATTTTGGCTGCTGTAAAGAATGCCACTTGGCTCGACACAGTGGCACACGCCTATGATCCTAATGACCCGAGAGGCTGAGGCGGCAGGATTACAAGTCAAGGCCAGGCTGGACAACTTAGTAAGACCCTGTCTCAAAGTAAAAAAATAAATTAAAAAGGACTAGAGGTGGAGCTGTGGCTCAGTTGGTAGAGCACTTGACTAGCACAGGTTTAGTGCTTAGGTGCCCCTCCTCCAGTACATGAAACCCTCCTGCTGGATTTATGGAACAGGGTCTTGCTGGCCTGAGGGTGTGGAGGGAGGTGGTGACTATGGGGACAATAATCCTGACTCCCCAAGCCGATTCCCTGGGGGTGCCGCAGAGCCACCCCACGGCCCTCCTGTTGTGTGAGAGTGCGTGCCCCCTTGTGACCGTCAGCACAGTACTCCCCTGCCCTCCCAGGCACTGCCTACTCTGCCACTACTTTGTGTCTCTCGTGCTGTCAGGAAGCAGAAAACTTGGTGGCCACGGTGGTCCCCACCCACCTGGCAGCTGCTGTGCCCGAAGTGGCTGTTTACCTGAAGGAGTCTGTGGGCAACTCCACACGCATCGACTACGGCACAGGTACGGCGCCTGCTGGAGGGCTCTGTGGCCCCCCCCTTAGTTGTGGGGCTGCTTGCATCTTGCTCTGACCATGTACGAGGTTGCCACCCTGCAGCCCTTGGGGCCAGCCGGGTCCACGTCGGGGAGGGTGCAGTAGTGGGTGTGAGCGGCTGATGCTGCGACTCTCGCTGGGTCCATGGGGGATTGGGGGGGCGCCGATGCCACACGTGCCCGCGCCGGGCTCACTGCTGTTCTGGTGAAAGTGGTCTCTGCGAGCACTGCATCTTCGCTCAAGTGAGCACCTGCTGTACCTTGAGACAGCTGCTTCTGCCAGTTTTGAGAAGTGAGAGCGCTGCTTTGGTGGGTTCCCCGCTCCCCGAGGCCCGGTCTCCAGCCTGTCCTTTGCTGCTGAGCTCTTTGGATCTGTCGTCCATGCTGGTCAGGCTGACTGGACTTGGAGGAGAGGGGCTGCCTGCACCCCTGAAAAGCAGGTGCTGTCTGGGTTGGGGCCGCTGCTCTGTCCCTTCCCTTCTTCAGTGGCCCCAGGGACCCTGGCTTTTCCTGCGGAGCCCGAGTCAGAGCACCGATTGGGCAGTGACTGTCTGGCCGCTGTGCCCAGTGGCCTGCTCCCGAGCGCAGGACTCATGCATCACTGTCCACCTGGTGATGACGGACAGTGCCTGCCAACCTCGTGGGTGCTCCATAAACCAGGTGGGGTGGCCGGGTGGCTTCAGCCTGTTTGGTGTCAGCAGTCCAGGCCTCTTAGCAGAATTACAGCACTGGCAGCTCTTGACAGGACCGAGGTCTCTGTGGAGGGAGGGGCCCCATCCTCTCCACGTGGCCTTCTGCTGCCAGGGCGACGGAGAACAGCCCCAGCCTTTTTCCAACTGTCAACTTCAGCCTCTCTCCTCAGGCCATGAGGCAGCCTTCGCCGCTTTCCTCTGCTGCCTCTGCAAGATCGGCGTGCTGCGGGTGGACGACCAGATAGCCATCGTCTTCAAGGTGTTCAACCGGTGAGGAGGGAGGGGGGGCGGCCAGGGGGCCAGGGCCGAGGGTCTCTTGTCTTCCTCCTCCTTCCGGTCGGATGGACACGAGGGTCTCCCACGGGCTTCCCAGCTCTCATCCTGACCAAGCCTGGCTGTGGATGGGTCCCGGGCAGCTCCTCGCACCAGCTTCACATTCTCCTGCCAGGAAGGCCAGGCAGGAAGCGCGCCTGTGGCCTTCGTCCCAGGAGCCTCCTTCCGCATGCTTCATCCTCACCCCAGCCCTGGGACGCAGCAGGGAAACCAAGGCCCAGAGAGCTCACGCCTGCCCAGTTAGCCCAGGCCAGCAGGTGGCCCTGGGTGTGCGGAGCCACTGCTCTCCCACAGGCCGGCCGTGCTGGGGTCCAGGCTCGCTATGTGTGACAGCCTGCAGGTGGTACACCGGGCCTCTGGTCACGTAGAGGACGGAGATGGACAGGCCTGGAGCCGCTGTCCTCGGACTCCCACCCCTTCTGACAGCACCCGAGTTTAGGGAAGTAGGGCTCCTGCTGAGCCCCGCGAACTGTCCACCACCGCAGCGTGAGAGCCCACTTTCCAAGTCAGCGTTCTCTCTGCCCGGCCAGAAGGCTGAATATGTGTGCCTCGTGGTTTGCTGTGCACCCGCTGGGCTCTCCTGCCGCAGCGGGCGCGTCACCAGGGAGGCTGTGCTTTCTGACCTCCGCCCCCAGCAGAGCGGGAGCTGCCCTCTGACTTTGGCCCTTAACCTTTCTCGCTCTCCTGCGCAGGTACCTGGAGGTCATGCGGAAACTCCAGAAGACCTACCGGATGGAGCCAGCTGGCAGCCAGGGCGTGTGGGGCCTCGATGACTTCCAGTTCCTACCCTTCATCTGGGGCAGTTCGCAGCTGATAGGTACTAGCTGGGGGGCTGCAGACCCTCACCTCACCTCTCCCGCTTCCCTTCCTGCCCAGGACAGCCAGGGACAGCCTATAAAGCGGGCCTCAGTGTGACTACTGATGGAGGCTGCTTGCCGTCCTCGTGCTGTGAGCCCTCAAGGCCTCCTGGGGGCGCTGGGGCGGCAGAGAGAGGCTGAGTGCCTCGAGAGGGTGGGCAGGGCCGCGGCTGGAGTAAGGGTGCGTGCCTGGTGCACAGCGGCCTGGTGTGCAGAGCCGCACTCCTCGCAGCAGCTGCGGGGTTTTCTGTGGAAAGTGGGGGGCTCTTTGCTTTGGGGACCGCTGTTGTCCACTGTTACTGTGGAGCCGTGTGCAAGGGGCCGTCAGGGAGCTGCTGCCGAGTGCTGAGGCCTGGCCTGCTTCCTGTGGGGCTGTACCTGCTCGGCAGGCACCGAGTGTGCCAGCACACACACCTCTGCCCCGGCCCTCCTTTGGGCGCTCAGCTGCTTGGGACCCCTGGGGGCAAGCAGGTGTCCTCTCGGTGTGGGAGGGACCGCCCACCAAATAACTTGCTGCATGTCAGGCCTGCTTTTGCCGCCCAGGTAGATTACCCGGCTGCCGAGGCCGCTCGCCTCCCTGGGAAGTGTCTCTGGCAGCCCTTAAGGCAGCGTGCTCCGTACTGTCCCTGGCGTTGTCTTGTGCTCCGGGATGTTCCTGGTGCGGAAGCTGAGTCTTGGAGGTGACCTCCCTTGTCACCGGAGCGCACTCCCTCGGCCTGGCCCCTGACAGCAGAGCCTGCGCACGGGAGGGTCCTGGGCTGTTTGGGCACCACGCATAGTTGGCAGTAGTTTTCTTAAGGAAGCGTCTTCTCCAAACCGCGGAAAAGATAGCATAGTAAACAGGAGCTAGCGTCGTGGTGGTTTCTTACCATTATCGAGTGTTACGCTCGATACTCGATTGTGTCCGTGGTTTTCTGTAACTGGCAGGGTGGTGGCTTTGTTTACACCAGCCTCACCGCATAGCGATGGGGAGCCAGCCCTGCTGTGGCGTTGTGGTGGCCTGGTCACTAGGTGAGGAGTTCTTCAGCTCCATGAGCATCTTTCTGTCAGTGCTGGGCAGTGAACACAGCCCCGTGCCCACTGAGCTCCCCCCACAGCCCTCCATTGTAGTCTTGTGGGGTCACCACCGCGTGCATGGTCCCGAGTGACGGACCAGTGACCACATGCTCGTGACTGCGCCCAGGGCGAGGTCCTGTGCTGGTCCTCCGAGGTAGAGTGTTGAGACCCCCGGTGAGGCTGTGGCCCCTGGGCGGTGTCCAGTGTGCTCGGCTGGGTGCCCAGGCGGTATGCGGGCCGGGTTCTGAGCCCCAGGGCTCTCTGCTCTTCCCAGACCACCCATACCTGGAGCCCAGGCACTTTGTGGACGAGAAGGCCGTGAACGAGAACCACAAGGACTACATGTTCCTGGAGTGCGTCTTGTTCATCACGGAGGTGAGGCAGGAGGGCCCCGTGACCACTGCACTCAGTGAACTGAGGCTGGTGGCTTAGCGCAGCCGGAGGCGCTGCCTGGAGGTGGCAGGGCTGGCCCCACAGGTGGCTATTGAGAGGAAGCCCCCCCAAAAAAGCAAGTCCCCCCACTGGACTCCCTGGAAGGGTGCACCAGCTTTTGGCCAGCCAGGATGTCCTTGTCTGCATGGACTCCACTGAGGGTCTAACACTTGGACACTCGTCAGGATTACCTGGGACTTGGTAACTCCAGCTTTCGGAGTCAGAATGTTTGAGGACAACAGCCAAGGCCTGTATTTAGATTCATCTGCCAGGCACTGGAGGATCCCAGGCTCCCAGGGGGCATCCCTTGCTTCCTGGGGGCGTCAGGACTTTCAGTTCTGTCCCATGTCCGCCACCGCATATTTGCAAAGGGCGCCCTGGCTGTGTGGTCTGCATTCCCGCCTCCCAGCCGCCTCTGTGGGGCTGCTCTCCTGGCTGTCTTCTCAGTGCCCCCGCCCCAAGCCTGCTTAGCAGCCTCAGCTCCCTGCTCCTCCTGGTCAGCATTCGGCTCAGGCTTCTGCCAAACTCCAGAGGCCAGAGGGGAATGACATGTTTTTTTCCAAGTCAGCAGATGGAGCCGGGACTGACGGCTGGGCGGCCACCGCTTCCTTCTCAAGATCTGCTGCCTTCAGCAGAGTCACAGGCTCAAGGTCGTGAGGACTCCAGGGCAGCCTGGCTGCTGCCTTGAGAGCCAGTCACGCGCTGCTGTCCATGTTGGAATGGGGATCTGCGGAGCCTGGGGAGCCCCCAGGATGAGGAGGAGGAGGAGTGGGCTGGGGAGCAGGGACGCTACTTGAGGCCCAGTGATGAGCTCTTTGGGCTCCCCCTGGCGGCTGCTCAGGCCCTGGGGTCCCAGTCAGTGATTTTAACAAGCAGACAAGCCAGGCCACACTCCAGGATCTATGAGAATAGGTTTCATGCTGAAGCTGTGTTTTTGGTTGGTTGGTTAGGTTGGTATGAAAACCCAAAAGCTCAAATTTGAGACCCAGGTCCTCTGCAGGAAGTCAGGCCTAGGGGCCACTAGGTGGCAGCAAAGGCACACGGAACTCCGGATCAGTACCATTTAACTGCGAGCCTTGGAGAGAGCGGAGGCGGGCTGGCGCAGTTTTTGGCTGATCTGCATCTTCTCTGCAAAGCCTGGCTTTTCACTTTAGGCCTGGGGTCTTGGACAGGGTGTTGGCGTGGATGCCAGCAGGGGCTGCCTCAGGAGCTGCTGTCCGAGGGCCCCCTTCTCCCCACTGGCCAGTGAGGCTGGACTAGGGTAGTTGCTGGTTGCAGCACCCATTGTGTCCTTTCCCAGGTGGACAGCATTGGCACCCTGTCAGCCGGTGGCCTGGCCTTTGGTACCAGACCCTGGGGCTCAGGAGCCCGGAGGCCCTCGGGGGCTTCTGTGCTCTTGCTTGGGAAGGTTGCAAGGTTGCCTCTGGAGACCCAGAAATCCTGAGGCTCATGCAACTAGGAGGTGAAAGAAAACACAGGAAGTTGGGGTGGAACCCAGCCCCGCTACCCAGTCTCCTGCTGGACCCCTTGTATCCCTGGCCATCCTGGTTGAGGCCCCCCCACCCTGCAAGGCTTCTGCTGCTGCAGGAAATGCAGCCCTGGCGCCTTTAAGAGCCCAGGGCAGGCAGGAAAAGAATTTCAGTTTCAGTCTGGCTTCTAAATTTGGAGTTTTGGGAAGGGAGGGATCAAATTTCAGCTGGAAGGGAAGGAGCTGACAGGAAGGCGCTGTGCAGAGCCTCCCCCACCCCGCCCATCCCCCTCCTTACTGACAGAGGAACCATTTACAAAAGGCCGATTCTCTGGGGAGTGGAGAGGCAGGAACGCAGCGTCTGTGAGTAATTTCCTGCTCAATATGGCTGCTCTGACTCACGATTCCCCTGGGGTCACTGCGGGACTGCAGCCTGCCTGCGTGCTCGCTCTCGCGCTTCTCCCTTTGTGGCTAGAATAAGCTGTCTTTTGGTTTTTTGTTTTTGGGGGTTTTTTTTTGGTCTCCTCACCTCGATTCCTTTTTGCCTTTGCCTGTTTTCCTTTCTCAATTTGCAGTCTCCTTCCGAAGGACTTAAGGAGGCCTCGGGTGCTGCAGCCTGCAGGGCTCTGTCTTGCAGGGGCTCTGCAGGTTCCTTGCCCTGGTTCAGCCAGCAGGCCAGGGGGGGTTCTGGGGGCGCATCCCAGACCCTGTAGGCAGGGCTGCTGCAGAAGGCAGAGCCCCATCCCTGTGCGTCCCTGTGCTTCCTTTGCGAGGGCTGGAGCCTGCAGGGTGCCCCTGGGGTTAGGCCTGGAGAGTGGAGTGTCCCCAAAGTGCGGCGGTCCCTGAGCCTCATGGGAGTGGGCAGGGGCAGCAGGGTGGGGCGCCTGGAAGGGGCGGGCTGGTGGGGGAGGGAGAGGCTGGGGCGAGGGTGTGGGGAGCTGCCCAAGAAAAGCCTTCCGGGGATGGGGGAAGGGGCGCCCTGGTCCTGCCGTCCTGAAGTCTGTCATCCTTACTACTAATCCTGGGGGCTGTGACAGGCTCTCTAGGGACTTAGGCGAGGAAAAGGAATGACAGGGACAGGTTTTTGACGCACATCTGAAAGATTTAGTCAGCGTTGCCCTTACTGGACCGTCCAAGGCCCAGCGTAGTGGGGAGCCAGGCGGCTGTCACAGCCGCAGCGTGTTCTCGTGCGCGTGCCCCACCGTGAGAGCTTAGGCTTTTCCTCCCTGAACAGCCTCCCCTCCTCCTGGGCCTCCACGCACAGCTTCTGGAGCCTTCCACCCACTCCAGTCCAAGTCTCCTTCCTTGCCAGACTCGGCCTCTTTGCTTTTCCATCTGTCTGTGCAGCCTGAGGCCCAGGTGCTGAGGCTGCTCCCCGCAGAAGGCTGCTGCGGGCCAGGGGAGCGGCGAGGGCGCTGCGAACTGCGCGGCTGATGGCTGATGGCTCGGCACATCGCCCTCCAGGCACTGTGGTTTCTGATGTCATGGGCGCTGTGCTGGGCCTGCTGCACAGCGTGCCCTTCCTTCCTGGAGGCTTGGGCCCTTGGGCAAGAGGAGGGACCTGGACAGACTGTCCTGCGCCTGCTGTGGTTGTCACCCCTGGCCTCTCAGGCTGGGGCGGGCTGGCCTTCTAGATAAACAGACCTTTTCCTGCAAGTGCCCTGCCTCACGTTGGCCCCTGTGTTCCCTCCCACCTCCCGCCATACACAGGGCACAGGGCGGCCCCACCGTGCCCCTCCCAGCCTCTGCCTTTGCCCTGCTAGCTTTGCCTGGCTGTTGCAGACCGGGCCTGCTGTGGAGCTGGGCAAGAAAGATGTTCTGCCACCGGGGGAGCTGGAGGAGCCACCCCGCTCCTGGGAAGAGTGCTCTTTTCTTTTTTGAGACGGGTGTCTCGTTACGTAGTTTAGACCAGCTTTGAACTCACTCACATAGTCCAGGCTGACCTAGAACTTACGGCAATCCTCCGTCAGCCTCTCAAGTACTGGGAGTACAGGTGTGCACCACCATACCTGGCTTAGGGAGAGATTTCATTTTCCCAAGGCTGCTAGATTTGGTGGTAGTAGGAACTGGACCCCACTTTTGGATGTGAGAGAAAGGGAATCCTGGGGGTGGACAGGGAGGTTATATTTGCTCAGCAAACTTGAAGCTCAAACACACCCATCCCTGGCACTTGTGTGTGCTTGTATGTGTATACCACATGGCGCATATTCCGTGGCTTGGCCCTGTGTGTGTACATGCGTGCGTGTGTGTGCACGCATGAGTGAGAGGGAGGGAGGCAGACAGACAGCGCCTGTTGCCGGGAAGCAGGGCCCCTCCCCAGATGTGGCCTCTCTTGTCCAGATGAAGACCGGGCCATTCGCAGAGCACTCCAACCAGCTGTGGAACATCAGTGCGGTCCCCTCCTGGTCCAAGGTGAACCAAGGTCTCATCCGCATGTATAAGGCCGAGGTGAGTGTGGCTGCCTGCGTGCTTGGCAGGTGTGGTACACTGCTGTGCTGTGGCCTTCCAGCCACGCCCTCTGGTGCTTGGGGGTGGTAGCAGTGTGCTGGGTGGAGGCTCAGTCTGGCCTGTGTCAGTGCAGAGGCTGAGCAGCACCCTGCTGCTGGCAGCGGGCTCTCTTCCCACCTGGTCCAGCTGAGTTCGGGTGACACAATGACCAAGGCCCTTCCACGCCCAGCAGCCTGAGTCCCCCACGGTGACAGGAAGCAAGCGTTCTCGGAGTGGGGTGGCCTGGAGGCATTGTGCTAATGGTGCTGTCAAGCTGCAGTGTGTGACTGTAGACAGGTGGAGGCTGGCGGAGGCCGCAGCTGGCACTGTCCTGATCACTTCCGGTGGCCTTAGAGACTGGGCCAGCCTTGGTCCCTGAGCTCCCCCTGCTGGGAGGCGGCTTCCCCTTGCCTGCCTGATGCCTTCTGCCCTCTTGCAAAAAGGGAGGGAGCAAGTATCTCCCTGCTCACATCTTGGGATTGTCTTTGGCCAAAAAAGACCTGGGTGTGCAGTGCTCACTCACCTGGAGCGGGGCTGGGAGTCCCCGGAGTGCCTCCTTCCGTTTGTTTCAGTCCTCAGGCTGTTCCGGCCTTAACTCCCCGAGGGGTCTCAGCCTGTGCAGCCTCCTGACTTGTGGCCTTCCTTCCTTCTCTGGGAGGGCTGCTTTAGGTCTGCTTCCTTCCTCGGTCACCAGAGGGAGGACAGCAGGAAGGGAGTGAGAGGCTTCCAGGGATCTGGCTCCTGTGCTGCCCTGAAGGGGTTAACTGTGCTGGAACTGCAGCGCTGAGGCCTGGCTCTCTTCCTCCGCCCCTCCCCCTTGGTCCCCTTCTTCTGGACTTCACATCCTGTGTTTAGGTTCCAGCCCACATACCTCTCTAATCTGAGCCTCCCTTGCTGGGGCTGCCCAGGCTCCTTCCGGCAGCTGCCCCGCCCAGCTCTCCCTGTCCTGAGAACCCAGGTCACTGCCCTCTGTCCTGTCCTTGCTGACAGGCCTCCCCTGCCAGTCCCACACGGGTGCTGCTGGGGCACTGCCACCCTGTGGGGCACTCCCCCTGCCGAGGCTGCCTCCGCAAGGGAGGAGTCCACGGCTCCTTGACGCTTCCAGAGGCAGGAGAGCTACAGACCGGCAGGCTGAGGGAGGGGGAAATTAAGATTCAAGGTGAAGAGGCTGAGGAAGGAGGATGGCAAGCTTGAGGCCATTCTGGACAATTTAGCAAGACCCTGTCTCAAAAAAATAAAAGGGCTGGGAAGGTAGCTCAGTGGGAGAAGGCTTGCTTCGCCCGTGTGCGGCCCTGAGTTTTGTCCCCAGTGCTGCAAAAAAATTCAAAATGATGGCGCAGCACACAGAACTGGACAGTCTGTGACGTAAAGGTGGCTGGTACCTTTACAGTTACTGACCACGAGGGACTGGCTGGGAACTGCGTGAATTCCAGAGGTGTCCTTCCCGAAAAGATAGCTGTGCACGCAGGGGTGGTGGGAGCTTGTGTGCCCTGTTGCTGTGTGAGCTAGACTGCTTTGTAGGGTGCTCACTTGGTTACAGACCTCGAGTCTTCGTGGTGCTCAGCACTCACCAGTGGCATCCTAGCAAGTAGCCCTTAGTCTCTGGTGCCCAGGAGCCTGTGGGGCTGTGTGCGCCGTCCCCAGAGGCCCCAGGAAGGATGTTCTTCTCTGGCTAGTTCTCAGTCCGCAGGGGGACCTTTGTGGCCCCAGCCTTGATGTCCAGAGATCAGCAGGACCTAAGTTGGCAGGAGTGGCATTAGGTGGCCTCAGAATTTGGGACTACCTTGTGTTTTCAATATGCTGACCCAAGCTTTATTTATTTATTTTTTGTTTTTTTTGGTTTCACTGTGCAGTACAGGCTGGCCTTGAGCTCACTTTGTAGCCCAGGCTGGTCTCGAACTTGCAAGGATCCTCCTGTCCCAGCCTCCCAAGTGCTGGGATTACAGGCGTGCTCCACCACGCCTGGCTCAACCTTTATTTTTATTTACTTACTTTTTTCCTGCAGTACTGGGGATTGAACCCAGAGCCTTCGACATGAGCTGCAGCCCTGGCTCTTTTAATTGTTTTGTTTTGAGAAAAGGTCTTACTGAGTTGCCCAGGTTGGGCTCAAACTTACCGTCCTCCTGCCTCAGCCTCCTAGAGGGTTGGGATTACAGAATGGGCCACCACACCGGCTCGAACGTGGTCTTCTGAGGTGAAGAACCAGGTGCCCTCACGGGTCCTGTGTGACAGGGTCTGTCTGTCCTGCAGGCCTGCTGTGCAGAGCCCTGGTCCTGGGGGGCTGTGAGGAGCAGGCTGAACGGACCTAGCTCTGCCAGGTGCCACAGCGCTGAGAGAGGCCGTGGTGCTGCAGGCTTTTCCTCCTTGGAGCAGGACTTCCTCTCCTTCAGCCCCTCTGCCACAGCCCAGCCTGGTCGCCTGTGGCCCTAGGGTTCTGAGAGCGGAGTGGAGAAGCCTCCACCCCTGCCCCTCTAGCCTTTGCGGCTTCTCTGGTGAGAGCTGGAGGCAGGTTGACTTTTGACCCCTTCTGGAATTCAGGGCCCTGGGGGCTTTTAGCAAACTCCTACCACTTCCGGATGATATCAGCACAATGGCAGCTGCCTTGCCTCCGGCCTGGATCTGCTGCTCCAACCCACAGCCCCTCCCCAGCAGCCTGCACCCCACTTTCCCGCACCTCTGGCCTTGCTGACCACCCAGACCCCGTGCACACTCACATACCCCTCCCCGCTTGGTTCTGCAGCTGGTTTCCGAAGTGGAGTGGGCCGCTTGTGGCACCCCTTTGTCCCTCATAGGTTAGAGTGAGGCCGGCTGCGTGTTGCACCCCAGTGTTGCACCCCTGCTGGGAGGTTGTTGCCCTGGCTGGAGGTGGGTGAGGAGCCCAGGCTGGCCTAGGATCCAACCTCCTACTGCCCGATTGTGGCCTGGGGCGGGAGATGGGCGGCGCGGCACTGTGGCCTTGGCCGGAGTTCCCAGGTAGGCCTGTCCATCTGCAGGGCGCAGGGCGCAGGGCTCAGCCGCCAGTGTGTGCTGTGTCCTTGCGCCCCCACCCCCACCCCGCAGCACTGCTGGGAACGGCCTGGGGGGCTGTCAGGTGGCTCCTTTTGTCTCACTCCGCAGTGCCAGGGCCACTTTTGCAGTCCCGATCCCTGAAAACTGGAGCAAAGGAGCCCTGGCCTCTGCTCAGGCTGGGCTCAAACGTCCCCTCGCCACCAGGCCGGAACTGGGGCTAGGCGGAGGGTGCCGTGTTGGGAAGGCCCTTCTTGCCTCTTGTGTCCATTTCCCCCTGGGCCAAGTGATGTCACTTGGCTGCCTGTCATCTGGGCTTGGCTTCCACTTTGTAGGTTGGATTCCTACCCGCCTTCCCGCATGGTTTATGGTCTGACTGCTGCGGTGGGGCTGTTGGGTAGGGAGCAGGAGAAACAGGTGTCCCCCTCTCGGACAGCCCTGGCCCCTCACGCTCCGCTCTGCCTTTCTTCACAGTGCCTGGAGAAGTTCCCTGTGATCCAGCACTTCAAGTTCGGGAGCCTGCTGCCCATCCACCCCGTCACCTCCAGCTAGGAGGCCCGGGTTGCACAGCCACCCAGGCTGGGCTCCTGCGCCCTCGCCACCCCAGCCCGCCCCGCCCCCGTCCTCGTTCTTTCTGTTTGATGAGAGGCTGTGTACTGGGCTGGGGTGCTGAGCGGCGTTTGAGGAGGGGACAGCGCTTAGGGCTGAAGGACCAAAGTATGGCCAGTGTCCTGACCTCTGTTGGCCAGGCAGAAAGAGAGGGGCGGAGACCCCACTCCTGTTCCCAGCCTCCCTCTCCTCCCTTCTCTCCTGCAGTCGCACCGGAGACCGGCGGCTGTGGGGAGTGGCATCTTGCTGTTCCCATTGCTTTCTCCCCGCTTTGCCGCCCATGCCTTAGAGAGTTGGAGTTCTGTTCCTTGCAGGGCGGCTGGCTGCAGGGCGAGTTCGGGTGGGTGTCTGGGTGTCCGCTGTGGGCTGGAGACGGAGGCTGGTCCTGGCCATGGGCTGGGTGGTGAAGAGGCTTGTTCCACCCTCCCAGGCTCCTTCTAGAGGCTGCCCCTGGGCTCGGCTTTTGTGGGCCTGGGCCCTTGGCTTGGCCAAGGGGTCACCAGCTGTGGTAGCTGCCCTTTGGGTAGGTGCTGGGCTCCTGGGAGGGCTCAGTGGGTTGTGTGAAGCTCCCAGAGCTTTCTCGGCAGGGAGGGGCGTCAGAGACTCAGGGAGGGGCTTGGGGCTGATACCTGCAGGCCTCCAGGCCTGGCGGCTGCAGCCACTGCTTCACTGCTGTGACTTTCCTGGGGTGCTCAGCCTGCTCTGCTCCCCTGGGCAGGTGGGTGCCGGCCTGGCCAGGTGCTCCTTGTCCTCGCGCCTGTATGACGGGATGGGGTGAGGGATGGCTCTGAGTGCCGGGCTGGACCGAGGGGCAGCGTGGGGTGCTGGTGGGCGTCTGCCCGTTTCCTCCTGCCCTGCCCGCTGCCCTTCTCCACCCACTTCCTGGGTGTGGGTCTGTGGAGCCTGTGGGGAGGGCACGCTGAGAAGCACAAGCCGGGGGCTCAAGCCCGGACCAGCTGTGGTCTGGGCGGAGAGTGAGACAGGATCGAGAGCCCCAGATGCAGATGCGGAGAGGCAGGTGCAGCCTCCTCCCCGGCCAGACCATCGCCTCCTGGCTCCCTGTTCCCGTGGGCCCCACCCTGCGCCTTCGTTGCTGTTCTGATTAAAGCCTCTGTTTGCACCTGTCATGTTCATCATTTCATCTCTGCATCTCTGTGTCCCCATTGGGCCCCCTCCCCCTAGGCCACAGTGTGGGGCTTGAGGGCTCTCAGGTTGGTTTTCCTGGGAGGAGGAGGAGCTGGTGCGGGCCCTGAAGGAGGTGTGGTAGGTGCGCAGCCTGAGCACAGTGTTCTGAAGATGGGCCCCGCCGTCAGGTAGAGGGTGCGGGGGTGCAGCTTCTCGGCCGCCAGTCGGGGGAGATCTTAGGGAATCCGGGCTGTGTGGCACAGCCTGGCTGGCAGAAGTTGGAGTTGAGGCTGTTTGGTGCTGCGGGGAGGCAGGCTGGAGACTGGCTGTTGGGGGCTGTACCCGCGGCTGAGCATGGGGCGTTGGAGGCCCGGGGTGCTGGGGTGCCGGAGGGAGGGGTGAGAGCCACCGGAGCACCCAAGAACCCAGTGCCTG
Organism: Chinchilla lanigera; assembly: GCF_000276665.1. Lineage (NCBI taxonomy): Eukaryota > Metazoa > Chordata > Mammalia > Rodentia > Chinchillidae > Chinchilla > Chinchilla lanigera. The sequence goes on from NW_004955570.1 coordinate 1,455,256, forward strand.
GCGTGTGTAGCCTGTGGCCCTTGGGCCGGGAAGTAACATCGGTTTTACCGGTCTGCCTTCCAGGGGGCAGGGTGGCCGCGGGACTCTGGTGTAGCAGGGGGCAGGCTGCACAGGAGGTGGGGCGAGGTTGGTGTGGGGACGGAGCTGTCCCAGACCCCGCCGCAGTGTGGCCTGTGCTGAGAAGGGGCGACCCTTGGGAGAGGCCCTGGCTGAGGGCAGCGTGGAAAGGAGGAAGACACGAGAGGTGTGTGCGGCTGCGACCTGAGTGGAGCTTCAAGCCAGACTGCCGGCGTGTGACCAGACCGGGGTGGGCCACGCCGGCCGTGGGATTCAAGCCGGGCTTCTCTCCAGGAGTCTCACCAGCAGCAGCAGAGGAGAGTGGTAGGGCTCAGACAGGTGGGGAGGATGGGGAGAGAGCCCTGGGCAGGCAGAGGGCAGCCTTCCGCCACTCCGCCACGTGACCATGGAAGCGGCCTGAGTTCCCCAGTTCGCCTTGGTGGGCAGAGAGGCAGGTATGAAGGCAGGTGAGAAGCACCCTCAGCCCCTGCAGCTCTGAAGGACTCTGCCTGATGTCACCCTGGGGGCTCGGTAGGTCCCAGGGAGGCTTGTAGGATGTGAGGGGAGGAGGGGGGGCGAGCAAGCCTCGAAGCCTGTGGGAGTGTGCATGCGTGTGCGTGCGTGCACATGCGTGCGACCCGCTCCTCACGGGAGGTGAGGAGGAGGCCGCTTCCAGGAGGAAAGCCCCCAGGACTGGAAAACAGTGAAGCCTGGCAGCCCAAGACGTGAGCCCGGGTGAGAAGAGCAGTTGAGTCCGAGAAGCACAAAGTTCCAGTCATACGAAAGGCATTTAGGGAAGGCTGGAGCTGGGAGGAGGGGAGAATCCTGCCGGGAGAATCCTGCCGGGAGATCCGCTGGGGACCAGGGCTGGGGTGGCCCGGGACCTCGGGCGCAGCCCCGCCCCCAGGCCAACCTCACCTCCTCCGCTGGGCAGCCAAGGCCTGGCCCCACGCTTGCTGGCAAAGTCAGCCCCTTTCTGTAGAGCGGCTGGGGCGGCCTTCCCGCGCCGTCTGTGCCTGGTTCACCCGTCTGCGTGCATAGAGGTAGCGATGTGCCATGTCTGCCAGCGGTGCGGGAGCTCCACTAGCTTGGTGCCCGATGCAGTGGGCAGAGACTGGGACAGTCTGGTCCCTGTGCGGAGAGAGAGGTGGCGGGCAAGAGCCAGGCTGCACAGGCTGGGGCTGGCCCCCAGCGGTTTGGGGCCCAGGCTCTGGGTGCCTTCGGGTGGACACCTCTAGTGCTCTACACGCCGCCTTGACCCTCAACGCAAGGGCAGTCGTGGGAGGGCAGCCACAGGCAGCCCACACTCGGTGGCCAGCAGCGCCTGCCCTGCAGCAGGCACCATCGGTGTGGACCGCAGTTTGAAGGGAGTCGGGCGGAGCTGGGAAGCTGGGGCAGAGGCTTCAAGGTGCCCCTCAGGTGCCAGACCCGGATGGGCACTTGGGGGGAGCAGCTCTTTGTCAGCAGTAGGGCTGCTGGTGGAGGCCGTGTGCGACGGGGAGGGGCCCCAGCTGTGGAGAGGGAGACTGGGGTTGGTGCGGAGAAGGGGCCAGTTCCTGTTGACCCTGGGCTGTCCCCACTGCGCCTGGGGCTCGGGGAGGGAGAGGCTGAGGGCAGTGAGTCGGGAGAATCCGTTGGGCCCCAGGTGGGCTGGCCGGCTGGGGAGCTGGCAGGGCAGCCACGACCCCACCGTGGGTGGTATGGGGCGGGTGCGGGGCTCCAGGACCCTCTCCGGGCTCCCTCAGTGCTCCAGCCGAGGGCCCCCTGTCCTCGCCCACACTGGCCTCCGCTCTGTTCCTCAAACTCTCCTGACACCGAGCAGCTTGGCCCTGTGCCCAGAGCCCTTCACCCCCACGGGAAGCCCTGTCCCTCCTCAGGCCCCGCTCAGGCCTCATGTGGCCCGTAGGCCGCGCTGCCCCTGGCGCTCCTCCTGCCAGGTGTGGGGCCAGCGCTTCCCTGTGTGCTGTGGCAGCCCCAGGAGCTTTGGGGGAAGAGAGGAGCCGCCTGGGGAGCCAGGGTTGGCTCTGCAGCCAGGCTGCTCTCCCGGAGTCCTGGGGGGCCGACGCAGTCGGTGTGGGAGGTGGATCACGGCGTGCTCTGCCCTCACCCCCACCATCGCTGCCCGCCGGGAGGGGAGGGCCTCATCTGTGCCTAGGAGGCTGCCCGACTGGGTGCTGGGATGGATCTGTGAATGGCCCGGATGAACTGGGGCCTCCCCACAGAGGGGTATCAGACATGGGAGAGGGTAAGATCGGGAGGGTGTGGTGGGAAGAGCCAGGCTGGGCACCCAGCCTGGGACAGGCAAGGAGGGGCCGGGCTGGGAGGGCACTCGCTGAGGGCCAGTGCTGGATCCCTGGGGGCACTGAGCAGACACGCAGAGGGCTGAGGAGAGGTGCCGCACCTGAGTGCAGCTGCAGGCCGGGCCCCGGCAGGGGACAGGCCCGAGAGGCCAGCTGCGCGGGGAGGTGCTGCCTCACCCCCGGGGCCCCTCCTGCAGCGGGTTCTAGCGTGACTGACTTTGGGAAAACTCAGGTGCCCGGCGTGCCCAGCAGTTGGGGCTTGTTAGCGGCTGGATGAAGCCATCAGACCCCGGGCCAACGTGGTGCGCTGTGTCTGCTTCTGGAAGATGCTTGTGAGCTGTTGGTCACGGAAAGTCAGCCCCTTTCCGTAGAGCAGCCGGGGTGGCCTTCCCGCGCCGTCTGTGCCTGGTTCACCCGTCTGCGTGCATAGAGGTAGCGATGTGCCATGTCTGCCAGCGGTGCGGGAGGGTTGTGGAGAACCCCACGGCTTTGCCGCCTCCAGGATGGCCAAGAAATGCTGAACATCACTGATCCGCAAAGGAGGAAAGGACTGTGGGCATGTGTTAACTTTGCTTTTTATTTTTCATATTTGATTTTTTTTTTCTTCTTCCGGTACCGGGAACCAAACTCACGACCTTGTGCTTGCCAGGCAGGCGCTGTGCTGCTGAGCTAAACCCCCAGCCCCCATATTTCATTTTTAAATCTTTCCACAATGTCCAAATAGTACTTTTGTGCTAAGGGGACAAAAAGGAAACCGATTAAGAACACTTTCCCCCTAAAGCACGTGGGGACTGGGGGACTTCCAGCAGGGGGAGGGACTTGTCCTTGGCCGGAGGGGGAGCAGAGGGGACTGCTCGGACATCCGGTAAGGAAGGGGCAGGGCCTGGCTGGGGGTGGTGAAGGTGGTTATAAGTGGGGCAGTGATTCTGCTGGGCGTTTGCCTGAGCCCCAGCACGGGGCAGTGACCCTGGCGGGCCCCTCTTCATCGCTGTCTTCCACCCAGGAGGAAGCCCAGGAACAGATGCCCGTCAGAGCCCAGCGCACTCCTCTACACTCAGGGCGTCCGCAGCGCCCGCGTGCAGTCCTCGCTCCGAGCACTTCCCTCCCACACCCACCCTACTGCACGGTGCCCTACAAGCTCTACCCTGTCCAGCTGGCCTCTCCTGACCCTGAAGTCCTCTCAGTCTGTGTGCTCAGGCCCCTCTGCCCTCCTTCATTGCTGGAGACTAGGTAGGGACGCTGACACGCAGGCGTAGGCAGGACCGCAAGCTGGGCCGCTCCGCGGACCGGGTGCTCAGCCCTGCACTCGGGGACATCCTGGTTGGCTCTGTGCCAGGACCTAGGACTCCACCAGCCCTTCTCAAGCTGGGTGCACCCCTGAAAGGAGCAGGAGTGTGGTTGTCCAGGTGTGTGGGGCTCGCCCCACTGAGCCTTGGGTTCCTCAGGTACGGGTGGGTAAGTGAAGGAGGCCTTCTGGGGTTGTGAGAGCTGTTGACGGCGGGATATTGCTGGCAGTGTGGCACCGTCTCCCCTGATCTTCACAGGCCTAGGAGGTAGTCGTGTGGTAACTGGCACACATAGGGTGAGCAGTGTCCAAAGCCAAGCCACCGGGATTGTGTGGACAATTGGCGACTAAGCTAGCGGTGACCTGGAATCCACCCCTGCGTGTCCACTGAGCCCACTTGGTCCTGGGCGCTGTGCAAAAGGTGACATTAAAGGTGAAGGAAGGCAGGCTTGGGTCTCCTTCATGGGGGCCTCAGAGCTATAGGCACGCCTCAGGGTGGGGGGCAAAGCCGGAACCCCTCAGCAGCAAGGACCCCTGTGGGAAGGCTCTGCGGTGTGGCACGGCATCTTGAGTTAGGGGCGTCACCCTGTTGCTGGCTGTGGCCCCAGGCCACTGTGTAGCCTGGGATGGGCCAGCTTGGGACCTCCTGGCTGCATGAGATCATTCAGGAGCCTGCCCTGGTCCATTCAGATCCCTGGCCCCTCCTGTCCTCGTGGCCATAGCTGCTCCCAGCCCAGATGCTGCCTGACCCAGGTCCCTGGGGGTTTCCGCAGAGACTTTGGAGCTGATGGCTCCTGAGCCTGGTGTGCCTGTGGGGCCCGGGGATGGGCGCCTGGAAGCTGGTTTCACCTCATCCTCACCATGGCCTGGTGACATCTCTGTACCGTGGGAGGAAACAGGCTCAGATGGGCCAGGGCACTGCTGGCCTGGGGGACTTTTTGCCACAGAAGCTCAGGTTCTCGGTCTGCCTGGGGCCCAGACCTGAGGCCTCAGCGTAACCCCAGCTGCTTTTCGCTGTCCCACTCTGGTGGCCAACAGCTGTTGTCCTGCTTCTGAGCCCACCCCTCCAGGACAGGACTGGCCCTGGCAGAGGTACCAGGGCCTGACTCCCTTTCAGGAAGCAGGTACTGATTTGCACAAAGACAGCAGTGACGGTAATGACAATTCTGGCTGACAGCATGTGTCTCAGTGTGTTAGCCAATGAGACAGGGCTCTGTGTCACCCCCTGGAGTCCCCACAGGGAGCTGACAGAGCGGCATCATGTCCCTGTTTTAGGGATGATGAAGGTGGGGCTTGTGGGATTTGGGTGGCTGGCCAAGGCCTCCAGCTCATCCTGGTTTGTCTGATAACGGGTCAGGTCCCGTCGGGGCCAGCATGACAAGGTACTCTTGGCTGAACAAGAGAAGGACATCCCTGCAGGGGTGGTGATTGATTATGGCCAAATGGGGTCCTGATTCTCACTCAGGCCCAGCCACATATCTCAGTGGGCAGTCGTCAGGCCCAAATCCAGGCATTACCCTGAGTTACTTTCTTTTCCTCTGCCCCTACAATCCAACTGTATTTGTCAGCTTTCTCATTACTGAGACAGAATACCTGACACTTGCTGCTTAAAAGAGATTGATTTTGGCTCACAGTTCCAATGGGCTCAACCCATGGTTGGCTGGCTTTAAGGCAGAAGCAGCATGGTGAAAGGGCCTGGCGAGAAAAGCTTCATGTCACGGTGCCCAGGAAGCAGACAAGGGAGGAGAACACACTCTTCTAGGTCACATCCCCTGTGAACCACTCCCTCCAACCGGACCCTATCTCCAAATGCAACTTTGAGGGGATATTTTAGATCTGAATCATCACATTCCTCCCCTGGTTGCCAAAAGGCTCATGTCCATCTCATTATGCAGATGAATCTAGTTCATCCCTAAAAGTCACCAAAACCTTAACAGTTCTGAAAAGTCCAAGTAAAAAGTCTCCTCTGAGACTCAAGGCAAACTTAGCTATAAGCCCCTATAAAAATCAAAAAGAGCTGGGTGTAGTGGCACACGCTTGTAAGCTCAGCACTGAGAGGCTGAGGCAGGAGGATCACCATGAGTTCAAGACCAGCCTGGGCCACCTACTGAGTTCAAGGCCATAGCAGGACCCTGTCTCAAAAAACCAGACTACACTTGATCTTAGCCAAAAGGCTTAGAAGCAATGAAAAAAAACAAACTAAATAAATAAGAAATCAAAACCAAAAAGAAAGTTAAATACTTCCAGCATACAATGGCACGAGTTAAACATTCCTCTTTCGAAAGGGAGGAACAGGGAAATGAACACAGATCAGACAAAAGCAAAAGTAAAACTCAGCAGGGCAAATGTTAAGTCCTGCAGCTGCTTGTCCAGGATCTAAGCAGATTGTAGTAAGATGTGAGCTTCAAAGGGATTGGGCAGGGGCTGGGGATTTAGCTCAGCGGCAAAAGCACCTGCCTGGCAAGCGCAAGGTCGTGAGTTCGGTTCCTGGTACCGGAGAAAAACCAAAAAAAAAAAAAAAAAAAGGGATTGGGCAGTCCCACCCCTATGGCCTTGCTGACTGAAACGCACGTGGCCTCTCTTGGGCAGGCTCTACTCACCGCCTGTGGCTTTCTTCAGCAGACATTCCATTTTCCTGGCATCTCCAACTTCCTGGGTCTCCACTGTACCTTCAGCTTCATGCGCAGCTTCACACACTGCCCTTCATGGGCTCCTGGAAGGGACTTGGACCCTGTCACACTTTTGCCTGGTCTCCCAGGAAAAATCTGGGTAGAAGCCTCTATGGTCCCATAACTTACATCCTGCATTCCTGGGAGAGCAGCACCTGTGGAGGACACCAAGATCAGGCTCCAGCTGGAGCAGCGGCTGGGCCCCTTTGAACCATGGCTGCATTGTTCCTACGTGCCTGGGTGACTAAACTCAGAAACATACTTCCCTGGGTGGCTCTAAGTGAGCAGACCTTGAGCGCGTGATGAGTGGAGTCTTGCTAATTTCTAAGATTCTCTCAAGGCACATTTCCTCGTATCCCAGTACAAAGTATAGTGGACCCTCAAGTTATCACCGGCCTGACGTATCAACAACTTGGGTTTGACCCACTTGGGCTTCCAGGGGGTCTCAGATTCACACTTAACCGTTAACAAGTTCTGGAAGGAACATCACAACATCCTTTCCTGTATGGGGTTAATTGAGAAATACTGGGCCAATGCCCTCTAAGGACACTGAGTTTTTTTTTCAAGTAGTTAAGTTTATTGGTACATTTTAGGTATGCATAATGATCACATTCATCATAGGGAATTTGTACCTGTACATGATATATCTTAATTCTTTTTCTTCCCCATTCCCCTACCCTCCCTTCAACCCCTCTTCCCCTCCCTATTTACAAAAGCTTTGTTTCCATTTTTCCATTTTTTCTTTTCCATTCTTTCCTTTCCCCCTCCCAGTCCCTTGTTCCCCTTCCCATTTGAACATTTTCTTCCTATTTCACAATATCTATTACACATTTTGGTCCTTATTTACACTTCTGGTTTCTCATACCAGAGAAACTATGTGGTATTCACACATGAGGACACTGGGATTTGCCTATATACAGGAGATGAAGGCTGTGTAGAGGAGCCTGAGTCCTCAACTGACTACTTGAGTTACAACCAGCCCTTGGGAATGAACTGAGCTCATAAATCAAAGGTCCACTGTGTTGGCTTCTTTTTAATGATAGTCTTTTCAGCAACACTACTCTTCTTTGCCCCAATTTTGTAAGCTCTTCCTTTCTGGAGAAATTTTCAAGTCATTTATTATGTTCTTTCTATTGATTCTCACTGTAGATCTGGATAAAAGCACCTAACAGAACCCATGCCACAAGCTGGGCATGGTGGTGCACGCCTGTAATCCCAACACTTGAGAGGCTGAGGCAGGAGGATTGTTGTGAGTTTGAGGCCAGCCTGGGCTACAAAGTGAGCTCAAGGTCAGCCTGAACTTCATAGTGAGACCCTGTCTAAAAAAAAAAAAAAAAAAAAAAAAAAAAAAAGGAACCCATGCCACAGCCTCAATGTTGGGCTGCCTTGAAATTTCCTCCACCAGATTAATTAGTTCACTATCTTTAAATTCAGCTTCACACAAAGTCTTAGGACATGGGCAAAATGTAGACTTTTCCCAGAACATAACATGCATGGCCTCTTGTCTGTTTCCAGCTGAGTCCTCATTCCCAACTGAAATCTCCAGAGCTGCCCTTTACTGTCCCTATTCCTATCAGCATTCTGGCCTTTTGAGCTCAGGTCAGACTCTCAAAAATCTCTGCTTACAGCATTCAAGAGGTTCTCTAGCCAGCATTTCCAAAGTTTTTCAAATTCTTCCTGCAAACTAGTTCCAAAGGCTTCTGAACAACATGGTCAGTCACAACAGTGACCTCACTCTTGGTACCAGTTTTCCATTACTGGAACAGAACTCCCAATACCTGCAACTTAAAGGAGGAGATGTACGAGCACACAAAATAGAGAAAACAGAAACACCCTCAAGCAATTCAACTTTTTGATCTTTGACAGAAGGACCAAAAAACAAAGGAAAGATAGCCTGTTTAATAAATGATGCTAGGAAAATTGGCTATCCACATGCAGAAGACTGAATCTAGACCCATATCTCTCTCTCAACATGTACTGAACTAAAATAAAAATGGATCAAAGGTCTAAATGTTAAACACTTAGTCTACTGCAAGATAAAATAGGTAAAACTCTTGAAGTCATAGGCATAGGCCAGGACTTTCTGAACAGAACCCTAGTTGCACAGGAAATAATTCCAAGAATCAACAAATGGAATCATAACAAATTAAAAAAACTTCTTCACAGCAAAAGAAACAACAAAAAGTGAAGAGGCAGCCTACAGAATGGGAAAAAAAAAATTTGCTAGCTATTCCTCTGACAGAGACTAACGACTACAATATATAGAGAAGTCGAAAAAATTAGCCCCTCAACATAAAAGACAAAATCAAAAAGTGGGCTAAGGAAATGAATAGACACTTCTCAGAAGAAGTACAAATGGCCAATAAGTACATGAGGAAATAGAAGTCTAAAGCTCAGCATCTCTGTCCATTAGAGAACTGCAAATTGAAACACTGAGAGTCTATTTTACCCCATGAAAGAATGGCTACCATCAAGAAATTAAATAATAACATTTTGAAAAGGCTGCAGGATGAAAAGAACCCTTCTACATTGTTGGTAGAAATGTAAACTAGTATAACCACCATGGACATCAATGTGGAAATTTCTCAAAAAACTAAAAGTAGAAATTCCATTTGACTCAGTTATTTTCCTCCTAGGTATCTCCCCCAAAGAGTTAAAGACATCATTTTATAGGATGCAGAAGCATAATTCATAACAGTTAAATCTCGGAAGCAGGCTATATGTCCATCAACAGATGAATGGTTAAAGAAAATATGGTATTTACACACAATGACATATTACTCTGCCAGAAAGTAGTATCAACTTGAGTCATTTGTAAAAAAAAATGGATGCATCTTGAGACCATAATGTTAAGTAAGTTAGACACACAAGCTCAAATATCACATGGTTTCTCTTGTGTGAGAAACCCAAAATATGAATAAAGAGCAAAATGAAAGATAGATAATAGGAAGCAGGGAGACACAGTAGCACCCTGGTTTGTGAAGGCTTCTGTTTGCAAACAATTCAGTTCACAACAAAAGCATTCAGCAAAATTTTGCTTCCGTTCACAAACTGCACACGGGGTGACAAACATGAGCATGGCTGTCCTGCCCACAGAGACAGCATCTTCCACAAAATCATAAAATAAAGTAAGTTCATAAACTGAGGAACCTCTGTGGATATTTGTCAAATGGGAAAGAGATCGAAAGATGGAGGGAGGGGGTGAGGGTGTGAAAAAAGATGTGTTATGTACACATCCCAACTTAGAGAATGTATTTGTTGTTGTCTTTTTTTTTTCTGGTACCAGGAATCGAACTCACAACCTCATGCTTGCCAGGCAGGTGCTGTGCCGCTGAGCTAAATCCCCAGCCCCATATAGAATGTATTTGTTATGTGCTGCAAATATGTACTAATAAAACATGAAAAACATTTGTGACATAAAAAATAATTTAAGCCAGGGGTGGTGGTGCATGCCTATCATCCTAGCACTCAGGAGGTTCTGGCAAGATCACCATAAGTTCAAGGCCAGCTGGGGCTACATAAGTGAGTCCAAGGCCAGTGTGAACTATATAGCAAGACCTTGTCTCAAAAGAATAAAATAAAAATAAAAAGGAAGACAGGTTTATTTGGGCCTGTAGTTTCAGTGGGCTCACTCTATAGTCAGCTGGCTTCAAGGCAGAGATGGAAGGGAGCCTGGCAGAGAAGAGCTGCTCACATCATGGTGGCCAGGAAGCATAGAGAAAAGGGAGGAACCAGGGACAAGAACATACCCTTCCAGGTCACCCCCAGTGACCCACTCCTTGTGACCAGGCCCCACCTCCAAATGTGAGACATTTAGGGGACATTTTGGATCTAAACCATGGCATCAACCCGTAAACGGGCTACTGGTCTCCCTCCAAGTTATACAGACACTCCTCATTTAACAACCTAGTCCTGTTCCTCTGCCTCGGCTGTTGAATTGGTCACTAAATGAGGAATTGTACATAGTATGTGCATTACAATATTCAGAACACAAAATGGTAAAGGAAATTTCAACTTTGTATAACTCTTACATGCAGTACTGTAATGTATAACAATATAAAACTACAGTACTCTACTATACAGTACAGTCAGCAAAAATTGCAGCACTGTTTTAGTTACTTTTCTCTCGTTGCTGAGGCAAAATACCCAGCACCCAAAGTTAAAGAGAGAAAGGTTTATTTAGCTCTCAGTTTGTAGAGCTTTCAGCCCTAAATCAGCTGGCTCTAAGGCAGGGTGTCACATGGCAGAGGGGCAACAGTTTATGGCCACAGAAGACAGCAAAAGCAACAAGGGAGCAAAGGTCAAGCCTCTGTCTGTCCCTTTTATTGTATCCAGTCTCTTGGGATTAGGGCCATGCCAGTTCAATCAGTGGACTGATCCAGCAGTCACACACCCTTAATCCCAGCACCCTTAATCCCAGCATTGAATCATGAATCAATCACACACTCTAGATTCAGCTACCCCCATCTAAAACTGCATGAGGCTTTGGGGGGAAATCTAGACACAAACCATAACTTTCCACCTCTGGCCCCCTAAAGACTCATGTATATTCCTCTATCCAAAAGGTATTTAGTCCATCTCTAAGAGTTGTGGAAACCCTAACAGTTTCAGCATTGCTGAAAGGTCCAAGTCCTAAATCTCCTCTGAGATTTAAGGCAAACCCTTAGCTGTGAGCCCTTGTACAAATGAAAAGAAAGTTAAACACTTCCAGCATTCAATGGCACAAGATAGGCATTCCATTCTAAAAGTTACAAACGGGGATACAAAGGAATGGGACCAAAGCAAGTCCAAAATTCAGCAGGGCAAACATTAAGTCTGGTAGTGCCATGGGCAGCATCTGAGGCAATCTGGCAAATGTGAACTTCAAAGGGTTTGAGTGGCTATGCCTCTGTGGCATTGCTGCTGATTATAGCTACCATGAGTTCTCTCTTGGACCCACTCTGCTCCCTCCTGGCAGTTTTCCTGAGACTATCCATGTTCCTGGCTTCTCCAAACTTCTGAGGTCTCCACTGCACCTTTGGCTTCTCACTCACAGCTTCACACACTACCCTCTCCAGGCCACACTGCCTGGCCTTCCAGGGCTTCTGAAATCTGGGTGGAAGCCTTCTTGACCCCCTTAAGTCTTGCATTCTGCATGCATCTAAAATCATCACCATGTGGATGATGCCTAGGTCTGCTGCCAGCTGGAGCAGTAGCCAGGCTTCCTTCTCTCTCAGCTGTAGGGTCAAGTGCCTGGATCGATGAGCACTCTACACACAATCCTGAGGAATAAATCCGCTTGGCCACTGACAATCTGGAACATGGTGTTCTGGGCCTCTCTTCTCAAAGCAGAGTCTTTCACTTTTGCAGTTTTGGGGCTGCAAAGGGTGGACTCCTGCTGCTTCTTGTGATGCCCTCAGGCCATCTTTTCTATTCTCCTCTTTCTTTTCAGCAATCAAAATCTCCCCGGCTCTATCTTTGCAGTCCACAGCTTCACTGGAGCTTCCTTTCTGGCCAAACTCACATTTTAAGTCATTCTGCTGGACTCTTTGCTCTTGATTCTCAATATAGATCTCAACATAAAAGCCCCCAATGGCAGCCATGCCACCACCTCAACACTAGACTGCCTTGAAATTTCTTCTGCAAGATTAATTGGTTGGCTGCCCTTACTTTCAGTCTCAGGCAAAGTCTCTGGACACAAGCAAAATGCAGACAAACTTTCTGCCAAGTCACAGCACACAGAGTCTGGAGTCCAGCATCCAATGCCGTCCTTCTTCCCAGCAGAAACCTCCCGAGCCTGGTCTTTACTGGCAGCATTTCTATCAGCCTTCTGGTTTTCTGAGCTCTGACCAGAATCTTCCACACAGAATAGTCTAATATGGTCCATCTCTGCTTTTCAGCTGGCATCTCCAAACCTTTCCTAACTCTTCCCTCAAGCCTTTCCCAAAGGTTCTTGAACCACATGATCAGGTACAGTCACAGCAACAACCCCACTTCTCTGGTACCAAATTCTGTTTTAGCTGTTTTTCTTTGGTTGTTGAGACAAAATACCTACCAAACACCCAAAGTTAAAAGAGGAAAAATTTATTTAGCTCACAATTTGTAGAGGTTTCAGTCCACAATTGGCTGGCTCCAAGGCAGGGTGGTACAAAGCACAGGAGTAACAGCTCATGGCCATGGAACACAGCAAAAGCAACAAGGAAAGAGGATGGACAAGCCTCCTTCTGTCCATTATATTATATCCAGTCTCTCAAGAATAGAGCGGTGCCAATCCAATCAGTGGAGTGACCCAGCAATCACCCACCCTTAATTCTAATATATTTAATCCTAGCATTGAACCATGAATCAATCAAACTCTAGATTCAGTCACTTCCAAAAACACCCTATCTAAAACTGGATGAGGCTTTGGGGGGACATCCAGACACAAATCATAACAAGTACTGTATAAACAAGGTGTACCGTAGAAGACACTGAGGCTCTATAAACAAGATGTACAGAACTGAATAAAAAAAAAAGGATGGTTGTAAGTCTGAGTATGGGTCGTGAGTCTAAACAGTTGTTAAACAGGTGGGTGATTAAATGAGGAATATATGTAATCCACAGCTATCACTTTTCTCTTACCTGCACCATGGCTCGCTCAGTTTTGGCCACTGTCAGCTGTCCTCTCTCTGGGTCCCTGACTCTCCTCTACCCTCTTTGCCTGGGCTGTGCCCTGACCTGCTCAGAGGTAGATCCTGTCAGATCCTTCAACAGTGTCACTGCAAACAGGAATCTCTGCCACATGGTCCCTCTGGCCCCTCCATCCTTTTACTTCCTGTGCTCCCATTGTACTCTCCTTGACCTTCCAAAATGCCAAGCTTGTTGCTGCCCTGGGGCCTTTGCACCTGCTGCTCCTTCAGCTCAGACTGCTGGGCACCAGACCAAGCAAGGCATCCCTTGGGTTGGGGGGCTCAGTTCAGATGCTACCTCTGTACAATGACCCTCTTGTCTTCTCTGAGTTGCTGCCAAGGAAGCCATCCCCACGCCAGCTGCCCTCCATGCTGCCATCTTCCAGTTCCTCCTCCACAATCTGAGATTTATCCTGGTGCCTTGTTAAGTTGGTCACCTTCTCTCAGAAGAAAGCTCATGAGAGCAGGATGAGGGCCTCTTTGGGTTTCCACTGAGTCTCCAGTGCCCGGGACCAGGCCAGGGATATAGCTCAGTGGCACAAGCACCTGCCTGGCAAGTGCAAGGTCCTGAGTTCGATTCCCCGTACCAAAAAAAAAAAAAAAAAAAAAAAAAAGTTGACTCAGTGCCTGGGATCGGTGTAGGTCCCCAGTGGCTGGTGCAGAGTATTTAAGTGCCCACAAGCTATCTGTGGAATGAGGAATGAATGAATGCACAAACAGATGAATCAAAGAGAAAAAGCTGGGTGGCAGATGCTGGTCCAGGGCCCTGGGGGCCAGGCCAGCATGACGGTTGCCCAGGCCCCACACTCAAGTGGTTCTATGGTTCACTCCCAAGTGCGGGTAGCACCCGGATGGAGACGGTTGCACTGGGTGGCCTTGGCCTTCGGTAGTGAGTGGGCGAGACATTCTCAAGGACAAGGCGGAGACCGAGCCGAAGCTGCCCTGCCTTTGATAACCCAGGGCTGGGACCTGCCGCAGCAGGGGAGAGTCCAGGTGCTCACGCGGGCACCCAAGCCCATATTGCCAGCCTCCTCCTCTCCCTCTGGGCCACCCATGCTGGGTGGGCAGCCATCTTCCCAGTGTCTGCAGGACCCACAGGAAGCGCCTCCTGCAACCAAAGGAAGTTTGCAGAAGACCCACTGTGTGCAGGCACCGTGCTTCCCAGAGCTGCTGTTGAGAAGAAAGACACATGAACGAACCCACGGGGAAACAGCAAGCAGGGAGTGATAAACTGAAAACCCAGGTGGGTGTGACGGACGGGTGCAGTCGGGCAGGGGTCCTGGGGTGACAGGCGGGAAGGGAGTGCGAGAAGCCAGCGTTACTGTGCAGAGAGCTGAGAGAAGGGGCGTTTCCCGGAGAGGGGCCGCAGGTGCCAAGGCCGAGGAGGGAGCAGCCCGGGCGCGGGGCGGGCGGCGAGGAGGCTGGAGTGTGCTGAGCCGGGGCGCGGCGGGAGGCAGGGACGGGCTACCCTGGCAGCTCTGAACTGGCCGAGGCGGGAGGATTTATACCTCCGAAATCAGCAGGTGCCAGGAGCGAGATCACCCACCAGCTGTTTTTATTGATTGCTTCTGCAGGCAGAGGAGGCGTTCTGGGGTTCGGTTCAGACAGGTCAGCTCCGAGCCGCGGGTACCCCAAGAGCAGCGGGGAGGCAGGCGGGGCCCTGGGGCGGTGCTGGAGGGAGCTGTCCACGGGCTGTGGGGACCAGGAGAACGGAGCCAGACCTGAGCCCTGCATCCCCAGCATTTAGAGAAAGGGAAGGAGCACCCCACAGAGGAGACTGAGGAGACAGGAACAGAACGTTTTTCATTTTTCAAACTAAGCAGAGGTTGTGTGGGAACAGAATTCCTCCTCCCTGCAGAACCCATGGGAAGGTGGGAGGAGGTGGGGCTGAGGTGGGGCTGACCAGCCCCCGCAGGCCTAGGGATGCTCACGTGTCCAGATCTGGCCAATCAGAGGACTCCTGCCTCCCCATGTGCTGCGATTGGTTCAGAGATGAGCATGTGACCCAGGCCCGCCAATGAGATCTCCGTTATACTTCCTGTTGGAGCTGTTGGGAAGATGCCCTGCTGCCTGGTTTGCTGAGCTGGGAAGATGGTATCCTGGCGATGCCAGTGGTCAGCCAGCCACATAATCCAGCGCTCAGGGAGAAGTGAAGATATAGGGCCCGTTGCCCAAAAAGCAGGAAAAAAAAAATGACACTTTTCTGGTCTCTCACAATTTGTCCTGGGTTTTTGATTTTCTGTTTACTGTCTTTTGAAGTAAGGAAAAATTAAAATTTTAAATGACTAACATGGGGGTTTTGCCATTAATTTTTATATTGCACCATACCAGTTTTCTATCCCAATATCACAGCATTTGATTTAGATGCAGACTCACTGAAAACACACGATTCGTGTTTTGTGGCTTGTCCTCGAGGGTCCCTTGAGCTGGCCAGAAAGACAAACACACGCCAGGCTCAGGCGGGTGACAGCAGGAGGAGGGGACCCCAGGCCCATGGAGCTGCCTAAGGGGTGCTTCTTCCCATGGGAGCTGTGTGCCCGCCCTGCCCCCCGCACTCCTGCTGTGCCTGCCTCTGTGTGCACCTCACCCGCGACTCCTGACAGCCGCAGGCTCACCTCCCCCAGCCGCCAGACTCTTGTCCCTAGTCCTGGCCCCTCCCCTCCCTATAGGCCCCCTGCACCCTCCAGCACAGACCTGGTGCCCAGGAGTCTCATACCCAGGTAGGGTGTGGGAGGGGTGCACCTGTGTAGACAGGTCTGTGTTCTGTGTGTGTGTGTGTGTGTGTGTGTGTGTGTGTGTGTGTGTTGGGAAGAACCCGTGCCTGGCAGTGGGGAGGTGGCAGGGACAGAACAGCACAAGAGTTGAAGCTTTAAGCCTCTGGTTCACACTCCCATCGCCCCAGACTTCGTGCACAAAACAGAGTCAAAGATAAAACAATTACGGATTTCAAGACGGCAGCCGCAGAGCATTCAACCACAAGCATGTGATTTGCACATGGGCCTTGTGCAACAGCAGTGTCTGGCCGGCCGTGTTCAGGCCACAGAAAACGTAGGAAGAGGCCGAGGAGATAGAGGAAGTCCAAGAGAGAGCGAGCGAGGCCAGATGAGATCATGCGAGCCGCAGCAGCCAGCTGTGCCCAAGCTAAGAGCCCTGGGGACCTCCCAGTTTCTGAGCCAATAAAGAGAACCCCTTAGCCTGAGCCAGCTTTAGTTGAATTTCTGAGGCCGAAACAATCCAAGACCCACAGAGGGGAGGACCCAGGCCTGGGATTCAGATGCCCTGGTTCCTTTCTAGATTTAAAGAATTCTGGGCCTGCTGGGTGTGGTGGCCCACACCTGCAATCCCAGTACTCTGGAGGCTGAGGCAGGAGGACTTCAGTGAGCTCAAGGCCAGACTACAACGTGAGTTGAAGTACAGCCTGAACTACAAGGGGAGACCCTGTCTCAAAAAACAACAACAACATAGAACAACAAAAGAACGCTGGGCCCGTCCATCATGTTGAAAGGTCTGCAGGCCCCTTAGAAGTCTCGCTGTCCCTCCCCATGTGGCTCTGTTCTGCCACAGGTCACATGCTTTATCTGCCTTAGGCCTCAACTGCTTCCCTTCAACAAAGGCAAGCTTTATTCCCCAGTCTTCTCAGCTTCTGCAGGCTGGTGGACTGGGTGTGGAAGGAGTTGTGTGTGTGTGTGTGTGTGTGTGTGTGTGTGTGTGTTGGCCTGGAGGGTGCCAGGGGCTGGGGAAAGGGAAAGCGGGGAGTTAGAGATCAGGGCCATGGGCTGGGGGGTGGGGAAGGCCTGGCTGGGAGGACAGGTGGAGGGTCTCACATCGACAGTTTCCTCCTACAGCCACTCCCTGCAATGGACAAATTGTCCGTCCGTCCATCCATCCATCCATTCGCTGTCAAGCATCTGTCCTAAATGGAACTGTTAATAACCCTGCACTGAATAAATGCTGTGAGGCCCCTCCAGGCCTTGAAGATACACAGACACCTTGCTGCAGACTTACCTTCTTATATTTAATTGTTTCTGTTTGTTTATTTTTCATGTTTCAGCCAGGGTCTTGGTACGTAGTTCAGACTGGCTTTCAATTCACTATGTAGCCCAGGCTGGCCTTGAGCTCCTGCCTCAGCCTCCCCTGTAATAGGATCACCGGTGCGCGCCACCATGCCCAAGCCGGGTCTCATTTCTTCACCCATCCTTTTGTCTGGCTGGAGAGTGTCAGGGGAAAACCGTCCTGGGGGTTTTGGTGAAGGACCACTCTGGACAGAGCTGACCAGCGCCGGCATCACGGCTGTCACTCGTTGAGCACGGACCGTACGCAACACTCCCAGCTGTAGAAGCCTCACCGCAGGAGGAGGTCTTCTCCTGCCCTCTTTGTTCTGCAGACAAGGAACTGGGGCCTGTGAGAGGCGGCATCGGAAGCTTGTGGAGCCCTGGACAGTGGCAGTGTCTGGTTTGTACCTGGTCTGTGGCTGCAGGCTGAACTTGGAAGACCAGGCAGGGCTTGGGAAGTGTGTGCGCCCCAGGCGGGGTGGGCCGGAAGCCCCCTAGTGCTTGGCACTGGGCCTGGTCCACACCATTCACCTGCTACTTCACACCTTTGGGTGGGGCCGGCCTGAGGAACCCAACCAGGCCTGCACCCCTCCTCCCTGGGCTGGGTTGTCCATAGGGCTCAGCACCCCCAGCCCCCCCAAGAGCACAAACCTGGATTGGTCTGGAGCTGCAGTGGGCCAGGCACAACCAGGAGAACTGGTTGGGGCAGCTGGCCAGACTGCAAACTGGCTTCTACCCCTGCCCCACGGCACCTCCCCTTCACCACCCGGGAAGGGAGGGTGTTCCTGTACTGCCTATAACTGCTGAGACTTTTCTTTTTTGCTTTGTTTCCTGAGACAGGGTCTCCGTATGTGTTCCAGGCTGGCCTTGAATTCACTGTGTGGCCCAGGCCAGCCTTGAACTCGCTGCAGTACTCCTGCCTCAGCCTCCCAAGTGCTGGTATGGTAGGCATGGTAGGCATGGGCCAGCGCTCCTGGCTGCTGGTTTCTTGAGGGCCTGATGGGAGCCAGGCACGCTTGAAGCCCCTTCTGGGGTCACAACCAGATTGCCCATTGCTCTCCAGGGAGCCTGAGTCTCAGAGGGACAGAGCTGGGACTCGAGCTGGGACTCGAACCCCTGTCTGTGTGACGGCTCGGCTGGGACTCACCCGCACCGCACCCAGGGTGCACTCTCAGAGCCTCCCACGGCTGACACGGCTCCAGACCCAGGCCTGCCTCCCTCGCCCACCATCTCCTGCCGTTCTGCCCCGTGCCCTCCACCTCAGCCACCTGGGAACACGCGGTAGCCTCCTGGGTTGTCTTGGCCCTGTCCCTTCTCCCTGCCTAGAATGCTCTTCCCCCACGTCATACAGAGCCCCAGGGCTCAGCCATGGGCGCTGCTTCTGTCCTTCCCTGCACCTTGCAGTCAAGCGGAGGCACAAGGCTCCTTCTGGCCTGGCAAGTGAAGGGGCCGAGAAGAGCAGCCAGGCGTGGTGGAGCGTGCCTGCAATCTTAGCACTCAGGAGGCTGAAGCAGGAGGATGGGTTCAAGTTCAAGACCAGCCTGGACTACATAGAGAGATCCTGTCTCAAACAAAACGAAACAACAACAAAAGAAGTAGCTGGAATTGCTGTGTCACCCCATGGAGAACTGTAGCCTAGGAGAGTTGTTTATTGTTTTTATTTGTACCAGGAATGGAACTCAGGACCTTGCACTTGGCTGGCAGGCACTTGTGCCACTGAGCTATATCCCCGGCCCTGGAGAGTTGTTTAGTTAGACTTCACATGGTCAAAAAATAAAACTTCGTTAGGCTGGGTGTGGTGGTGCATACCTGCAATCCCAGCACTCAGGAGGCTGAGGCAGGAGTGTTGTGAGTTCAAAGCCAGCCTGGGCTACAAAGTGAGATCAAGGCCAGCCTGAATAGCACAGTGAAACCCTGTCTCAAACAGACAGAAAACAGAAGGAAAGAAAGAAAGAAAGAAAAAGAAAGGAAGAGAAAGCTTTGTTGTGTTAAATCTCCAAAATGGGGGTTAGGGGCTGGGGATTTAGCTCAGCGGCAAAAGCGCCTGCCTGGCAAGCGCAAGGTTGTGAGTTCGGTTCCTGGTACCGGAGAAAAACTAAAAAAAAAAAAAAAAAAAAAAAAAAAAAAAAAAAAAATGGGGGTTAATTTGTTTCTGAAGCATAGCTGATCTCATACTGACTAATATCACTGCCTGATTTTGTTCTCAATGTCACAAAATTACCTTCTCTGCTCACCAAACCTAAGGCCCTGCCTCTTTCAAACTGTTCCTCTTTCTAAAGAAAGAAATAGTACTAGAACATGAATATTGTTTTTTCATGTTTTTTTTTTTGTCTTTTTTGTGGGTTTTTTTTGGTTGTTTTTTCTGGTACCAGGAATTGAACTCATGACTTTGCACTTGCCAGGCAGGCACTGTGCTGCTGAGCTAAATCCCCAGCTCCTTTTTTGTTTGTTTTTGAGACAGAGTCTCCCTATGTAGTTCAGGCTGACCTTGAACTCTGTATGGAGCCCAGGCTGGCCTGGAACTGGCAGTGATCCTCCTGCCTCCATCTCCTGAGTGCTGGGGTGAACAGACAGATGTCATGCTTACAGGTAGCTGTGGAATTTGCTACCATTACCTGTGCTTTTCTTTCTCTTTTTAAATTTTTTTTTGTCTTTTTGAGACAGGGTCTGGCTATGTCGTTCAGGCTGGCCTTGAGCTCACTTTGTAGCCCAGGCTGGCCTCAAACTTGCAATGATCCTCCTGCCTCAGCCTCCCAAGTGCTGGGATTACAGGCGTGCGCCACCATGCCGGGCTACCTGTGCTTTTCTTACTCTGGTTGAACACAGGGCCTCAGATCATCAGAGCGCTGGAAGCCACGGCTGCTTTTTTCTTTCCCTTTTCTCTTGTTCGGCACCTCCCACCTGGGTGAGCACTGTGCCATGGGAGCTGCACTCCCAGCCCCTGGTGGCGCAGTCCTGACCCTGGGAGAACAGCAGCTGGCCCAGGACAGTACTCCTCTCCTCTGGCGCTAGCTGCGCAGATGAGGGATCAGGGAAGTGACTCAGCCCTGGCCCCAGGAAGTTGAGGCCTGAGTCAGGACCTGAGCTGGGCTCTCTGGAGGCCGGGCCGGTGCCTTTTCTGCTGAGCTCGGCCTCTTCCTCCTTAGTTTCTGCCCCAGTGGCTGAGAACACTCTGGGCACGTGGGCCTCTTGCTCCCTCTTCACCGGGTTCCCCAGCAGCCCTGGCAAATCCTTCTGTGGCGAGGATGGGTAGGCTGGGACTGGGCTCACAGAGGGGCGTGGCCAGGCTGGGTCCCTGGGATGAGCTTGTGTTTTGTTTCCTTTGTGGTGCTGGGCCTCAAAGCCAGGGCTGCAGACAAGCCGGGCTGGTGGGGGCTCTACTATTGAGCCATGCCCCCAGCCTGGGTTTCTGACTGGTTCTTTTTAACAAGAACAAGATATAGAGGGGATTGCAGCTCAGAGGCAGAGCACCGGCCTAAGCCTGCCTGAGACCCTGGGTTCCATCCCAACACCAGAAACCAACCCACAAAAGCACCACCCCAAAAAGCAGGGTGCAGGAGGGGCAATTCTGGGTTTTTTGTTTTTGTTTTTTTTTGAGGCAGAGTCTCGCTTGTATTCCAGGCTGGTCTTGAACTCACTATGTAGCCCAGACTGGCCTCAAACTCAGAGTGATCCTCCTGCCTCAGCCTCCTGAGTGCTAGGATCACAGGCATGCACTATGCCTGGCAGGCAGCTTTTTTTATCTGGACAAGTAGACAGATTGTGTTACCTGCATCTCAGATATCCCCAGGCCCTACCTGCTGGGGTGTGATAAGTGGCACTTTTCTCTGCCTGAGAGCTTCCAGTGGGGGCTACCAACTACCTTAGGCCTGGCCTCAGGTTTGGAACAAGACCAGGTTTGGGACCCAACCGTATTCTGGGATTTTCTGAGTTAGCAATCAGGGAAGAGGCCAGTTCCTCTTGGATGGCAAAGCTGGGAGTGGAGAGGCCAGAGCCGCCACCTACACAGGTAGCTCAAAGCTAGCATGTGGTCAGAGAGTGAGGGGCAGATGTGGAGAAGAAAGTCAGGGACAGAGAGAGAGCACCCTGTAGATCTGCGCCTGGATCCAGCCATACCTGAAGCTAGAAACACGGTTTAGTGCAAGAGCCAAGGAGTCCCACCTTTTGCCCCACTGGTGCCAGGCATGCTCCTGTCCCTTGCCACATACGTCAGTCCCTGACCTGGATGGGTCGGTCGGCAGGACAGACCCCACTTCCTGGGGCCGCCTGCATAATAATGTTACAGATTCTTTCTCACGAGACTGTGAGTGGCAGCAGGTGGAGTCCAGCCGGCCACTTAATGGTGTGATGCTGGGCAAACTATCATTTCTTGGTTCATATTTTTGAGTGTTGGAGATGGGCGATGCCTATGTTGCCCAGGCTGACCTTAAACTCCTGGGTTCATGCAATCCTCCTGCCTCAGCCTCCTGAATACCTGGGACTGCAGGCGTGTGTCACCATGCCCAGCCCTAAATATTCTCATTTCTAAACTGAAGATGTTAACAGCATCTACCTTGGCCAATCACAGAGGTGCTTACTGTTCTCGCTGTCTGCCATTTATGCTGGTGGTGGTCAGCTTTCTGATGGGCATAGGCCAGGCACTGAGGGGGTGCTTTGTCAGCGTGCGCCTGGTGAATGGAGGGACAGAAAGACCCGGCTCTGGGTGTGCATGCCTGTGCCAGAGACACGTGCTTGCGTGCATGCTTGGGCTCTTCCTCTAATGCGCGTACATGCACAGCCCTGGTCTCAGAGCCCTGAGCAGTGGCCCTGTGGGAGCCCGGGTACCCCAGCACCCCCTATCTCTGGCGGGCAGCCGGCCAATCTCCCGGGCTCTGGCTCTGAGCCCAGGGGTTCCTCCTTCTGGGAGCGCAGCGTGGAGTCAGGCTCAGGGCCTGACTGACCCACTCCTCAAGGGCAGCAGAGCCTGCGGTGTCCCGGGGGTGGGGAGAGGCTACCTGGAGGCCTGCTCACCTTTAAAGCTGCTGTTCTCTGGAAGCTCCCCCTCCTCACTCTCTGGGGCACCCAAATCTCTTCCAACCCCCTTATCTCCCCAGGCAGCACCCCCAAATGCTGTCTGGGGCCTCTTGTGTGATCTCTTGGTCTTTTTCTGGAGGCAAAGGGGCTTGCGTGTGGACATGGGCTTGGTCTGCCTGTCTGTCTGCACTCCCCTTCCCGGGACGCTCATGGCCGGGCAGCGTTTCCCGAAGTCTCTCAGGGTGCTCGGCGTTGGGGTTGTGAGGCGAGGAGGAGGATGCCCGGGCCGGTGGCTATGTGCTGTCCAGGGCCGCTTTGTGTGCATGTACTAGCGTTCTGTGGACATTACCTGGTGCCTGGTGTTTTGGGTTACGCTATGGTACTTTGGGCATTAACACTCTGTGTTACTGCCCCACGTCCCTCGGCCTTTAACAGAGGAGGGGACCTTTCCCCCCCTGGTCTCCGGGGTCACTAGGTCTCACTGCGCTCCATGCGTTGTGAGCTGGAGCTCTGGAAACCAGGCTGTGGGGAGGGGTGCCTTAGGTTGGGGTCCTGCTGATTTCAGAGCTCCAACTTCGCACCCCGACACCCACCTACACACCTCCTCTCTGGAGATCCCAGGGGACCGGTTGCGGGCTTCCTAAGCCCCCTGGTCCGTCCCTTCCGGTGACCAGCCCTGCGTTCCCAACAAAGGCGACAGACCACGTGCCCGCCTTGGCGCGGACGTGGATCGGAGACGCTCGCGGCTTTCCGGGCCCCACTCCCGCCAGGGCTGGGAAGGACGCGGTGCTGCCCCGTGTGCGCACAGCCGCCCCCCACCCCCGCGCCCCGCTGCGCAGCCGCCCCCGGCCGGCCTCGCCCACTCCCATCCTCAGCCGCAGCAGCGCCCTCGAAGCGGCGCTAGGGGGAGCTCTGGCAATTGGCTTGGCGGAGGCAACCACCACGGAGCAGCCGGCAGCTATTTCCTTGGACTTGCAGGGAGAGAAATGGGGAGGGGGGACACGCACTGTTCCCCCTCCTCAACAGCTCCAGACTCTTCCCGTGGGAGGCCGAGAAAACAGCCCCGGGGGAGGTGGCGATGAAGGTGCCTTTCCTCCCCGTAGCGCACGCCTCCAGATTCTCCCTCTTCCCCCACCTGCGTCGCGGCCCTGCGTGGCCCCCCGCTTCCTGGAGTGTCCCCAGAACTTCGCCACGCGGGACACTGGGCTCTGGAGCTGAGTGGCCCCCGGGGGCTCGCCTCTCCGAGTCAGGGCGGGGGCGTCGGTCGGCAGCCGCTTCCCCGCGGCGGGAGGCTCGAAGGCTGGGGTGGGGGCTGAGCCGTCCTGCCGTGTGGCTGGGGGGTCCGCTTGGAAAGCGGGGGCTAGAGCTTTGGGGACATGGCCCTGATACCAAAACCAGAGAAGGACCCAACCGAAGGAAAAAAAAAAAAAAAAAAGACTACAGGCCAATCTCTCTAATGACCATGGAGCTTTGGGGAGACAGCCAGAGATGGAGAGATACCGAGAGACCCTCATCAGACACAGAGCAAGCAGGCAGCCGCTTGCCTTATTTTCCAGCACCCCTCTCCTCCCGGTTCTTTTCTTTACCATCCCCTCCTCGCAGAGCTGGAACCGCTCGCGCGCCCCCGGGCCCAGCCGCGGCTCCAGATGTGCGCTGGGTTGCAGCGGGGAGCACGCGAGCTTCCCCCGGGCCTTGGCACATTCTCCCGCTCTGAGGTCATTCCGTAGGTGGTCAGAGCGCGCCCGGAGCCTTCCTGCCTCCATCCTGGGGAGGGCGGGGAGGCGGGAGCCGAGGGAGCGGAGGGGAGGGCGCGAGGAGGGAGGGAGACGCCGCCAGCACACCACCAAGTGGCACCGAGTAGTGATAACAAACTCAACTTAAAAAAAAAAAAAAAAAGAAAGAAAAAGAAAAAAAGGAAAGGAAAAAACTTCCTCAAGTTACAGCCCGAGATGTGCGGACGTGCGGGCGGAGGCGCGGGGCGGGGAGTGTGGGTGGCCCGGGAGCCCCCCGGCTGCAGGGAGCTCAGACTCGAGGCTGAGCAGGCCCTGCGCCCCTGGCTGCGCGGGGAGCGAGTGGGATGAGGCTGGCGCGGCTTCCAGCTGGAGACCCCGGGGCGGCCGGTTCCCATAGGGGGCAGGACCCGCGGGCGGGCGAAGGAGGGGGACCCGGAGGCGCGCGCAGCCCCGGCTCCGTCCCCAGCACCAACATCCCTCCTCCCCCTCCCCGTTCCCACCCCGGCCTTGCGGATGTGGGCAGGTCCCTCCCGCCTCCCCCCAGGCCCATCTGAAAACTAGGCACCACCGTACTCTACAATCGACTTTTTATTAAGATTATAAATTTAAACAAATCATCTGAACAGTTTTATCCGGTGATACACAATCCAGTATGCACAAAATACAGGAGAACGGGGGAGAAGGGCAGAGGAAGGTAACTGGCAACCTGTCTTGGAGTCCGCATGGTGCGAGAGGGGCTGCAGATGAACCCCCAGCTTTTTACAACAAAAGGCTTTTAAATTAAAATCTATGGAGCTGAAGATCACAGGACAGGGTTCTCACAGACTCGAACAATGCTGGTTTCATGAAATGCAACCGAAGGCTGAGCAGAGACCGTGCAACTCAGAAACACACACAAACATCACAGCTGACCAGGAACTTAGTGAGAAGTCTCCGACGCAGTCGGCGGGCCCGGCCCCTCCCTCCCCCGGGGCCGCCGGGGATCCAGGTGAAGGAATCGACTTCCTTTTTTGTTTAGTGAGGACCGCAGTGCTGGGCATGATGGGAAATGTAGTCCTCTGTGCTCGCCCCCCACCCTTTCCCCAAACAGTGTCCAGAGTGTCGGGGTGTCGGGCGCCACCCCGGAATCCGGGAGACTGGTGGAGGATGGGAGGAGAGCGGAGCCAGAGGGGCGGGGAGAGAAGGGGTTCAAAACACCCGCCCCGGGAAGAAAAGAAAAAAAAAAGTTGAAGTGTTTTCATTTCTGCCTTCTCATTTGGAGAACTTTGGAGGCCGCCCCCAGAGAGGAAATGTGACCCAAACGTCCCTTTTGGAGATAGAGTTTGCCTTTGTTTTTTGCTGAGGATTTCACAAGACTCATTCCTCACCCCACAGAGGGACTCAGGAGAGCGGAACGTCGGGCTTCCCGCGTCTGACAACTGATTGGAATCTGCGTCCCCAGCTCCGCGCCCTCCTGCGTTGCGCCCCGGTGGCCCGCGCGCCCTGCCTCGCCCTCGGCCGCCCGGCAGCTCCTGCGGGCCGCAGCCCTCCCTCACGTGGCAGGCTCCTCGCTAAACACCACTGCAATCACTACAATAAAAAGAGGGGAAAAAAAAGAGTAGGAGAAACACAAAGCATACTTAAATAGGCGCTTTTTCTCTCTGCAAAAATAAAGTCCAAGATTTTATATTTCTTTTTCTTTATTTTACAATTATAAAACATCACCCGCCTCCCCCTGCTCGCCCCCAGCTCAGGTCCGAGTGGCTGGGCGCCCGCTCGCTCCCTCTTCTCGCCCCTTGGTCGAGTCTTTGTCTGGCCCTAGCCCCGCGGGGCCCCGGGGCCCCGTGCCCTCGGGGGTCCCTAGAAGGCGACAATGGCTCGAGTCCAGGCGCCGAGGCTGGCGAGCGCCTGCTTGGCGCACAGCTGCCCGTTGAGCGGCGGCGCCTGCTCCGAGTCCGGCTGTCGGCTCACCAGCCCCGAGAAGCCCGAGCCAAAGATGGAGATCAAGTTTGAGATGTTAGACGCGTCCGGGGACGAGTCCGGGCAGAAGTCCTCGAAGCGGGCGCGCTTGCAGGGGGCGAACAGGGCGCCCCCGGGGGGTTCGGCCCCCAAGTCGCCCGCGTCCTCCTCCTCGTCGTCCTCCTCCTCCTGGCCAGGGTAATACTTGCGCTTGCACCCGGCGGCGGCGGACGCCAGGCCCGGTCCCGGAGCGCCCTGGCCACAGCAGGGGCAGTGGGCGGAGGCGCAGCAGTCCTGGTGCAAGTAGCCGTTTTCCACCGTGGTCACCACGTGTGTGTCCAGGTCCAGCACGGTGGTCTGGCTGCTGCAGTGCACGCCGAAGTCCGAGGGGGCCGGGTACGCGCCCCGGTAGAAGCCCGAGGAGGAGGCGGGGGCCGGGGAGATGGGCGGGGAGGCGGCGGCCGGAGGGGCGGCCCCTGGGGGCGCGGAGGGCGCGGAGGGCG
>NW_004955570.1:1481806-1510110 GCF_000276665.1 Chinchilla lanigera
CGCCAAGTTGGAGTGGGCCGAAGTCGGCCGCGCTGGCCGGCATGCCGGGCGCCGCCGCCGCGTAACCGAGGGGCTGGTGCTGGTGGAGGGGCGGCTGCGGCTGCAGCGGAGGCTGCTGGCGCCGGTAGAGCTCGGCGTAGCGCTCGCTCAGGTAGAGCTGGCGCGCGTTGCGGAGCACGTAGGACACCAGGAGGTTCTTGTGCAGCTTGATGCCGCCGCGCTGGGTCCGGGAGCTGTGGATCTTGCGCAGGGAGATGCTGATCAGGCTCTGGGCGTCCAGGGCGCACTCCATGCTCCCGCGGCGAAGCAGCCGCCGCTGCTCCTGTTAGTACTGCTGCTGTTTCTGCCTCTAGCCGGCTGCTGGGGCGCGCCGGGTAAGGGGGAACGGAGCCCGGGTCAGCGGGTCGGCTGCGCTCCGAGAGGAGCCGCCACCATGCGCCGTGCGCCACCCGCTGGCTCACGCTCCCCAGACGGCGCCAAAGCAATGAGCCTCGGCCGGCCCCGGCCCCAGCTATTTAGCCGGGAAGCCGGACCCCGCCTCTCACTGGCTAAGCCAATAGGAGGAGGCAGAGCCTCCCGAGTGACAGGCGATGCCCACCCCCGGGCCGCTCGGCTGACCAATCAGACCAAGGCGGTTCCTTTGTGCTATTCAAATACCGAACGGACCTGGGGCCTCCAACGCCGCCGCTGCCTCGAATGTTCTCCTGGGGCCGCCGCGCCGCGCGGGGCTCGGAGCCGCCCGGGCCGCCGTCTGCAGCGCGGATCGCCTCGCAGGGGCCACGTCCACGCTCGCGGATGCCCTCGACCGCCCTCGGGGGCAGAGCTGGGGGTCAGTCCACCCGGGTGCCACGCGACGTCTCCTCCCCCTTCCGCAAGCCCGCCCTCACCTATGGCAGGTGCGCGCTCCCAGCTCCCCGCCGGCGGTGCCTCCTCTGACCCCTTCCCGGCCCCGGAGGACAGTGGAAGCCAAGGTCTCTGCAAAAGAATAGTGACCCTGGGGGGCCCTCCAGGGAGAGAGGCTTGTGGGTACCCTTCCCTACGGACAGTATTTGAGCCTGGCTCCCTGACTTTTGGCCGAGGGGCGGAAGGGGCGGCCTCTCCATCTGTCTGCGGGAAAAGCCCGAGCCTGGTGCATTTTGATCTCAGATGGAGAAGGTTCCAGGCCTGCCCAGGGATCTAGGGACCCAAAGGCTAGGAGAGCAACCCCAGGTTCCTAACTACCCGCTCGGTAACCTCTGCCTGCCGCTGGCGAATAACAATGACAATAGGACCCATTATTATGTGCCTCGTAGGGGGCAGGCCCTGGCTAGAAAGGCCCCAATTTCTCCTGCTAAGCTTTGCAGTGCCGGAGCTGAGGCCCAAGCAGGGGAGAGGCTTGGGGATCAGTCCCACAGCCCCCCTGAGACGAACTCAGGATTTGAACCATGCCCTGCAGTTTCCTAGAGACGCTTAGTCCTTACCCTGCGCTGTCCTGGGCTGCCTTCTCCCGGCTGGAAGAAGAGCTGACGAGATTGCTGATTCCTTGGGGCTCTGTCTGGACGGAGAGTCCTGGAGGGGCTGACAGTGCTCTGAGGGTGCTCCACGGTGCCAGGGCAGGGGCTGAGGGACAGTTTGTCTGAGGCACACCAAGGAGACCATGGGAGACAGGTGGGACCTTGGGGTGCAATGGAGGCCGCTCCTGCAGATTTCCAGGGTTTCACCTCCTCCTTGGTGTCTCCCCGGGAAGGGGTTGGCAGACCTAGCCAGCCCACCCTGCAGCCTTTGTGGTCTCCTTTTAGCCCTAACCATTGTCCTGGTTGGGTGAAGACAGAGCTAGGGGGAGTTTCACCCATTTTTCAGGTCAGGACACTGGGTACTGATAAGCAGAGGGACTTGCCCAAGACCACTCAGCTCCAGGCGTGGAGCTCTTTCCTTCCCACCTTGGAGACCCCGGAAACAGTAGCGCCCCTCTCTCCCTGCTCTGAGCAGCCAGGGTTAAATTTTAGGAGATCTCACGGCAAGCACATTTTACCTACACCCTAATTGGTGATCTGGGGATACCAGGGGCTGGGGAGCTGGCTCATGTGATGATAGCTGTCGGAATAAACTGCGCTGCCCCTTCCTTCCCTCAGGCCCAGCTCAAACGCATGCAGCAGCTTCATTTATTTAGGCTTGAGGTTCACCTTGCGGATGTCACCAGCCTGAGAGGCGGACTGGGAACATCAGGAACTCTTACCTGACACCAGCTGCTAGGACTGACTAGTCTGGGACCCACAATGCATTTAAGGCCTTCATTCTGTCCTTGCTTAGTGTTTATCAGGGAAATGGAGACTTTTTTGAGACGTTTCACTATGCAGTTCAGGCTGGTCTGGAACTCACAGCAATCCTCCTGCCTCAGCCTCCTGAGAGCTGGGATTATAGGCATGTGCCAGCATGCCCAGCCAGGAAATGGAGATTTAAGGTCACACAGCCAGGAAAAGATGAACTCAGAAGCCAGGGAGATGCAGTCTGCAGGCAGTCTGTTTCCGGGTCCTGTGCTCCTGGTCCTGACTTGATCGACCCCCACCACTTGTTTGCTGACTGCTGTGGGACCAGAGCCTGAAGGAGCTGGAGGAGAAGCAAGGCTCAGTCTCAACTCATCATTCAGAGCCTTTCTTCCAGCTGTGCCCAAGAACACTCTCTGGGAGCCAGGCTGAGGAATCAAGGTAGAGGTGGAGACAGGTGCTGGGTAGGGGAGCTAGCACCTCACTTGGGCAGCCCCTCTTGGTGCCTCCCAACCCTCACCCAGCCATGCTGCAAGGTGAATTTTGAGCTTTTTTTGCTTGTTTGTTTTTTTGAGGCGGGCTCTTACTGCATAGTTCAGGCTGGTCTTGAACCCGAAGCAGTTCTCCTGCCTCAGCCTCTTGAGTGCTGGAATGACAGGCGTGCGCCACCACACATGACTGAATTTCAAGCTCTTTGGGGGGCCAGCTGAGAAGCATGCAGCCCCGCACACATGGGCCCTTTCCCTGGGCCATCTTGTTTGGGCAGACACTCGCTTGACCTCTCAGGAACCCAGGGGTGGTCTGAGGGGAGGGCTCCGCAGTTGTCTGGCTTGGTAAAACCCCTTGATCTTTTTTGGGGTGCCCTGGGCAGGGGAATTGTTGCAGCTGTTGTAAGAAAATACTCACCAAAGGAGATAAAGGAGCAGCTGAACTATGTGGGGGCCCTGGGCCCAGGGCGGGTGGGGGGGGGGGGGGCGTGCAGCACACACCACAGGAAGTCACAGGAAGTCACAAATGTGCCTAGGGTGGTAGGAGCGGGTCAGAGTGAGATGAAGCTTTTGGGGTGAAGCGCTGGCCTTGTCTGGACACCTGAGCAAGGTTGGGGCATTCTCCTCCCCCAGCTCCCAGCTGGGGAGATTGCATCTGGCCTGAGTCACTGCTCCCCGGAGGAAGTTAATTAATGCCTCAATATTTACTGAGTGTCTACTGGGACAGCGCAGAGCTGGGCCTGGGACGGCTGGGGACCTGGGCTCCCGTCAAACTCCCCAGGGAGGGCCAGTCCCACACCACTTAACACCTGGCCAGTACACAGGTGCCAGGAACCCTCTGGTCACCCAGGCCTGGGGTGCATAGTGTGGCTAGCAGGTGGTGGTCACAAGGGAGATTGATCCAGGGGGTGCCCAGGGCTGGATTTGGGGATGAGGGTGCAGATACGCAGAGCTTCACTGAGGGCCTTGTGCTGGGAGAAGGGAAGACAGATTTGGACACATGCTTTCATCCTCTGCAGCCCCTGGAGCTGTATGACGGGACAAGCGTGGTTCTGTCCCCAGAAGGCCACAGTTTAAGAAGAAGCAGGCAGGATACACAGATGGGACATCTTGGAGTGAATTGCTCTATGGGGATGGGGACCCTGGGCTCAGGACAGCCCTGAGGGAGACAGCGGGGCGTGGCCAGAGCGAGGGTCCCTGCCGAGGGCCCCCTGAGCACCAGGGGCCACGAAGGTGCAGGAGCTCTGGGCTCCGCTGCAGGGATCCTGTTCTGTGCTCAGCGGGCACCGGGAAGCAAGGCTGAGGTCCCAGAGCCGGGCCAGCCCCTCCCGCCGCCTGCAGGGCCACACCCGCCCCTGGCCCTGGGAGAAGTTAATGAGCCACCAACGGCTATGTTTGCCCTGCGCGATCTGGCACAGACCCAGTGCCCAGGCAGACATCAGGCCCTGGCTTCGGGTACAACGAGAGAGGTGGACAGCAGCTCTGCTCTTCGGAGCTCTGGCTCGCACCAGGCTCAAGGTGAGCTGCCCTGAGCCCCCAGGCCGACCTCTGAGGCAAGTTCAGTTATAATCTATGTCATAGGTGAAACAACTGCGGCCTGGAGGGCCCGGATGTCTTACCTGGGGTCACAGCAAGGAGCACCAGGGCTTTGGGGGCAGGCGGGGCACCAGCTGGTCTTTGGGTGATTGGTGGGATGTGCATAGCATGTAGCACCACCTCTCATGTCGTGGGTCTGTCTGAGCAGCTGGCACAGGCTGGGTGTGCATTTGCTCATTCGTCCATTCATCCTTCCATCCGTTCTCCTCCTTCTTCGTTCAGTGAGGGCCAATGTGCAGGTGTGTGCTGCGCTGTGGGAAGAACACCAAGCAGATCTCACCACCCAGAGTCAGGCTGAGGGATCCTCTAAATCTCCCGGGCCAAATCTGATCATCGGTAGTGTCTGCTGGAGCTCTTTGCTGGCAGAGATTCAGCCTGTGCCCAATTGATTAGTGATGTCTGCCCAGGGCTGGCCAGGGGCCTCTGTGGCCAGTCTACAGGGTAGGAGGATGGATATCTGCTCAGCTTTGACACTGGGCGATCTGAATTTGGCAGAGTGGAGTGGGTGGTCAGGAGAAAGAGGTGCTAGCTTCAGAGTGGCCCTGTAATCCCTAGGTAGCATGCATTGCTCTCAGGCCTCAGTTTCCTAATTTGTCACTTTCCTCTGGGAGGTACCAGGCGCATCAGAGCAATCACAGGTGCTTCGCAAAGCAGAGCAAAGAATGGCAGAGCTTCAGCCTGGCCAGGCTGGAGTTAATCCTGGGCCACCTTGGGCGGGAGTGGGCGAGTAGGTGGCTGGGTGGGGGGCACCTCCGAGGTTCCTGGCTCTGAGCTGCTTTTATAACTCACTTAGTACAGACCTTTGTCCCCTCGCCGCGCGCTGGGAGTTTAAGGAGTGAGAGGCCCCTTAGCTGTTCGGCACTGACAGGCGGATATTTAGTTTTTGTTCCAGCTGCGGGGGCAGGTGAATGTGCCGCCCACCTCCCCACCTCCCTGCTCAGCTGCAGGCTGCTTTGTGCCAGGACAGAGCTGGACCTGAATCCCTTCTCCTTGACCCTCAAAATGATCTAACAAGAGCCAGGCAAGGTGGTCCACAGCTGTGATCTCAGCACTCGGGAGGCTGAGGCAGGAGGACTGATGTGAGTTTGAGGCCAGCCTGCGCTACATAGTAAGTTCAAGGTCACCCTGAACTACATAGCGAGAGCCTGTCTCAAAAAAACAAACACAAAACAAAATCATCAAAAATGACCTAACACCAAAAAAAATGACCTAACAAGGTGGGAGGGACTAGAACCCCCATTTGATGGTTGAGTAAACTGAGGCCCATGGAAGTCAAGTTCTATAACAGAGTCAGGCATCCCTGGGCTGCTGTGTCAGTGCCAGCTCTGTCTGAGCTGGGAAAAGCTTCTTCATCCACTTTATCTATCTGTTTTTGTGGTGCTGGGGATGGAACCCAGGGCCTCACATACACGTGTGCAAAGTGCTCACCACCGAGCCATACTCCCAGCCTCTTGTCTTCACGCCTCTTGGGCCAGCTTTGCCTCACCCTTGGCTTTCTCCCATTTTCTTTCCTTTTTTTTTTTTTTTTTTGAGACAGGGTCTCACCCACTAAGTACCACAGGCTGGCCAAACTCACTATGTAGTCCAAGCTAGACTCAGACTTCTCGGGATCCTCCTGCCTCAGCCTCCTGAGTGCTGGGATTATAGGCATGTGCCACCATGCCTGGCTCCCATTCTTTGATTCACCCCTGTAGTCACACCTGTAGTCACACCCCTTTTGTTCTTTCACAAATACAAAGAGCCTACTGTGTGCCCCAAACCACAGGGGTTCCTGTCCCCAAACTTTTCCTGCCTTCCAGATTGGAAATGAACAGGAAATGGGGAAGCAGAGAAACAACCCAGCCTCACAGGCCTGAGCGGCAGAGGAAGAAGCTTGGTCAGGAGGCGGCTGAGGGGGAGGCTGGCGTCAGCTCCCAGGGTCCCAGCAGCCCCTCTGTCCCTGGCCCCTCTTCGCACTGCAAGCTGCACACGCTCCGGCTGCGCTTCTGTCCCTCCTGCTCCCCACAACTGGTGAATTTTTAATGCTGGTTCCACGGAACAAAGCAGAGTTTCTTGTTTTTGTTTTTGAGAGCATTTCTCCAAAACTCATTTCTCAACTGTGTGTGTGTGTGTGTGTGTGTGTGTGTGTGGAGAGAGAGCCAGTGAGGACTGTGTCTGTCCTCAATTCATCCGCAGAGCTCCTTTCCATTCTTGTTTAATTAACAAACAAACAAAAAATGAAAACAAACAAACAAAAAACCCAGGCCCCAGTGGGATTTCAGTTCTGGACCTGGTGCGGGCGAAAGGGCAGTGGGCAGAGTGACCATGCCCCATGGGCCCTGGGGCTCAGGTGCTAAAGCCACCTTTGACATACAAAGGAGGACACTGAGGCAGCAGTGAGCACAACAGTCCCACTATGGAGTGCTGTGCCAGGTGCAGCTCTGGCCTCAGAAGCACCCTGGTCGGAGACCTCAGCCCGGCTGAGAAGGGGAAGGCAGGAGGGGGAGAGACAGGGGAAGGGAGTCTGGTGGCTGGTGTCGAGGATGCGGTCTTTCCCCAGAACTGACCTCAGGATGGCAGTGGGTCTCTGCCTTGTATCTGTTTGTTTATCTGTTTGTCGGAGACAAGCTCAGTATGTAGTTCAGGTTGGCCTTGAACTCACTGTATAGCCCAGGCTGGCATCAAACTCGAGGCGATCCTCCTGCCTCAGCCTCCAGAGCACTGGGATGACAGGTATGCCTCACCATGCCTGGCTTTTTGTCTTGTACTCCACACAATGGCTCCCAGTGCTCTTTTCTCGGCTTATTTACTGGGCACTTTCTGGGCACTTTCTGGGCATTGGCCACGAAGCTCCTCACCTGGTCTCACTGAATCCTTGTGGGACCTCTGACTGAGCAGCGTGCCCATCTCACAGGAGAGGAGGATGAGGATCAGGGAGGTGCAGAAGCCAGGACCTCGACTGGTAGCTTCCAGAGCTGACCTTTAAGCCTGCCCCCCAGGAGGCACCCCTTAGCGAAAGAAGATGGGCTCGGGGACTGGGAGCCGAGGCTCACGGGTGTCGGGGTGAACCTGCCGGGCCTCTGCTCCCCACATGCTTCCTTGTGGCCAGGTCTTTCAGTGGCTCCTGGTTTCCCTGCTTGGCAGCAAAGACACCGTTAGTCCTGCTGCCTCATTCACGGAAAGGCAGGAGTGGTTTATACAGCCCGTGTGAGTCGGGCTGTGCTTTGCCACAGTAATGAACAATGCTCCAGATCTTAGAAGCTTGACTCAATAAAAGTGTATTTCCTTTCATGCCAGTCTAAAGTAGGCCAGACCCCTGTCACTCCACCCCCCAACTCCAGGATTCTCTCCTGGTGCGGCTTTAACACCCCAGAGTTTGGAGTTTCTAGAGGGGGGAGATGGGGGAGTGTGGCTGGTAGAAGCAGGATCTTTTATGGTGAAGCCCTAATTAGCATTTCTTCTTTCCATTGGCCAACATCAAGTCACATGGTCCCACCTAGCAGCAAGGGAGGCTGGGAAATGTAGTCCTCAGATGGACTCAGGCAGCAAATGACCCAGTTTGGTGCATAATACACAGCTTTGTGGTGGACACAAAGGCCCTGAGGAATGCAAAAGAAGAGCCTTGGCTGCCTTGTGGGTGGTAAAAATAAGCTAAAATGGTGTTACTTGGGGGTGGGGTGGGCTCATAAGATTTGTTTTGTTTTTTTGCCTGTTTGTCTTCCCTGTTAAATGGTAAATTCCTTGAAGCCAGGGCTCTCCACTTCTGGGCTTGGCAGCTTCCTTAGTCCCTGGCAAATAATAGATGCTCAATTAGTGTGTGCTCAATGAACCAACCTGTCTATGTGAAGGGAATTTGACGAACACCTGTTTCAGCTCTGTGTGTATCAGACGTGTACAAAAATACATAGTTAAGCATGGAAGTCCCTCTTTAAGAAATATGTAGCCAATCTTGCCCTTCCCCTGGGGGTGAGCACGGTCCTTTGGCCAACAAGAGTCATTATTGTCAGTGCACTTTAGTGAATGAAGAGATGGACCCTTCACTGGAAACGGGTGCCCACTTCTGCCCCAAGTAACGTCCCTGACAGCAGAAACTGTCTTGCCACTGACAACACCTTAGGCCCGACAGCGCTCACTGGGCTATTTAACATCTACAAGCCGACACATCACACGGCATACCTCACCCCCAATCCTGATGGTTTCTGTCCCCAGCTTGGTTGAGGCAGCCTAGTCAGTAGTTTAGGGCCATGGAGAAGGGAAGGGACTGTTCTTTACTGAGAACTGAGTGTATCCTGAGCGGAGTGCTCAGGGCGCCTGACACAGGAATTTTTAAACACCTAATCCAGCATTTGTATTGTACCCATTTTACAGATTAGGAAACCAAAGCGTTTCTAGAGTCCCTCATTGAAGAGGCCGAATTCTGTGTTTGTCCCTTTTTTGTCCCTGGGATAAAATGCCCAACATCTGCAACTTAGAGGTGGAGAGGCTTACCAAAGTTTCGGTTCAAGACCCACTGACTTGCAGGCAGAGGCAGCGCGGTGGAAGAGCCCGGCGGAGGATGGCCGCTCACTTCATGGAGACCGGAAAGCAGAGAGAGAGAGAGAAGGGAGGAGCGCAGGCAAAAATACAGCACACCCTCTGCGAGGAGTCCCCGGTGCCCTGGCTCAGGCCGGGCCGCGCGTTCAGGGGGGATGCGCAGCTGGAAGCTCATGAATGGATGAGTCCACGAGCGCGATGACGGTCCCATCACCTTTCAAAAGCCCCGTGTCTCAGTGCCTGAGACTTGGGGACAGTGTAGATCGAAACTACAACAGGTTCCGGCGAGCACTGCGCTACTGCGCTGCCCGAGTCCTGAGCCAGCCCTGCACCGCCCGTGCTGCGGTCCGCCTCAGGGCTGCCCTAGCAACTCCTTTTCCTGGATGAAGAAACGAGATCTGTGGCGCTTTGTTACTCCGTTTAGATTTTTAAGGCCAGGAAGTGGCTGGGCTATGGTTGGGAGCCCATTTTTTTCCTGCCCAGAACCAAGCTGCCCGTGACTTCCCTCCCTGCCCCTGGCCGCCTCGGATGGGCTGGTGGGGCGGTGCTGAGACCCGGCCCAGAGCGCCAGCGTGCTGAGCCCTCCTCGGGGCTCCGGGTGAGGCGCCCACCAAGCAGTCTCCGGCCAGAGGGAGTGAGATTCCCAAGGAGCCGCCGCGCGGGTGACGGAAGCTGTGGCCGACGGCCCTGCGTGATGCAGGTGACCCTTGTGAACGTTTTCATTGGGCTTAAGCAATTCCGGCAGCCAGTAGCTGAATTTGATTGTCAGTAAGAAGGCGCATTTCGTGGTGAGCTCTGCAGGTTGGATGGCACGGTCTGTACCCCCTGCTCCAGGACTGGCAGCGCCCCCTGCCACTCCTAATACCAACCAGCTTGGTGTTCGGGTTCTCTTGGGTTCCTGGGAGGCAGGAAGTTTTATCAGTCCCATTTTGCAGAGAAGGAAATTGAGGCTAGGAAAGTGTGCTAGACTGGACGATTGTTCACCAATTTTTCATTTCCCTTGGGGCAGAGTAAATTCCCCTCCCTCGCTGGCTTCGTCCTCAGCCATGCGACCTGCTCTGGGCAATGGACTGTGGGCAGAAGACACAACATAGCTGGGGGAGGTGACCCTGGAAATGTTGCTTGGTTTTGTTTTTGTTTCTTGAGACAGGGTCTCACTATGCAGTTCACCTTGGCCTTGAACTCACTGTGTATCCCAGGCTGGCTTCAAACTTGTAGCAATCTTCTTGCCTCAGCCTCCTGAGTGCTGGGATTGCAGGCGTGCGCCACCACGCCCAGCATGTTGCTTGTTTCTGCTCTTCCTCTGCCACATTTGTGACCTGTCCTGGCAAAATATATCCCATCCAGCTGCTTGTCACCAAAGAGTATGGACATATGGGGATCAGATGTGAGCCTAGCCCAAAGCCAGATTCAGCGGATCCAACACCTGCAACAAAACCAGGTTGAGCCCAGCTAGACCAGCCAATTATAATCAGGCTCTTTGTCTGTGCAGGAAGTCTGTGGGAGTTTGGGATGTTTGTTACACAGCACTGTTAGGGCAAACACTGACTGCTCTACAAATGTCAAGCAATTTAAGTCCACATAGCTAGCGAGGAGAAGAGCCAGGGGAATCTTTAGATTCCCCATCTGGTGGGTATCAGGAGGCTCCAGGAAAGTGCAGACAGTCAGGGGAAGAGAATTGGGAGGGAGGCTTCTCTGCAGGTTCTTTCTCTAGCTTGCTTTCTCCATCTGCCGAATGGAGATGAAAAGCCCAATGCATGTACAGATGCCCGTCCACTCACCATGGGCATTAGGTTCTAATCAACCCATTGTAAGTCAGGCATGGGGGCACACATCTGTCATCCCAGCCAGCACTCAGGAGGCTGAGGCAGGAGTTCAAGGGCAGCCTGGGCTACACAGTGAGTTCAAGAGCAGTCCGAACACAGCAAGACCCTGTCTCAAAAAAAAAAAAAAAAAAAAAGAAAAAAAAAAAAGAAGTCATAAACCATTTTAAGTAGGGGACTAACTATAGGGACCCATCCCTGACTGCTCCTGGAATTTTATATCTAATTGTTTGGGGAGATAACTGTGTATTAACAATTCTTCTGTTGTATGAGCTTAAAGGAACTGCACATTCTCAGAATCTCTCCCTCCCCAAGGGCTGTTTAATAGGAAGTCAGCTCTCTGTTAAGAGTCTGTTTCTTAGGCACTTAGTACCTTCCAGGTCTCCCGATGTCACCATGTCTCCGCACGCTCTGGTGCGGCCACATCTGCTGGGCTGGGCTGCGTAAACCTCTCATTTTATCTAACGTCCGGAGAACGTGAAACTCCTCACCAGGGGTCATCTTCTCCCAGATTCACACCATACCTCAAGAGTTATTCGGAAGAGTTTTCAAATTTCCACCAAGTTCAGTGTTTAAAGAGAATTCTCTAGCTATTCGTGCACATTTTTTGTTTCACGGTTGAGAATGTGTTTTACTTTGGAATTTGTTGCGTGTGTCTCAGTGCCCCAAGATCATGATCATTGTTGAAATGTTCCATGGAATTACTGTTTTCAAGGGTGCAAGTGTTTTTGATGTGCTTTGACTTTTTGATACAGGTCTTGCTCTGTATCCCAGGCTGGCCTCACACTTCATGGTGATCCTCCTGCCTCAGCCTCCTGAGTGCTGGAATTACAGGTGTGCACCACCATATCTGGTTCCTGGTTTTGTTTTTTGAGACAGAGTCTTACTATATAACTCAGGCCTGCCTTGAACTATGTAGCCCAGGCTGGGCTCAAACTTGTAATCCTCCTGCCTCAGCCTCCCAGAGTGCTGGGATTACAGGTGTGTGCGTGCCTGGTTAAAGCGTGTGCAATTGTGACAGCTCACATATCAGCACAGACTTGCAATCCAGGTAAGTCTGCTCACTCCTGGCTGTCCCTTGATATCATATATGAATAACTGCAAAATCTAGGTGCATTTG
The DNA here is from genome assembly GCF_000276665.1 of Chinchilla lanigera. NCBI lineage: Eukaryota > Metazoa > Chordata > Mammalia > Rodentia > Chinchillidae > Chinchilla > Chinchilla lanigera. The sequence continues at coordinate 1,493,589 of NW_004955570.1, forward strand.
TTTAAAGAGAAAATTCTCCTAGGTCCAGCTGGCCAGGTTTCTCCTGGCGACCTGGGCTCTTCTGCTGGCCGGGGAGGACAAATGGGGGGAGTGCTGATTAATATCTGACCCCGCCGAGTGCACTTGGGGCGGGGAAGAGTCTGGGTTGGGCTCCCTTGCTTATTTGCTTTTCTGCTTTTCCCTAGGTTAGTTACCTCTCTTAGGTTCTCCTCTTTGTTGATAAAATTTGCATCTTAAAAGTAGTGTTTGTGCTGGTGCACACCTGTAATCCCAGCCCTTGGGAGGCTGAGGCAGGAGGATCACTGTGAGTTCAAGGCCAGCCTCGGCCACATAGTCACACACACACACCTCAAGACAAAACAAAAGGTAAGTTTGGGACTCGCAGTCCCATGCCTGTGCTCGCAGCTATGCCGGGGGTGTCACTACCACCTCCCATTTCCACATGGAGAAACTGAGGCTTGAAGATGTTAAGTCAGTGCCTCAGAGTCACCCAAGGAGCCGGGAGATTCTGCAGAGTCCCGGAGAGAGAGCAAGGTTGCACCGACCCAAACTTCCGCCTGGCCCAGAGTTTCTGGACGCCTCTGGCCTCTGTCCCAGCAGGCACCTCTGCCCCCCCAGGAAGAGCAGGTGGGGTGGGGAGTCCAGCAGGGAGGGCCGCGGGCGCCCTGTCTCCCCTCCTCTGTCACACATAGCCCCCTCCAACCCCCAGGGCAGAGGCCGGGGCAGGGGCTGAGGTCAAGACCGAGGCGCAGTCTGAGGGCGGAGGCAGCGTCAAGGGCAGCTCCGTGGCAGCCCCAGCTGCCCTGTGGTCCTCAGGCCCAGAACCCGGCCCCCCCAGTGTCCCTTCCTCAGTGTCCCCGTCGGAGCCGCCCGTGGCTCTCCGTCCCCAGGCGCTGCCGTGGCTGCCAAGCACACGTTGGTGGCACTGGGTCCAGCCTTCTCCCCAGTGCCGTCCTCCCGGTTGGGGACGCAGTGGCCAGGGCACTGATGCGGGGAGAGGAGCCTGGTCTGTCCTGGGATGCCCCTGCACCTCCGTGCAGCCTTGGGACATGCGAGTTCCCCCCGAGCAGGGCCGTGCCCCAGTTTCCTATTCACCACCTAGGGGTAGCAGCAGCCAGGTTTCTGGGTGGCATCAGCACTGAGATGGCGCAGGGCCTCGTCCCAGCCCATGTCCCCGTGACAGCCCTCTGAGTGGCTCCTCACGCGCTGTCTCCCGCAGGGAACCTGAACCTGAGTGACAGGCGCCCCCTTCGGCCCCACAGGCCACTTTGGAGGGCACCGGTTCCTCCAAGTCATGTTACAGATGGGGAGACTGAGGCCTAGAGAGGCAGAAACTTGCTCAAGGTCACGGGCCCTACGGGCTGAGCTCGCTGTTCTGCTCCTGGGCCTCAGGCTGCTGCACCCATCCACTCCGTTGTTCTGTGTTTACAATAGCTGCTCAGGCTGGGCCCAGAGGTCCAGGCTGAGCTCCCCGAGGTCCCCAAGGTGGCCTGGTGACAGGCCGCTCAGGATTTGCAGTGAGTGCCAGCCATGGGGACCCAGCACGATGGCTCAGACAGGGAGCTCAGTCAGGTTGTCCTGGCTTCCCTCGCACATCACTTTCATCCTTGTGGCACAAAACAGCTGCTTCATCTCCAGTGATCATGACAGCATCCCAGGCTGGAAAACTGGGATAGAGAGTGGAGAGAGAAGAAGGGCAAAGAACAAAAACCCCGTGCCAGGTGCATTCCTCTTTTTATTAGAAAAACAACTGATTTCCTTGACATTCCTGACAGGAAACGCTTGAATTTATCTCACGGCCAGAAGTGGGCCAAGTCTCCTGGCTAGCTGCAAAGGAGTCTGGGAGGGGCATTTTTTTTTTTTTTTTAAAACTCTGGGGATTGAACCAGGCTCTTCCCATTGAGCTACATCCCCAGCCCTGCTGGGATCCTCCTGCCTCAGTTTCCCAGAGCGCTGGGACTACAGGACTGCACCACTACACCAGGAGAAGGGAATACTTTTATCTCCCTATGTTTGCTGGCTTAGGGAGGGAATGTGGGACGACACAGGTGCCTGGTGGCCCCTGTCACGAGGGGCTGACACGCGGGGCCACCTCCCCTTGGAGAGCGTCAGTCCAGCACAGCAATGTCTTGGGTGGGTGACCAGAGCTCCGGCTCCCTCAGCACCTCGGAGGCAGCAGCGCCCATGTCAGGGCAATGGGTGCCCCAGTGGCCTGGAGGAGTCTGGGCAGTGCCGTTTCCTGGGTATTTGCCGAGCCCGGGAGCCGGGGCAGCAGCGTTTGCCCACTGTGCTTCGGGCCGATGGTGGGGGTGCGGTGGGGTTGGGCCGCAGGGGGCTTTGGTGCGCGCAACCCCAGTCCCCTCAGTGGGACCCGCACCCTTCTCTGAATTGCAAGCCCCTCTGTGATCCCTGGAGCCCCGGGCGTTGGACACCACCCCTCTGCTGAGCACATCACCAGCTCCCTAGCGCCACGTGTACCTGAGTGTGCACTCATGGAATATCCCCAGGTTGCGGGGGACCTCTTTCCACAGGCAGGAAAACGGTCTCAACCACTGCCCCTGGTTTGTAAGTGATGGACCCGAGATTTGAACTCAGGTCTGTTTAATCTCAAAGTGAACCCTGGGTGGCCATGGTGTGGCCCGTGCCTGAAATCCAGCACTTGGGAGGCTGAGGCAGAAGGATCGCCATGAGTTTGAGGCCAGTCCAGGCTACCTAGTGAGTTCAAAGCCACCCTGAGATACACAACCAGATCATGTCTCAAAAACAAAATACAACAAAAACCAAATCAAAGCAAAAATCCCTAAAGTGTCTGTCTGAAGGCTTGTGGGCGGGGGACAGGGTGGGACAGGTCACCTCCCTCCGACTTCTGCCGCCCAGACAGGGTCAGGGCCCTTCTTGCAGGCCTCGCACCCCTCAGCTGCCTGGTGCTGGGAGCCGACCTGGGCCCGGCGCTGCCTGCTCGCCTCCCTCCCCCGCCCCCGAGCCCGCGCTCGCCGGCGCCGCATCCGCTGCGTGGGAAAAGCTTGTTTTGTGGGTAAACTGCGGCGGTGACTCAGACGCCGGAGCCGCGGTGTCCGCCGCGCTGCTAATGAGCTCGTGTTTGTAAAGTGCTCAACGCGGGCGCTGCTGCGCGAGGTTGAGGGTGCGCGACGACTTGGGGAAGCTGGGGGGCCGTGGGGGAGGGGTCCCCCGGGACCCCGCGCCTGTCTGGGCAGAGGCACCAGCTGCCCCCTTTTTTGTTCTGCGCGACAGATCCATGCTGGGCGGGGACGCGGCTTCCCGCTGCAGGGCGTGGGGGTGGGGGCGGTGGCACTTGGGTGGTCCTGGCCCTCCAGACCCGCATCTTCCAGCCTGGGTCTGCGAGCCAAGTCACTGGAGCTGCTCGCACCCATCATTTATTCATTCAACAAGCGCTTCTCCTGCCACCAGGTGCCGGCCAACGGGAATGAAGAAGAGTCCCCGCCCTCTGGGGGTTGATGGCCCGAGGGGGAGATGGCGTGTGACAGATGACGATGACGTCCCCATCCTGCCCCTGTGAGCGTGCTGGGGTGGAGGGAGAAGCCCAGGGTCCTGGATGCCAGCACCAGAGCAGCCCTGCCCGCCGGCACAGGAAGGGGCCCGAGGGGGGCGTGGCTCACGGAAGGCGTGGGAACGCAAGGCCCAGGCACCCAGCAGGAGTGAAGGGCACACGCCTGTCATCCTCGGACTCAGGAGGCTGAGGCAGGAGGACTGCCATGAGCTTAAGGTCAGCCTGGGCTCCACAGTGAGATCCTGTCTCAAAACCAAAACAAACCAACATTAAAGATCGTTCATGACTCTGCGAATCTGTGGATTAATTAATTAATTCAGCAAACATTTCGTGGGCTCCCCGTGTGCCCCGCCCTGAGGGTACAGAGGCAAATGAGGAGGGCAGAAGCCCACGCCCCCAGGAAGCTGGGATTGGGCGCAGAAAGGAAGGAAGAAGCAAGTTTGGAGAAAGTGGACACACAGGCCCGGAGATGAGCAGGGCCACTGGGTAGAGGTGGTGGGGAGGCTCAGGCTGAGCGAGGTGCAAGGAGCAGCCGCTAGCAGACCAGCCGTGCAAAGGGCTTGAGGCAGGAAGGAGCACAGCCGCTCACAGAGATAGGGGATTCTGACTTAGTCAGCAGTAAGCCTGGGGCAGGCAGGCAGGGTTAGGCAGGCCACCAGGCTCCCTGCTCTTCCTTTTTCATTATCCTCAAATGTGGAGGTCTTGTCCTCTCACATTAGTTGCCTCGTGGTCACACGATAGCTGCTGTAGCTCCAGGCCTCATGTGTATGTTCTAGGCAGATAGGTGAGAAAGGGCAGAAGACCAAAGAACTCAGGGTTCTGAGCACTGAGAGAGAGCCTTTTCTCTTGCTTTCCTCCTTTCTTTCTTTGTTTTTTTGTCTTTTCATTTTTGAGACAGGGTCTCACTATGTAGCCCAGGCTGGCCTCAAATGTGCATCGATCTTCCTGCCTCAGCCTCCTGAGTCCTGGAATTACAGGTGTGTGCCACCGTGCATGGCAAGAGAGGGCCTTTTCTTGCCAGGCTCCATCTTTTCACTCAGAAAGGGAATTTCTTCCCAGGGGAGTTTTGTTGTATCTCACTGGCCAGAAATGGGCTCCATGGGGGGCTGGGGATTTAGCTCAGCGGCAAAAAGCGCCTGCCTGGCAAGCGCAAGGTCGTGAGTTCGGTTCCCGGTACCGGAGAAAAAAAAAAAAAAAAAAAAAAAAAAAGAAATGGGCTCCATGGACACCTCGGTCCACAGGCAAGGCAGGAAGAGCAAGGTTAAAACTTCGCTGGTCTCCGAAAGGGAGGAAAGGAAGGGACAGGGCTTGGAATGCCATTTGGGGTTGCCAGTCCGCACCTGGGTGACAGCTAGAGACAGAAAGGCGAGTGGCAGGGCCGAGGGCTTCCTCCTGGGGGGTGGAAGGAGCTCCGGGTGGCTTTTCAGGTGACACAATCAGATTTGTGCCGAAACTCTGCCATTTATTTATCTGTGAGACAAAGTCTCTCGACGTTCCCCGGGCTGGCCTGGAAATCCTGCCTCAGCCTCCTGAGACACAGGCCACCGTGTCCAGGCCCAGCTAAGTTTGGAGAATGGGGAGTCCGGGGTGTGGATGAAGCCCCAACTGCCCAGGGGACGCCCTCCTGTGTGCTCTGCCAGCCCCGGCAGCCTGTCCCAGAGTTGGCACCGAGAGGCCCACGGCTGGCCGCTCCGTGGTGTGGCGTTGGGGCACGGAGCGGAAGTGACTCACGCCGGCTCCGCTGCCGCTCGGAACAGCCCCTCCCGTCTGCCCGGCCCCACAGGGTGGCCCTCGATGCCCACCGGCCGGGCAGCTCCTCGGTCTGCTCAGGGCTGTGGCTTTGTAGGAACCCTGGGTCTCTGTCACCTTGGGGGCCTCTGCCAGCCCCTGGCTGTGTTTTCATGGAGCAGCTGCCGGGCACGAGAGGGCTTTGCCCAGGTCTCCCTCGCACACACCGTCGGGAGGCATCTAGCAGCTGGCACCAGCTGGCCCTGTCCTTGGATCAACTTCCTCCGAGCTGCTGTGTGACCCCAGGCAAATGTCCTCATCTCTCTGGGCCTATTTCTTTTTCTTTCTCTCTTTCCCTCTTTCCCTCTTTCTATCTCTTTTTTTTTTTTTTTCTGATTCTGAGGATTGAGTTCAGGATCTTCCCACTGAGCTACATCTCCATTCTCCAGCCCCTTTTAAATTTATTTTGAGATAGGGTCTCACTAAGTCTTTAAGTTGCCCAGGCTGTGCTTGAACTTGAGATCTTCCTGCCTCAGCCTGCCAGAGTGCTGGGATGACAGGCATGTTCCACTAAGCTAGGCTTCTTTTTCTTTTTTTGTGACGCTGGGGATGGAACCAGGGGGCTCCCAGCTGCTAGGCAAATGCTCCGCCCCTGAGTGACACCCCCGGTCTTCCTAGTTTCTCTAGGGATAATGAAGGGGATCCATCCTGGATCTTCTCGAGCCACTCACCAAGTTCACCCTTCCAGTTTCCAAGATTCCAGTCCACCCTCTATGCCCTCCGCTGCCTTCGCCTGGGAAGATGGCGTGATCCTGTCCCCTGTGGCCCTGGCTGGTGTACGCCTTCAGGCCGGCGGACTGAATGTCCTGGGCCCCTCTTCCTGTGCTGGCCAGCACAGCTGTCCTTGCCGGGACTGCGGACCCACACGGCCCAAACGCCCTGACCCCAGACAGCGCCCCGCGAACGACGTCCTCACAGTGCCAGAGTGGCCGGGGTGGGGGGTGTCCTGGGGGTGGGGCGTGTCCCCGGAGTCGAAGCTTAGGACGCCAACCGGTGGTCCCGGCCTCCCTGCTGCTTCGAGGGAAACTGAGGCTCATTTCTGCGGAGCAGGCCTCTGAGAGACCTGAGGGAAGCCCGCCCCGGACCCCAGCTGTCAGCCGCACAGCACGGAGCCCCTCCCCCGACCCAGATGTGGTGGAGGCAGAAAGGATTCGGGCCAGATGTTGGGGGCCTCCTACCTGGGGTGGGAGCTGCCGCGTTTGCAGCCGGCTGTGGAGAAGCCGGCGGTGACTGGGTGTGGGCGGCTCTGTCGTCCCTCTCTGGGGCTGATGACCAGGGACCCAGAGGATGCGTTCTCCAGCTCTGGTCCCACTGAGCAGCCGGGGAGCGAGGCACCGGCGCCCTGGAGGAGCTCAGCCTCCGCCGCCTCTGTGTCTCCCAGGAGAGGCCCCGCGTGGCGCGAGGACACCGCGTTCCCTCAGCACACCCCGCTCGGCTCTGGGCTGTCTTTGGTTAATAAAAAATGGGGAAGCCAATCAATGACCCCTCCACCGGTGCGAGTCAGGGGGCAGGAAGACGCCCCAGGAGGCTGGGGCCAGGCCTGCAGGAGAAGCGGCGCTCAGGGGCGGTGGTCTGGGGCGCCCCGGCCCGACCTTCGAGGCCTCGCTGGGCTGGCGGAGGGGACGGAGGTGCCGAAGCTCTTGCCCACCCCACCTGTGGCTGCCTGGGCCTGGGGGTGGGTGAGATGCCCGGGCCACACGCTTGGGCCTGGCCTGTGTCTTTGAGCCTCTGCGGGCAGCCGTGCGTAGGGACTAGTGGCCTCAGTGTGCGACAGGTCTCCCACCCCTGCTCCGCAGGACTTTCTCCGGCCTCCACCTCCTGCAGCATGTGTGCCGCAGCGCTGGCCCTGCCTCTGCTCTGAGTTCTGCAGAAAGGGCCCTCGTCCTGGGCCTGGCCTGCACATCCTACCTCAGGCGGCGCCGGACCGGGGATGTGGCTGCTCCTCCCTGCCCGGCATCCGCCGCCACCCAGGCCCCGGGCTCCAGTTCTCCGTGTCGCTGAGCGGGGCCATGTGACCCGGGTCAGCTGAGAGCTGGGGAGGGGGTGGGGGGCACTGAACACCTGGAGCCAGCCTGGCCTGAGGCCATCTGTCCCTTTTGGTTAGGACAGCTTGGGCTGGGCTCCTGCCTTGCAGCTTGTCCTGGCTAATGTGGAAAGACCACTGGGCACAGGTCTGTCTGTCCGCCTGCTCCCTACCAGCCCTAGGCCACAGCCCACTCCTAGCCCCGTTTCAAGTGGGAGCTGACAAAGTGACACAAGCTTTTTAGGAGACGCTGAGAGCTGGAGCCTGGGGGCCGTGGGCTGTGCTGAGGGGCTCTATTGGGGGGGTGGGGAAATCTAGGAGGGCTTTCTGGAGGAGGTGGTTTTTGGGCAGAGCTTTGAGGCAGCGTTTTAATGGCTTGAGGATCAGAGAGGGGACCTTTCACAGCAGATTGAGTCAAAAAAGACAGGTAGGAAAGACCAGGCACAGGTGGAGGGGAGAGGTTGCAACCCGGTGCCCTGGATCGGGAGGGACCCCCTCTGGGCTGCTGCAGGTCTCCCCACCTGTCCTCTCCACTTCATCTTCCCCACGGAGGTCAGAGCAGTGGGACCTCTCTGTTGCTGAACAGTCCATGGCTCCCCAGTGCCCTGGGCCAAATCAGGCTCTTCTCACATCTCTGTCCCCATACTGGCTCCTGGCCTGGTGAACCTGTTAGACACTGGCGAGCACCACTGTCCTCCATCTGGGCCCCTGCCCAGCTCAGTGAGCACAGGCCGGACCCCTGAGCCAGGAGCCCAGCCAGTGACCTGTGAGGCCCAGAGCAAGGCGGCCCCCCTGGGCCAAGGTGCAGCTGCCTGGCTCACTGGACGTTCCGGGTGCCCCGCACCATGGGTTTAGTTCTACTGAGTATTTTTCTCTCTGTTCATTTCTTTTTGAGACAGGGTCTCACTGAGTTGCCCAGGCTGGTCTTGAACTCGAAATCCTCCTGCCTCAGCTTCCAGAGTAGCTGAGATTAAAGCATTTCCCCAACCCAGAGTGAGTGGTGTGAGCCTGTGTGCCACCACCTGGCCACACCAGGACCCTGCGTCACTGTCATCCTGGCTGTCCTCGAGCCTGGGTTTCCTATTTCCTTCGAAGCCAGTGGCAGATATTACATTGCCTCCTCTGGGAATATTTTCGTATTTAGCTGTTTAAGAAAAGGACCTGCCCACTTCCCACATAGACACAATACCTACAACCCAAATCAATATCATCACATTTCTCAGACACGTAAATTATTTAACACGTAATTATGCGTGTTAAACACATGCAAGGGGTTACCAAGCTTCCAATGCCCTCTACATACGTTCAGTGTATAAACACATGCCTAGAAATACCTATGTATGTAATACATACATATAACGGTATCTATGTACTAAAATTCCATAGTCTTTATGCAATTATAATATATTATATAGCTGCAGAGCGTGTGAGATATAGAAGTAGCATTCCGGGAGATTGAGGCAGGAGGATCACAAGTTCAAACCCAGCAGCTTAGCAACTTAGGTGAGACCCTATCTTAAGATTAAAAGATTAAAAAAAGGGCTGGGGTGTAGCTCAGTGCCAAAGACCCCAGTGTCACCCCCCTCCGCCTGGTGCTGGAGGAAAGAACACGTACCACGCATGTGCATTGCTTCTGCGCGAGTGGATCCAGGTCAGATCCATACGTGGAGGTTGGCAGAGTCATCCTTCCAGCCTCTTCTCAAGGGGCCTGCCCGGTGTGTCCCCGTGGATGAGTCTGCCCTGCACGGGGCTCCCTGTCTGCTCTGCTGAAGTTCTTCAGAATTGTCCCTGCACTGGGTGCAGTGGTGCACGGCTGTAATCCCAGTGCTCTGGGAAGCTGAGGCAGGAAGATTGCCAATTAAGGTTGCAAAGAGCCCAGCCTGGGCAACTTTGTTAAGACCCTGTCTTAAAACAAAATGGATAAAGGGCTGGGGAGGTAGTGGCAAGGTAGTAACATTTCATTCACTGAAGTGACCATTTGTCGATTGAGAATTCCCTTTAGGAGTACTTTGCCTTTAGGAATACTGTGACAGCTTCACTGAGGTATAATTCACATGCAATAAACTGGATTTGAAGAGTGTACCCAGTATAGACGGGCCCTGGCCTGACCACTTGCGGGCCAGACCAGCTTTGATGTCAGAAGCCTGGGTCACAATCCCATTTGGAGTCACACTGAGCAGCTGTGACCTCAGCCATTTGTGTCCCTGTGGAAGGCCCTGGATTCTAATCGGGAATGTCCACCCTCTCCTGCTTTTATACCACGCTCTTTGCAGAATGACGGGCAGCGGCTCCCACTGGGGCAGGCGAGTGCGGCCCTTCGCCTCTGAAGTGTGGGCTTAGCCATAGGCCATGGGCCACTTATGACTGTGACACAGCTGCCTGGGCTTCTACTGTGGGACAAGGCAAATGGTCCCAGCAGCTGGTGGTTCCAGGAGAAGCCTGGAGCAGACCTAAACCCACCCTGAGGCCTGGAGCTGAGCCAAGTCAGCCCACAGAATGCAGAAAGTCCCTCTAGTTGGCCTGCAGCCCGTGGCATGAAAATAGATGAGGCAGCCACCACCAGATCATTGGGGCTGTTTGTTACACAGCATTATCACAGCAGAACCTGACTGAGTCACATGGATAATAGTAATAATGCTCATCTACAGGATTGTTTGAAGATTAAATGAGATGCTATATTAAAAAATATAAACAAAGATATAAAATATGCAGCCCATGGCCTGGGATATACATCATGGGATGCAAATCTCTCGGCAAGGAGACCCCAGAGACCTCTAGGTCACCCTACGCCATCCAGTGCAGAAGCCTGGCCATCCTGTCTACCTCTGGACTCGCTCAACCTCTGCTGGAATCCTTCTGTCGATGCAGAGTTCACTGCTGGTCTGTTTAATTTTGGGGTTTCCTTCAGGGCAAATCGGGCTTCCTCTCTTTGATCTGATGCAGGATGGCTCCCTTGGGTGGGGCTGGAGGCTGTTAACAGCAAGAAGTCAGGCTCCGGAGCCAGGCAAGGGTTAGAACTCTGGATCCTGCACTTACTGCTGTGTGACCTTGGACAAGTGTATTTACCTCTCTGAGCCTAATGTCCTTCCCTATAATAAAAAACACTCCTCCTGAGGCGCTGTGAGGGTTAACGGCGGGGAACCCAGTAGGTTCCAGCAGGAGAGGCCCACAGAGGTTCCCAGGATAGAAAAACTCCCCCCTGCTGGGCACATCCTCCTCTCCTGCGTCAGATTTCCTCCTCCAGCATTTGACAGCAGCCACCGCTTTCCAGGTCCTTGGGGATGTGCACAGGGGCGCGCATGCTGTGCCCGCGGAGGGTGTGTGTCCAGCGCGCCGTGCCCCTGGCCCCGGCCTAGACCCTGAGGCTGCTGGGCGAAGGCCTGTCCTCGGGTGTCCGTGTTCTGGGGCAGGATGGGATGGGGTGCACAGGAAATGAGTCACCCCGAGGGGGAGTGTCAGGGACAGGGAGACAGCAGGGATGGCGGGAGCAGGCCGGGGAGCCTGGGGATTCGTTCCGCGGGCCCAGGAGGAGATGCGAGCTCTGGAACCAGGAGCAGAGCAGCCTGGCCTTTCCTTGGCCCGGCCACACTGACTTGTAGCGCTCTGTCCAGGGCTGGGGACGCAAAAAGGGGCTCGGGTCAGAGACGGGGCCTTGCGGGGGAGAAGGCCTGGCCTGGGGTTGAGACCAAGGGCTTCACTTACTAGGCCGGGTCTGGGCTGTGGGTCCTACGTGCTGACTTCTCCCAATCTACGTTTTCTCTCTGTCTCTCTCTCCCTCTCCCTCTCCATCTCTCTTTCTCTTTTCAGCCAGGGTCTCAATATGTAGCTCAGGCTGGCCTTGAACTCATTATGTAGCCCAGGGTCACCTTGAACTCACAGCGATCCTCCTGCTTCAGCTTCCCAAGTGCTGGGATGACAGGCTTGCTGCACCATGCCCAGCTTTGATTTTCTTGTTCCCATTTCACAGAGGGGCAGTGGAGGCTCAGAGTGGCACATGAGCTTCAGAGTCCACACCGTGAGAGGTGGATGAAGCAGGGTTTGAACCCAGGTGTGTGGCCACCATAGGCACCCTGGCGGGCGGGACACACAGCCCTTGGGGGTGGCACATGCCCACACCCACGCCCATGGGGCCACTGCCCTGCCATGGTCAATTAAGCCAGCCAGGGGGATGACACGGGGACAGGCAGCAGCACCCGGTGCTGCCTGGAGCGTGGGTATGGAGCAGGCGGCAGACTGCACCGCTCGCCCGAGGCCTGGGGCCCTGGAGGCCCAGCCCGGTGTGCCTCGGGTTTGGGGCCGCAGTGCTGTGGGCATCCGTGGCCTCTGGGCAGCCTCTATTCTCCAAGGTCAGCAAAGGGCAGGCAAAAGGCAGGCGCCGTCACCAGGAGGGGCTTGACGGGGGACCTGTACAGCCCGGGATTTGAGGCGGGCCCTGCCGCCCCCAGCCTGCGAGCTGGCGGGTGACGCTGCCCTTCTGGGCCTCGGTTTCCCGGGGAGGTCCCCGCGCTGGGCCTTCCTCCCTGGGAACTGGTGTGCGCGGCGACAGCCCGCTCTCCGCTCTCCTGAGCTGCAGAGCTATTTAAAGTGGCGCTGGTTTGGCTCGCTCTTTTTTTAAAAACCATTCCAGAACTCGAGCTGAGTTCCACAAGGCCAGCTGTCACCACTAAAAATGTCTGTCGTGTGACAGCCACCGGCGAGGAGGCGGGAGGGGGCAGGAGGCCCCGGGTGGGACCACAGAGTGGCTGAAATTTAAAAAAAAAAGAAAGCAAAAAAGGAAAACAGAAAGGAAAAAACCCACAAAAATAAAACCCCGGACACTGCGAGGGGGAGACAGGCGGGGCAGGGGTGGCTGGGCTGCTCTCTGCGCCCCCTCTGCGCGCAGGGCCGGCCTGGGTCCCCCAGGGGTGCCCGCTGCCCTCACCTCTCCTCCAGCGCCCTCCTCCCACTCAAGCTGGGGAAACTGAGGCAGCGACACGCCTGGCCACAGAACGAGGCTGTTGTCCGCGGAGGGAAGGAGGAGGGTGCCGGGTGAGGCCCTCCTGGGTCGCACCTTCCATAGGTCACTCTGGAGGTGAGTACATGTCCCGATCAACTGAAAAAGGAGTCTTGGACGCCCCTGTTTTATAAAAACGGAAACAGGCTCAGAGGGGTGGGGTCTCTGGCCCCAGGCAATATGTCCTAGGGATAGTTGACTCCTAGCTTGGGATTCTCCAGCCTCAGCCTCCTTGTCTGGGAAATGGGGTGATAACAGTCCTGCTTCCTAAAGATTATGGATCCCGGTGCAAGCCTGGCATCCTAACACTCAGGAGGCTGAGGCAGGAGAATCACTGCGAGTTCGAGGCCAGTCTGGGCTCCATAGTGAGACCCTGTCTCAAAACACTCCACCCTCAGAAAAGATGCCAAGGGTGACACGGCCAGGCATACAGCCCAGTGGGCAGGGGACAGATGTAGGACAAACCTGAAGGCCGGGAGCTGGGAAGTGACCCAGGGCTGCCAGGTCAAAGTCAGAGGCTGGATTCTTTCCATGCCTTCTGAGGGCCACAGGGAACTAGATCTGGGGAACCTGTGTGTGGGGGGAGAGGGCCGTTCCTCCTGCCTTACCACCCCCAGCCAAGCAGGGTCAGGGGCTGAGGCTTCTGGGCACCCCAACCTGGGAACCCTCACTGCAGGAGGGGTGGGCAGGAGGAGCCCCGTATGGACAGGGACTTCCTCTTCTTCTTCTTCTTCTTTTTTTTTTTACGTACTGGGACTCGAACTCAGGACCTTGTGCTTGCCAGGCAGCACTTGTGCCACTGAGCTATATCCCCGGCCTAGGACAGAGACTTCTTGAAAAGAAAAAGGAAACTGCATAATTATTGCCGAAAATTCCCCCAGAGGGATTTTGTGTCTCTAGAACGATCTCTTCTCTCTCTTCATTTGAGGCTCATGTCTTCCTTCTGAAAGAAGCCCAGCTAAGTCATTCACACTTTAGCAATAATTAGACCATGGTCCTCCTCAGACGTGGTTTTGCTTTCTAGGTTTCAGTTACCCGTGGTCAAATTTGGAATATGTGGAAAATTCCAGAAACCAGCCATGCTTAAGTTTGTGCGCGCCATCCTGAGAGTGTGGCAAAGTCTCCCCCACACTGTTCCGTCTCACCCAGGACGGAGCCATCTCCGTCCTCGCGTCCACGCTGGGTACACTGTCTGCCCGAGTCACTCAGGAGCCACCGGGTCTCACACTGCTTGTGCTCAGGTGAGGCTTATGCTGCTTAATAACAGCTTGAGGCCAAGAGCAGCGACACTGGCTGCTGGAACAGGCCAGAGAGGACCCCTGAGGACCTTCCTTAAGTACAAAGATGGCCGGGCCTGGTGGCACACGCCTGTCATCCCAGCACTCTGAGGCCGAGGCAGGAGGATCACTGTGACTTCAAGGTCATCCTGGACCATACTGTGAGAGTTCGTCTCAAAAACTGAACAAGTGCCAAGGTGAAAGCTCTTATGACTAGGAAAAAGCACCACAGGTAGGGTTCAGTGCGGTCGGGGCTTCGGGGACCCCCCGGGCCTCGGAAGGAAGGGAGGACCACTCTATGTCCCCGCCCCCTCTGGCATCCTTTTACCTCTGGGGGGCGGTGGAGGAGGCGCGCACCTGTCCCAAGGCCATAGACGTCTGTTTCTTCTTTCACTCGGCAAACGGCTATGAGCACCTGCTGCGCAGGCTCAGTCCTGTTGCGACGCCCACCGCGCCCTGGGCCGCCGGGCCGGCAGTGGGCGTGGCCCTCGCTTTCCAGCCCTGGGTCAGGCCTGCGCCCTGGCGGGGGCCCCTTGTTTGAGGGTCCCGCACCGCAGTGAGTGGGAAACGGCCCTCACTCTGCAGGGTGACGGACATCCCAACACGAGCAATGTGACATCACCGTGATCCACACCTCCTCACACGACGGCGGCGGGTTAGTGCGAGGGTTGTGCACACAATTCAAGCGGGTCCGCTCGGCCAGCAGGCAGCGCCTCTCTGAGTGCTCTCCGCTCCTGGAAGAGATAAAAAGCCACAGAGAAAAGCCCCTCCTTCAGTCGGGTGTGGTGGCACCTCTGCCTGTAATCCCAGCACTCTGGAGGCTGAGGCAGGAAGATCTCAAATTTACCTCCAGTTTGGGCAACTTAGTGAGATCTTGTTTGAAGATAAAAAATAAAAAGGGCTGGGGATGTAGCTCGGTGCAAAGGCTCTGGATTCAGTCCCCAAGACTGGAAGGGGTGGGGGGAGAGAAGAGAGAGCTCCCCTCCCTGTCTTCTTTTGCATGCATCCCAGAAATCACTCTTCCTAAAGAATCTCTTTCCTTATGCAGAAATAAGTGAGGTGGACATTTCATTTAGTAAAAGTCAGTGAAGGCAGTTCTGACAGGAAGGAGCCAGGCCCAGCAGAGCCACGGGGAGGAGACGGAGGGCAGGGCGGCTTCGGAAGGGCGTGTGCAGTGACCAGCGGGTCTCAGCCGGGCCTGAGTTTTATCTCTGAGTTCACCTGGCTCTCCTGGTGGCCGAATGTGGCAGCAGCTCACAGGGGTCAGCAAAAGGCAGTGGGACGGTGCCAGGGCCTGGCGTGTTTTGGCCAGGGTGAGTAGAGGAGACCCTGGAGGGGCGAGGCTGTGGGTGAACTGGGGCTGGGAGAGCCTCGGCCCAGATTTGTCTAGGAGTCCTGAAGCGGAGGGTGAGGGGAGCAGCCCTGCAGGGCTGGGGGCCGTCAGCTCTGCTCCCGTCCCCAAGGACTCTGCCCTGGCCCTGGGGTGTCCTGTGGCCCACGGTTCCCCCAACGCCTACTTCCTAGAGTTCTGGCTGAGGGTGGGACGGGGGGGGGGACCCAGCCTCTCCTGGGTGCTCCCCGAAATCTCGAGATACACGAGGCAGAATCCAAATCAGCCTCTCTTCATCAGGAGAAATGACTCATTTCAAATATCTGCAGCCGCCTGAGCCGAAATGGGTGAGCCAGGACTCAGATGGTAACCGGGCCTTTCAGAGACAGACTCCGCTCAGCACTTTCCCGCGCTGCGCCCGCCTTTGCCGCCCCCAACCCATCCGCCTGCTCTGCCTTCTTCCAGCTCGCGGCTTCTTCATTCCACTCCTTCAGCCTCCTGCCTGGCGTTGAGCTCGGCCTGGGGACACAGCGGTGACGAGACGGCCCTGTCCCTGCCGCATGCAGACTTGTCCTGTGGGCAGACGAGGCTTTGCCCGCTGAGTGGTACTTTCTAACGTTTGCAGAATTTTTCTTTCTGTGCTTTTTATTTTCTTTCTTGTTTTTTTGAGACAGGGTCTGCGCTAGTCTGTTCTGGCTGGCCTTCAACTCACTGTGTAGCCCAGGCTCAAACTCTTGGCGATCCTCCTGCCTCAGCTTCCTGAGTGCTGGGATTACAGGCACATGCCACCACGCCTGGTACCCTTTCCATGCTTTTTGTTTTGTTTTGTTTGGTACCGGGAATCGAACTCATGACTTTGCACTTGCCAGGCAGGCACTGTGCTGCTGAGCTATATCCTGGGCTCCATGCTTTTTGAAAAGAAATCTGTAACTGCTTGGAGGCTGGAAGAAGACCTGGAGGACAGCACCCCTTCCCCTCCCCTCTAGGCTGGCCTGTCTTCCCTTGCCTAGCATTTCGGCAGGAAGTTCCTGCAGGAAGATCCATGTGACATGGTTCTGCCAGCCACCGAGAGAACACGGGTCCCCCTGGTGAGAAGGGGCAGAGCCTGCATGGTTGGTACCTGTGGAGGTTGCATGGAGTTTAAGGCCTGATGCCTGCCTGAAGGCACAAGCCTTTGTGTCCCTGTGGCCCCACACAGCCTGTCGTTGCAGTTTCATTCATCTTTTCCTTTCGTTGTCACAAAGAGTTCTGCTGGGTTCCTGGAGTGAGTCAGCTCCCAACTGCCCCAGGGCCTTTGCACATACTGCTTTCCCTGTTCTAGGATGCTTTCCCTGGCTTGGTCTGCTTGCCGCTGAGGGCCTTCAAGTCTCAGCTTAACTGTCACAGTGATTCCAGCGAGCATGTGCTATGTGACAGGCAGCTGGCCGTGCCTTGGTGGCAGATCCTGTCTGGCCAGAGAGGGGCAGTCTGCTTGGATGGGTGGCCCTGGTATCTGATGGCCACCTGTTCCCATCCCGAGCCTTGCCAAGCCAGCAGGGCCTAGTGGCTCTGGCCTGCAAGACCTTGATGGCAAAGCTGTAGT
>NW_004955570.1:1510654-1519413 GCF_000276665.1 Chinchilla lanigera
CTCTTTCCCTCCCTTACACTGTATGCAAACTACCCGCCCCAGGGCAGGTGTAGCACTCACACCCATAATCCCAGCAGTGGACCATGGACCAATCAAAATCTCTAGAGGCCAGCACCATGACTGTGGGAGCCTTTGGGGGAACATGCAGACACCAGCCATCCCAGCCACCACACCCAGTTCCTTTGCCTCATTTTAACTATTTCCCTCCCGCAGAACTGTTGGGCTGCAGACGAAAGCTGCCTGGCGCATGTGCCAGCTGGTGGCAGAGCAGTGGGCCAGGGCTCAGCGTGCTCCGGAGTCCAGCGTGGGGCCGGGGGTCAGGAAGGGAGAGGGCAGCGCCGGCTCCCAGGGCTTCCTGGCTTTTGCAGGTGCAGCCTGAATCCCCATGGGATCAGTAAGTAGCGGTACTGGGATCAGAACGCAGGACATCTGGCTACAGCGCCCAGGCTTGAGGGGAAGCACGCTAGTCCCTGCTCTCTGTCTGCCGCATGTGGAGGGCTAATGCTCCGATCTTCGTAGAGAAGGCCTTATACTGTGCTGGGCGCTGAACCGGGCCTTTGTGGTGAGCTATCTCTCCAGCCCTTCTAAATTCTGCAATTTTTGAGACGTGGTCTCTCTAATTTGCTGAGGCTGGGCTCGAACATGCAATTGTCCTGCCTCAGCCTCCCAAAGCACTGGAAAGGCAGGTGTATGCCACTGTACCTGGGTTTGGGGTCTTCTGATCTGAAATCTCATCCCAGAACGGGAGGAGGTGGGGTCTCTGAGTGAGAAGGGCGGAAGTGCCTTCCTTGTGGAAGTCTGGGGCGGAGGGCGTGGTGGGCCCTGGCATTGCCACAGAGGGTAGCCCTGCCCTTGGCAAGGGGCTGGCACTGAGCTGGGCTCCAGCACCAGCTATGGGATGGATGGGGGCTGATGCCTTTCATGTCAGGGTAACCCAAGCATGTAAGGACTGCAGTTGGGCAGGGGGTGGAGGAAGAAGATGGGAATTTCCTTTCCTTTCCCCTTTTGGCTTCGGGAAGCAGCACCCAGCCTCCTGGCATGGTTTTGAGCTGCTCCTGAGCAGGTCTCCACCACCTTCTTCCACTGAGGCTGGGACTGAAGCCACCCATGCAGGGCTTGGCCCATGGCACTGGGGAGCTACCGATGGATTTCCAGGGGAGACATGACATAAAGAATTCCTTTTCTATTTTGTGGGGGTCTCATGGTGTAGTCTATGCTGGGCTCAAATTTGCAGTGATCCTCCTGCTCCAGCCTCCCGAGTGCTGAGATAGCAAGCGTGTACCACCACGCCCAGCTCATGTGGCCTGGGCCTTCTGCTGCCCCAGTCTTGGCTTTCCCTCTGACCTCTGACCTCTGATCTCTGGCCCTTGGCCACTGGCCTCTGCTTTGATTTTCACTGCCTGGCCCGGGTTGGGGCCCCTGTTCCGGCTGAGCCAGGGCTGGTTCTGTTCCAGTGGCATGGTGATGTCCAGGCCTCAAAAATGGGCACCGTAAAGCCTGAGAGCAGGCATTGCCGTGTTAAAGCCACATGGGAGCTGTGAGGGTCACAGACGCCCGGGGTCTGCCATGGGGAGTGCAGGCTCGGCTGACGGGGAGAGGACCCGAGTGATGGGGGCCATGGGGCGTGGGGAGTCAGAGGACTGCTGGGGGTTCTGTGCCTTAAGAGACTGCGGTGTCACCGTTCAATAGGAGGCTCTGTGAAGTTGCCACCTGGGAGACGAGAGGGGCCTGTCTTTTCCTGAGCAAGTCCCTGGTTCCCAGTCCAGCGGGACTCTGTGTGGGCTGAGGGGCAGCTTCCCTCCTGCTGCCCCGCACCGTCCACCCATCACGCTCTCATCTGTTAGCCATCAGTCCGTCCGTGCAGTCTCTCCCCTAGTCATCCATGCATTCATTCACCTGTGCGTCATCCGCCCATCCATCCATCCGCCCATCCATCCATCTACCTACCCATCTAAACTCATAATTCATCCAGTATCTATTCACCTGTCCATCCATCCATCCATCTATCCACCTACCCATCTATCCATCCCATCCATCCATCTAACCTCTCATTAATTCACCCATCATCTACTCACCTATTCATTCATCTGTCCATCCATCCATCCGTCCATCCATCCGTCCATCCATCCGTCCATCCACCCATCCTTCCGTCCATCCGTCTATCCATCCATCCGTCCGTCCATCCATCCATCCATCCATCCATTCATCCAGTTTCTTACCTATTCATCCATCCATCCACCTACTCACCTGTTCATCCACCTATCCATCCATCCACCAATCTGTCATCCACCTGTCCATCTACCCATCCATTCATCCTTCCATCCACACATCTATTTCTTTTTCTTAACTACGAGCTGTTGAGCCCTCTCCTAGCTAGATCCGGAGCTATAGCTGGTTCCTGCCCTTGGTGCTCAGCCTGGGGAGGAGACAGTGACAAGGGACTTCCAGCAGAGGTGGAAGGTGCCGAGCTAGGGAGCCGGAGAGGGCAGTGGGCACCCTTCCCTGGGCGGGGAGTGCAGAGAGGAGGGAGAGTTGCTAAACGACTGCCCACAGCTTTTGGAGAAGGTCCAGCTTCCTGTCCGATCAGCCTCCTGCTGCCCTGTGGGTCTCAGTGTAAACGCCACCTCCTTGGGGAAGCTGTCTCAGGCCCCGAGGCCGGGTTCCCTGTTATCTGCTTTTTGGATCCCGCGTGATTGCTGGCACCTGTCGCAGCTCAGGGGAGGTCGATAGTGGGTCACCTGTGCTAGGTTTCTGTCTCCCTGGGTCTGGCTCCCAGCTGGGACTCGCCCGAGCTCTGCGTGGACGCGGACTTCCTGAGGACATGGGGGGCGGGGTGGGGTGAGGAAGAGTGCGGCTGCGTCCTGGTCGCCTGCCTTGGGGGTCAGGCTCAGCGCTGGGAGGGTGGTGATCAGGAACCCCGGGGAGGGCGTCTGGCCGCGCTGGGCCTGGCACTATTTAGGGACTCTCTCAGTGCTGATGTAATGAAAACATTCCTTGCCGAAATAGGAATTTAGCTCATTTTCCTGAGACGGCGCATGCACACACAGGCACGCACACACATTTTGTTTGTTTTGTTTTTTGGTGGTGCTGGGGATTGAACCCAGGGTCTTGAACGTGCTAGGCCAGCACCCTACCACTGAGCTACATCCCCAGGCCCGTAAGATGGCTGACAGAGGTGAGGCCTACTGGGCACTCCTTACTGGGGGCGACCTTGTAGCTCGGCAACACCTTCTGCTGCAGGCCTCACAAGACCCGCCTCTCAGAGGCTTAAGTCAGAAAGGCCACCTACAGTTTACCTAGAAAAGAAGGGCAAGGGCACTGTTTACAGAGCCTATTCAGCTACAAGTTCAGGGTGAGAGCTTGGGTTGGTCTCTGTGAGTCTTGTGGTCCATCCTTCATGGTCACAGATGGCTACTCTGCTCCATGTCCCACTCTCAAGGTCCCAACATGGCTGCCAGAGCTCCGGGCTGTGTGTCTTCTCCAGACCACATCCTCAAGTGGGGAGGGAAAGCATATGTATGTGAGATGGATGGGGTAAGGGAGGTGAGTACTCTCCTCTCCTCTGAGCTGTTCCTCTTGGTAGCAGGGAGGAAAGGATCTCCGCAAAGCCCTAGGAGACTTTTTCTTAGATATCATTAGCCAGGACATGATCACATGACCTCTTCTAGCTGCAAGGGAGGCTGGGCAAGTAAGAATATGGCTGGCGATGGGAGCCTCAGTGATGGAGGCAGATGAGGGAGAGAGGGCTTGGGGATGACTGGAGAAAGCTACCTTCAGAGCTCCTTTCTCCAGGAGGTGACCTAGCTCACCCTTTCAGGCTAACCCCAAATATCACCTCTTCTGTGAAGTCGGCTTCCCCTGCCTTGGGGTACCTGAGCGGCACATGATGTGACAGGAATCCCCTCCTCCCAACATGAATGCTATGGGAGGCCAAAGTGTGCGTGCCCTACAGATTCACGCATTCTCAGGAGGCCTGTTTCCCAAGGTGGGACACTGTCCAGCCCCCTCGCCGTTGTGTGCGGTCCCCAGTGGACCATGTCCAGTGTTTTGTGTTCTTTTTGATGCTATCCTTGCACTCTACAGCTTCCTCCCCTGGATTACACTGAGGGCAGGTGGATCCTCACAGTCAGTCTCGAGATGGCGGCCCTTGGTCACGTCACCTGAGGGACCATACTGCCCTCCTCACCCTTTGGCTTCTTTGAAAGCTCTTCCCTTTCCTTTTTCATCTCATTTTTATAAAGTCAGAGGAAATCCAACACATTTTGAGGGCCAGGCATGGAAGCATAAACCTGTAATCCCAGCACACAGGAGGCTGAGGCTGCTATGCATTCTAGGTCAGCCTGGACTGCACAGCGAGACCCTGTCTCACATGTTTTGATAGTTCCCACTAATAATCACTTCAGTCAGAGATCCCCCATCACTGGGCCGTGACGGGAGGGCCTGGTGTGGTGGGAAGCCCTTTACTACCTCTACCTCTTGCACCTTGCTGGTTGAAACTCTGAGAAGTTGCCTCATGGTCAAGGTCACCAGCTCTAGGGCCGGCTCTGCACGGTCTAAATATGAAACATCCCTCTCTAAGGCTTGGTCTTGGTGCAACAGTGTTTAGAGATGGGGATTAGAAAAGTAGGTGGGTCGTGCAGGCACTGGCCTTCGTGATGGCCTGCTGAGTTTGTAGCTGAGCGCTCTCAGGAGGCAGGGCCAGCTGGAGGGCACCCGTGCGAAGGGCAGTCCCGTCTCCAGTGTCTTCCCAGCTCCCTGGTTCAGGCCTGCTCTCTGCTCCCTGGTCACCATGAGTTGAGCCGCTTTGCTCCACCAGACCCTTCCACCATGCTGTTCATGGACTGAGCCTTCTTTAACCGTGAGCCACAGTAAACCTTTTCTTCTTGAAACTGTAACAGGTATTTTGTTCCAGCAAAGGAAATGTGAGCAGCACACGCCCTGGGTGTCCCCATGGGGGCTGTGTGCACTGGGGCCCTCGCCCTTCCCAGCCCCTTTGTGTCTCCAGCCAGGGAGTGACCTGTGTCTCTTCTGGACTGCAGCACAGAGAGACAGCACCAGGCTGTCACCAAGAAGGCCGCCTGCTCCAGATGCAGAGCTACGAGATGCTGGAGCCCCTGGCTGGGTGCCTGGGCGGCCTGTGGAGCTCGGCAGTGGTCATGTGGCCTCAGGGAGGGACTGTTGTGTCACATTGGTGCATGAGGTCTAAGGAGTTCTTTCTGCAGCGGTACCAGCCTGGCCTGGTGAACACAGCCCTCTCCTGTTGCCAGACACCTACAGCTGTGTGGGAGAAGATGGTGGGCACTGTCTCCTGCCCTGTGGGCCCCCCCTCCCCCTCAAGGTGCTCACGGCTGTTTCCTGTGACAGCCCCAGGCATGGCCTGCTGCGCAGGAGATTCTTGGTGGCGCCAATCTGGCCTCTTGTCCGCGTCTGGCTCTGGACAAGCCTAGCTCTGGGCTGGCATGGGGCAGCCCCCTACTCTGCCGGGCCTTTCCCAACCTGGCAAGCCATGCAGAACCTGCGCCCAGCTGGGGCCCTCCGTGGGCACCCTCTGGAGCCAGACACTGCTACAAAAGCCCAGCCGCTGCTGGGAGGGTGGAGGGACATCTGTGCCTGCTGGCCCTGGTGCCTCGGCCAGCTCCAGAGGCCTGGCTGGCAGGAATGTGGCGTGTGGCCCACTCAGCCCCCTCTACCACCTCTCACCCTGGCATCCTGCTCGGGCCTGTGCCCCAGCATCCCCTGTGCCAGTGCAGGTTGCTTCCCGCCTGCTGGACAGCCTGGCTCCTGCCTCCCACATTGGATGCTTCCCTGCCCCCACAAAGGGCTCTTGGTCACACTCCTTCCTCCTTTGCACCCTGCCACCTTGGCGTGAGCGTGTCACCTGGCTGTGTACCTGCTGGTACCACTCCCGAGGTGAGCCCTGTCGTGGCACAAGCTGTCTCTTCTCTCAGCCGTATGGGGGCGAATGCATGGCATCCACTCTGCTCGGGAAGCTGCACCTGCTCCACCCTGCTCCCGTGACGTGCTGGCTCACTCTGTGCAAGCTTGGTGATCACCCCACAGGTTTACAAAGTCATTGTTATTTGTATAAGCACTGGGCTCAGTTCCTTTCTTCAGATAAGAAAACTGAGGCCACCGGGGTTGGGGTCCTGTGGACAGTGTGACCAGCAATTCTACTTCTTTGTTTATTTGCTTGTGTTTTGAGACAGGATCTCACTATGAGATTGTGTTTTGAGGATCTCACTATTACAGGCTGGCTTTGAACTCACTATGTAGTCCAGGCTGGTTTCAGACTCATAGAGATCCTCCTGCCTCAGCCTCTTGAGTGCTGGGATTATAGGCCTGTACCACCATGCCCAACTGTGACTGGCACTGCTTGGATGTGCAGTATTCTGAAGACTGTGAAGTTCACTCTCACATCCTTTCAAACCTCCCTTTGCCACCTATGGGACACACGGGGACCAGTGAGAAGCACCTTGCTGTCCCCTGTGGCTCAGCATCCTATGGGTGGGGCCGTTGGGTGCTCAGCATCCTCAGAGCTGTGGTTCCCAGGGACAGGAGTGGCCTCGCTCAGCGACCAGGCAGAAACAGGGGTATCTGGGTAACAAGGCTGTTGCAGGAGCCTTTCTAGTTCTGCGCCTCTTCCATGAACAGGGCTCAGCTCCCACAGCCTTCTGGGGTCTGGTGCCCTGAGGTAGGGCTCACAGCCCAGCGTACAGATGTCCCAGCTGTGTCCGCAGAGGGCCAGGCTCAGGTTGGGGCCCCTCCCAGCTCCCCCCAACACCCGCAACTGGGGCTCTTTTCCGATGTCAGAGGAGTCCTGGGCCTGTCTGGAGCTGGCTGGCTGCAGTGCCAGCCTCTCTCCCTGCGCGGGGAGCGTGACATGCAGAACAGGCATGCGGCGGCCCGATTGTCATTAATCGGATCTAAAGGGTTTCTATTTTCTCCCTGCACGCTGATTGATCCAGGCGAGGTAAACAGCACCGCCAAAAATGGAGGGAGGGGGGTGCTGCCGAGGGAGCCGGGATAACTAATGTCACTTGACATTTACTCAGCGAGCACAAAGCAGGAGGTGAGTCACCGGCCGGGCCTCAGCCCACAGACTTTGCGGAAGGGAGCAGCCTCAGGCAGACAGGCGGGAGAGAGAGTGGGAGGCCTCCGAAAAGCTCCAGTCTCCCCAGTTTCACAGGCTTCAGGGACCCCTGGGGTTCGCCATTCCCCGGAGGAGAGGGTCTCTGTGTCCGTCGATGCTTCGGCCGTGGTGGGACCCCTGAACCCCGTCAGGTCGGGAGCAGGGAGCATGCAAGAGGCGCAGGGTGCCTGGTGCCGTTCCCTGCCCCTTTTCTCCAAAGAGGGGCCCTGCTGCTTCTACCTGCCTGTTTCCCAACTTGGTGCCGCCTGCTCTGTGTTGGCCTGGGAATCTCAGACCAAGAGGCAGGTGAGGTGAGCAGCCTTGCTCTCTGCACCAGCGGACAGGAGCAGCCCCGGCCGCCCCGTCACCACCCACCGTAGCCCCACTGCTGCAGGCGGATCCTCCCTGCATTCAGTCAACGAGCAAATGCAACACCTGCCATCAGCCTGGTCTTCACGTCATTAGGAGGCGGGGTCTGGTCGGGAGAGGCGGAGCCAGGGCGTGGCCTGACAGCAGGGGCGGGGCTTGTCCTGCTGGGCGTGGCCAGGAAGAGGTCATCTCGCTCCCTGGCTCCCCGCTTCCCACTGTGCTTCCTGTCTGCACTGCCCTGAGCAGTTCTACCCGGGCCTCTCCACGGGCCGCCCTGCTTTGGAGCCGGCCGCCTACGGACCGAAACCTCTGCAGACTGTGAGCCGGAATGCAGCTCTGCTCCGGCAGGTTGCAGGTGCCAGGGGCCGTGTCTAGGACCGCCACCTTGCTGGTCTTCCTCTTCCCGTCCCGACCCGGAGGGGCCGACGGTGCCCGCGCCCCCTCAAAGAGGAGCACCTACGGGGCACGCCTCCTTCCTCCGGGCTGCGCCTGCCCGGCTTGCCTCTGCTTGCTCGGACCTACCCTTCCCGCTGGTTGCGTCTCCGAGGGGTGCTTCCCGCCGTGCAGATTCGAGAACTAGAACCGGTGCCCGGCCTCGCCTCCGTCCGCAGACACAGCCGGACACCCTGTCGGCCGGTTCGGCCTCCCCCACCCTCCGATCTGCCCACTGTGCTTCCTGCCTGCCTCCGCTGCCCGCTGCAGACCGCAGCCATCCCTGCCCTGGCCGGTTCTGTTTCTGTCCACTGTGTTCCTCTGTCACGGGGTGAGGGTCTCGTGCCCCACAGTACGGTACTTTCCACGGCTCCTGGTTTCCATGGTTGCCGGGGAAGTCAGCTGTCAGTCTAACCAGCTCCCCTTGAGCGCCATTTGGCTCCCCCTCAGTGGTTTTAGGGATGTTTTGTCCTTGCATTTAGTTTTCTACAGCTGTACTGCGATGGATTGAGGTGTATGAGGTGTGTGGCTTTGCTTTTTTTCAAGTACTGGAGATTGAACCCAGGGCCTTTGCACTGAGCTACACCCCCAGCCTTTTATTTATTTTTTAAAATTTTGAGAACCTGAGGCAGGGAGGAATGCAAGTCTGGACCTAGCCTGGGCAATTTAGCAAGGGGGAAGGGAGGGGGGAGGAAGGGGAGAGGAAGGGGAGGGTTCTCTCCTCTCCCCTCCCCTCCCCCTCCCTCCCCTTGCCTTCCTCTCCCCTTCCTTCCCCACTCCCCTTCCTCTTCCCCTTCCTTCCCCTCTCCCCTCCTTTCCCTCTTCTCTC
>NW_004955570.1:1519624-1521781 GCF_000276665.1 Chinchilla lanigera
GCCTAGGTCTTAAACTCTCTTCTGCTTTAGCCTTCAGAGTAGCTGGGATTTCAGGCATGTGGCACCACATTTGGCTGTTTGGGTATCTGGTATCTTCCATCCATCATCTCTTAAACATTGCCTCTGCCTGTTTTCTTTATCGTAGGTCCAGTGTTAAATGCTTCTCTCTCACCCTACTTATCATTTTTGTGTTTCCATGCAATGCATTCTGGATATTTTCTTTCCATCTATCTTCTTTTATCCTAATTCTTTCTTTGGCTGTGTTTAATCCCACTTAAAATCCATCCCTTGAACATTTTTTCAAACCCCCTATCATTTTCAAAATATAACAACATGCTAAAGGGCATACAGCATTACACACATAAAAGTGAAACTGAACTATGCAATTTAATGAATAATCAGAAACCAAAAATGTGTGTGGGATCAGCACTCACAGATCAAGACATAAAACCTCTGGGTTTTACACCTCAGTTATCATCACATTCTCTTCCAGAGCTTCTGTTTGGTTTTGTATGAATTTGTTGTAATTGTAATCCTTTGTCACTTCATGGTCATTTGTGATGTTTCAAGCTTGTGTCTTCCTCCCTCCCTCCCTTCCTTTTTTCCTTCCTTCCTTCCTTCCTTTTTGTAAGTAAGCATGATTGGCTTTCAGTCTGTGTCTGCTAATTCTGATGCCTGAAATGTCTGGGAGTTTGTTTTTGTGGAGTTTGGCTGTTGCTGCTGTTGCCCATGGTGTCTTAGTCTCTTGTGTGCCCAGTGTGTGAGGTCATAGTGTTTGCAAAATTAGGCTCAGGGACAATTTAAGGCATGTGACAAGGCTCCCTCCCTCCCTGCCTCCTTCTCTTTCTTCCTTCCTTCCTCCCTCCCTCCCTCTCTCCCTCCCTTCCTTCCTTTCTGAGGCTGGGTCTCACTATGTAGTTCAGGCTGGCCTTGAACTCAGTATGTAGCCCAGGCTGGCCTTGAATTTGCAGTGATCCTCCTGCCTCAGCCTCCCAAGTGTTGGGATTACAGGTGTGGGTCACCACAGCTGGCTAAGGTTCCCTTTCTGGAATGGACTTTTGTTGCTTCTGACATGCACTTGGTTTTCTACCCATCCGGCCCCCCATTAACCCAGGCCTGGGGTTCCTTTGAAACCTCAGCCCGTTCATACCCTAGCTGTGGGTGCTCGTCCAGGCTCGTCCACTTCCAGCCGCTCCTGAGGATGTTGTCCTTGGGGTTCCAGCTGACTGTGGCTGCCTGGCTTTTGTTTCTGTTCCCCTCATTCTTCACGAATGGGAGCAGAGCTTTCTGGGGCTTTAGGCAAAAGTGGCTCTCATGTGCACACCTCTCCCCGAGTTCCCCCTTTCCCGCCATGTTTGTTTGAACACTCCTTAGTGTCTTATAAACCCTCAATGCTTTTGACAATATTTCTCTCCGTTAGACAAAGATATTTGGACTTCTCAAGCTCTCCTTCACTCAGAGCAGAGCCCACTATTACCAGAAGTCTGAGTTCTTTTTCTAAATAGGAAGTCCGGCCCTGTCTGTCCTCCATTTGGAAGCTGTGATGGCCCCAGCTGCCTTCATAAGGATGCCACTCTTGACTCGTCTCCAAGGTCCTGGCAGGTCTGCTCGTCACCCTCCTCCCCCAGCTCACCTCTTCCCCTCACCTGGCTCTTTCTGCCTTAGCTGCACTGAGCTGTGCCAGTCTCTGAGTCTTTCCTCGGAGATGAATTTCCTCCCCTCCTAGCCTGGCCAAATTCTGGCTGCCCTCATAGTTACACAGCACTTCCTCCATGAAACCTTCCCTGACTGCCTCACACTGACCTTTTGCTAAGTCAGGTGGTTCCTCTAGGTTCCCTTGGTCCCCCGTACATCCCCCTTGCAGTGCTGGTGACATTGGTCTGTGGTTACCAGCTTCAATTAAACCGTGGGTTTGGTCTGTATTTATGGGAGGGGTAGACGAATGGATAAATGGATGATATGGTGAGTGGATAGATGGGTGGATGGATGGATGGATGGATGGATGGATGGGTAGATGGGTGGATGGATGGATGGTGGATGGATGAATGTGTAGATGGGTGGATGGATGGATAGATGGATGAGTGGGTGGGTACATGGATGGATGGATGGATGGGTAGATGGGTGGATGGATGGATGGGTGGGTGGGTGGATGGATGG
>NW_004955570.1:1522235-1554015 GCF_000276665.1 Chinchilla lanigera
GATGGGTGGATGGATGGATGGATGGATGGTGGGTGAATGGATGGGTAGATGGATGGATGGTGGGTGAATGGATGGTGGATGGATGGATGAGTAGATGGGTAGATGGATGGGTGGGTGGGTGGATGGGTGGAGGGTGGGTGGATGGATGGATGGATGGGTAGATGGATAGATAGATGGAGGGTGGGTGGATAGATGGATGGGTGGATGGGTAGATGGGTAGATGGATGGATGGATGGATGGGTAGATGGGTGGATGGATAGATGGATGGATGAATGGTTAGGTGGGTGGATGGATGGATGATGGATGGATGGAGGATGGGTAGATGGGTGGATGGATGGGTGGATGGATGGTGGGTGGATGGATGGATGGGTAGGTGGGTGGATGGATGGATGATGGATAGATGGATGGATGATTACATGGGTGAATGTGTGGATGGATGGGTGGATGACTTCTCTCTCCTACCTTGATATTGTCAGTCATTCTGTCTCTTGGGCCCCATCTCCTACCCCTCAATTCAAGTGGCAAGGGGGACAGGAGGTACGTCCTTACCTTTTTCCCTCCACCCCACCAGCCCCACCTTTGGCACTGAGTGGCTCCAGGTTCCTTCTAGAGGCTTCCCTGTGGCTCGCACTTCCTCCCTGCCTCCCACATTGAGAGCTGGGGCTAGAGGTCTCAGGAAAATGCAGCAGAGGGGGCAGCATTAATGCCAACTACAGAAAGCTCTCTTTCACACGACAGCCTGGGCTGGGGGGACGGCGCTGAGACCACCGTCCATTCTAACCTCTGTCCCACCTGGGAGGACCTTGCAGACGAAGTCCTTAGCCTTCCCGCCTGCCTGTTTCCCTGCCTGTCCTGGGGATCCCGCTGGCCTCATGACAGAAGCTGATGACCCCGGGCACGAAGCACTGAGCAGCCCTGTGCCAACTGCGTGGTTCCTGGAGCAAGTGGGTCCTGCAGCTTGTCCTTGTCACCCGACATGCACACACTTCCCCCTTGTCACTGTGGTCACTGGTGTCCAGGACAGCACCCAGCTGTGCTGGAGCTCAGGAGACTATCAGACCCTCCCGTTCGTCTTAAGTCCAGGTGGGGACCTCCTGTCTCTGACCTGAGGGCCGCCCCCCTTTCCAAGGTCAGCTGATGACAGCACCATTCCAGGTGACTGTTGTCCAAATGTGGCTGCCTGTGTACTACCCCTAGCATCACCTGGCACTTGGCAAGGGTCCAGTGACATGTGCTCTTGGCATAATTTGGGGGCCTATGGCCCAGCCTGGGCTCAGGTCCCCTTCATCAGGAGCAGAATGTGACACAACTCTGCTGGGCACCGGAAGGCACAGAAGCCGCTTAGGAGAAGCCCTGTGCGCTAGAGATGTGCGTTCTTCTGGGCTTTTGCAGGTGTGATGCTGAAGCCTGCACACGTAAAGTACGCAGTCTGTGGGTGGCCGCCTCCGCGCTCTCCCACCTGGTCTGTTATGGAGGTCGGGGTGGCCAGATGGTTGACCACTTACAATGAGACTGGAGACCAGAGTGGGACAGAGACTGTCCGGGGTCACACAGCTAGTTGGTGGGCTCTTCCCCACGTGGGCTGTCTGTCCCTACCTCTTTTGTCACCTCCTACATCCCAATGGCAGCCTGTTGGCTCTGCCCCCATTGCAGAGGCCACCAGCAGGCTGGGCCCCCAGCACCCCTTTCTGGAGACCCCACGCTGCCCGCGTCCAGCCTGCTCCTGCCTGCCCCGGCTCACAGGTCCACACCCTGCTCTTCGTGGTCCTGCCACTGAGGGCTTCACACTGGCAGATCCACATCCAGAATGCTTTTCCCCACACACTGGCAGGCCGGCTTCTTCGTCTTCAGTTCTCACCCGAGACACCTGTTACTGTTGTTGTTTGTTTGGCTTTTTCCTTTTTTATTTTATTTTTTGAGACAGGGTCTCACTATGTAACCCAGGCTGGCCTTCAACTTGCAGGCTTTCTCCTGCCTCAGCCTCCTGAGTGCTGGGATCACAGGTGTGCAACACCACACCTGGCTTTGAGATCAGCTGATTTCAAGGGGACCCTTCTATGTTTTACGCCTTCCCTGTATTTGCATCCCCAGTGCCGGCTGCTATTTGTAACCTCCTTTCCTCTCTTCTGCCTTTCCCTTGTTTGGGGTCTGCCTCTCCACTAGGAAGCACCTTCTGAGGAGGTGGGGACCAGGGATCTTTGTCATCCTTGTGCATTTGTTTCCCGCACATGCACTTAGGCCCTGTTTGTGGATAAAGATACATTCATCTAGGAGGCTTGGTGGCACCTACCTGTGATCCTAGCACTCTGAGAGGTTGAGGCAGGAGAATCACATGTTTGAACCCAGCCTGGGCAACCTAGTGAGACATTGTCTCATAGTAAAAAAAAAAAAAAAACAAAAAAAAAACGCTGGGGATGAAGCTCAAGGCAAAGGCCCTGGGTTCAATCCCCAGGATGGTGCTGGGAATAGTGGTGCACGCCTGTAATCCCAGCACTTGGGAGGCTGAGGCAGGAGGATCATTGCGAGTTTGAGGCTAGCCTGGGCTACAAAGTGAGCTCAAGGCCAGTCTGAACTGCATAGCGAGACCCTGTCTCTTAAAAAAACAAACAAACAAACAAACAAAAAACCCAGAAAAATACCCAGGATGGCAAACAAAACAAAACAAAAACATGCATCTCAGAGCTGGGGGTGCAGCTCAGTGGCTGAGCGCTCGCCTAGCTTGTGCAAGTCCCTGGATTCCATCGCCAGCCCCAAAAGGAATCAAAACGAAAAAGAGCAAGAAAGCAAGCGCAGAAGCTGGGTCCCTGAACTGGTGACAGCCCACATGTCACGGGCTCATGTCAACCCGGGGGGGTGGGGCACCTGGAGCTACTCAGCTCCTGACGCAAAGTGGGGCTTGAGGGCGGTGGCTTGGGTCATCCCTGTCACCCCCACAACAGGGGGCTGGAGTCTCAAATCCCTGCTGAGCCTGGTACAGTCCAGCAACAAATTTGCTAAATGCTTGGATGAGAGATATCCAAGACAGAGAAATAGGGCTCCCTGCTGTCCTCAGCCAGATTTGTTGTGGCCGTGGACCCTCCACGCTGCTTTTGGAGGTGAAGGACCTCTCTGAGCAGAGAACAGGCAGATAACCCACAAGTCAGCCGATGACAGCAGGGGCAGTGCAGGGCCTGGGAGGTTCTCAGCCCCCTGGACCCAGAGTGGAGAGATGCCGTGTCCCAAACTGTGCAGAATGACGCACAGAGCCGTCCCTGGTTCCATACCTTGCGGCACTTTACCCTAAGCGAATGACAACCTCTGCCTCCAGACTCCAAAACTCAGTGGCAGGATGGAGGAGGGGACCCCACAGTGGCTCCTCTAGAAGCTCCAGGGCGTTGGGTTGGCCATAGCTTGTTGCGAGCCCCTAGGGGTACCCGGATGTCCCGAGCCCCCAAGGGTTTTGGCAGCAAGATCCCCAGGGGTGCTTGGGTCTGCACTGTAGACCCTGAAGTTCTGATTGTGCCACCAAGGGCCTGGCCTCTGTGCTCCTGTCTTGGCCCCTGTGCCCCATCTTCTGTGTCCCAAGGTGACTTCTTGGAGTGTCCCGCTGGTCCAGGGTCTGGGGAGGAGGGTGTAGTGCAGTGGGTAATAGCAGTGACTCAGGTTCCCTTCCTTTTCCACCCATTATTAGTAGCTGTCAGATGAGTTTAGCAAGGTTGCAGGAGACAAGACCAGTACACAAAAACTGACTGTATTTCTACCCACTATCAAGGAGCACTCTGAAAATGAAAATATGAAAACAGTTTCAAAAAACTGCATTAGCCTCAAATAACTAGGAATAAATTTAACCAGAAAAGTGTAAGATTTACATGCTGATGAATTACTCACCTTCTCTGAGTCTCTGTCTTCTCCTCTGGGAAATGGGGATAAGGATGATGATTTCTCTAAAGTTGTGAGGGTTCTCTGAGGGCGTATCTCTGGAGTAGCTGACGGTTCTTTGCTGGTGGAGCTCCACTGGGGTGGGGGGCCTTCTGAGTGGACAAGCATGGCGAGGCCCCCACGGCAAAGTTGCAGCGGACACAGGGACTCAGGAGTCACCAAAGAAGGGCTAAAATTGCAGAAAGTGTTTCTCTGCTGGGACTGCCACTGTCATGCCAGGAATACAGATGATGGTAAGAGTGAGACTAACAGCGAAGCTGGGCTCAGTGAGGCATGCCTGTAAACACAGTCCTCTGGGAGGCTGAAGCATGAGGATCTCAAGTTCAAGCCCCAGCTGGGCAATTTAACAAGAGCCTGTCTCAAAATAAAGAATAAAAAGGGCTGAGGATATCGTTCAATGGCAAGACCCTGAGTTTAATCACCAGTACTGTTTTTTAAAAAAGTTCGGACATCTAAAACAAAACTTGATTCCTAGGCTTCAGGACAAAATGGAGATGTTTTATGCATATCCTTTCTTTTTTTTTTCCTTGCTTCCACACAAACTTGTTTCTGTGTTAGCTCTTCACCCCTGTGACCAAATACCTGACATATACAAGTTAAAGGAGAAATGGCTTATTTTTCCTCTGAACTGTGAACTCATGGGTGTGGAGGGTTCGGTCCATGGTCAGCTGGCTACAGAGCAGGAACATCATGGTGGAAGGGCATGGTGGAGGAGTAGCTATTCATCTCGAGGCAGGCAGGAAGGAGAGAAAGAGAGGGCAAGAGTCAGAGGAAGAGAGGGGCAGGGGCCAGAGATCAGAACACACCCCCCAGTGACTGCTTCCTCCTACCAGGTCCCACCACCTACAGCACATTGAACTCTGAGCCCATTAATGGATGGCTCCAGCCTTGAGTAGCATGCTCTCGGTCACTTTCTGAAAGCCCCATCTGTGAACATATGTGTCTCTTGGGGATCATTCTAGATCTTTTTTATTTGTGTTTGTTTTTTGAGACAAGATCTCACTATGAAAGAAAAAAGATATTGCTATTAGTTCAGGCTGGCTTGGAACTCACTATGTAGCCCAGCCTGATCTCAAGTTTGTTTTGATCTTCCCGCCTCAGCCTCCTGGGTGCTGGGATCACAAGCATGTGCCACAGGTGTGGAGTGCTGGAAATGTTCTGAAATTGGATGGTGGCACTGGTTGCTTGGCTCTGTGAGTATACTAAAACCCACTGAGTGGTATTCTTTAAAAGGGTAGATTTTATGGCATATCAATTATATCTCCATGAAGCAGCTATTTAAAAAGGGAAGGGGCTCAGCTTGGACCCATGGGAAACATAGGGACAGAGAAACAAGCTAAATGACACCATGAAGAAGCGGATTGTAAACATTGGCTGTGGATAGGCCCCAGGACAACTGACTATGTCAATGGCGTGAAAATAAGTTTTTAAAGTCACAGGACCAGTTGGGTGTGGTGACGTGCATGTAATACTAGCACTTGGTGGGAGGCTGAGGCAGGAGGATTGATGTGAGTTTGAGGCTAGCCTGGGCTACATAGTGAGTTCAAGGCCAGCCTGGGTGGTGGGCATTAGGGAATTTAGGTGATGCCCCATGGCTTTAGGCCTGTTCTCCTAGTTCTCTGTGGATGTGGTGGCTGCTCCCAGACACCTCCATGTATGTGTGCACGTGTGCCTCTATGGACGTGTACACATGTGCATGCATGTGAGAGACAGAAAGCTCTGGGGGAGGATCTACTTCCTTGTGGCCACCGTCTGTTGCTGTCCTCCGGTCACATAACCCCTCAGTCCGCGCCGAGCTCTCTGAATCTCCCCCTGGTCACCTTCTGCCCCCCATGCCGGATGTCTAGGAGCCAGGCTCGGCAGGCTTGGGACGGTGGACAATGGACCCTTTGCAGGCCAGGCCAGGGCCTGTGCCTCAGCCATGGGCTGTGGCTGAGGCCACCACAGAAGGCTGCTTGTGGCTGGACCGGGCGGCAGCCAGAAATAGGCCCCGCCAGGGCCAGCTCCTGAGGGCCCCGCCCTGGCCTCTGCCCTGGGTCGCTGTTTGTGGAGCTGAGGGGAGGAGACCTTCATCAGGACAGCGGGTCTATTTTGGGGTTTGGGGAAGGCAGGGAAGAGAGCAGACCCCAGCCTTTAGCACCCACTCTGGCCTTCGCTGGAGTGACCTGTGTGTCCCCTGGGCTCGCATCCCGGCTCTGTCTGCCCTGCTGGCTGTGGGGACAGTTGGTCCCTCCTCAGCCCCTATACTGGGCAGCCCCCCAACCCCAAGATCTGGGGGTTCCCTAGGCTCATGTTGGGACTCCCTCCTTGTGTGCCAGGGCCCTGAAGGGTGGACTCAGCGCTGGTTGGCGGGAGGAACTCAAGTGTCCCCAGGCTTGTGTGTCCCCTCCCTTGGCCCAGCGCCCTGTGTGTTCCAGCCTCTCGTCCACAAGGAGCTACATTCCCGGATTCCTGGGTTCCTTGGATCCCGGGGCCCTTGGGGAGGCAGGGCCAGGAGCCCTCAGAGCTGTGTCTGCTGGAAGCCGAGCCAGGTCTCCCCTCCCGCTGGGGATGGCCCTGGAGCTATTTTTATGCGCGCTGGAAGCCAGAATTAGAACCGGAGCCAAGGCCCTGCGAGGTTCCTGTGTGCTCAGGCTCTGGTTCTGGGGAGCACAGGCCGTTCCCAGCAGGTTGTGGAGCCCTGCTGTCCCCAGCACGTAGAGGGCCGCTGGCAGGGACCTGTCTGGCATTGGCTGTGGTGAGGTGCAAATCTGAGATGAAATTCGCTCGCTCACTCATTCATTCAGTCACCGCCAGCCCCTTCACTCACTGAGCATTTCAGCGGAGCTTCGAGGTGCAGGTGGAGGGTCACCCTCAAAACACACACAGCCCTGCTCTCAAGGTGCTCATGCTGGGTGCGATGTGCACGCCTGTCATCCTAATACTCTGGGAGGCTGAGGCGGGAGGATCCCAAGTTTGGGACATCCCTAGGTGACTTATGGAGGCCTTGTCTCAAAAGAAACAACAAACAGCAACGGGGCTGGAGGTAGAGCTCCGTGCGAAGGCCCTGGTCCAGTCCCCAGTACTGAAAAGAAAAGGTTCTCATGAGTCTGATCCCAAACCCTCCCGTGGCTCCCCCGTGCCCGCCAGGGCGGTGTGAACCCTGTCCTGTGACAGGAACAAGCCCTGATGTGTCCCCTGCTCCCAAGCCTCCAGGAACGAGTGGTGACCTTGCCTGTCCAGCGCTCCCCTCTGCGCACCCCTTGGGTGGAGCGGCTGGGCATGCAGAGGGGGGCACAGCAGGACAGGGGCGGGGATGACCTTGCTGGTGGGGTCCACGCTGGTGTTTGTTGGCAGCTCCAGGAAAATGGAAGGGAATCAAGGCCACATAGAATTGCAGGAAGAACTCGGTAAGGGAGGCAGGGGTGAGGTGGGGCGGAGGGGAGGGGAGGGAGAGGGGCAGAGGGGCCAGAGCCCTGGCGGGAAGAGAAGGGGCTGGCAAGAGCTGCTCAGATGAACAGCTTGGTCTCCTTAATGTTCTTTCTTGTGTTTGCTTGTTGAGACAAGGTCTCACTGTACAGTCCAATCTGGCCTTGAACTCACTATGTACCCCAGGATGAACTCACAGCGATCCTCCTGCCTCAGCCTGCTGGGATTACAGGCATGCACCACCATGCCAGGCTCTCCCTAATATTCTTCGCCTGACAAAGTATTGCAAAGAATGCGTGGTTGCTGTCCTGAGCTCCTTTAATGAGACGGCAGTGATGGGCCCCACAGACCCCAGAATTCCGTGGGTTCTGTTTGTAGGGCTTCCGGGGCTCACTGTGGTGCTGCCCCCCGGGCCCCTGAGCGCTGCCTGGGCTCACCTTTCTGCCTTTCCCTCCCCCACCTCCTCCTCTAACCTCATCCTGCAGCTCGATCCGGTTCCTCCAACTTCCCCCAGCCCTGCTGTGACAAGTCCCTGGAAGCGGGCCCACGCCCCCTTCCTGCTGTCCCCAGCTATTCCATCTCCGATCTCCCTGTTTTGCTCTCTGGTCACCGGCTTGGCAGGCACGGCCTCTCTCCTTTCTCATTTCGGTGTGGTTCTTCGTTCTGTGCTAGAGAGAAGGATATGAACTTAGCGCCTGGGTTAAGTTTCGCCAGTGTGTTCACCCTCAGGACAGCACACTCACAACTCACCACAAAATACAGAGAAGTGAGCTTGGCTGGCCACTTTGGCTTGCTGGTTTTACAATGAAACAGGCATTCATTCACTCATTAAACAAACAAACAAACAAAACAAAACAAAAAACCATTGCTACCCACTATGTGCCAGAGAGTCCATACAGCACCAATGCCAAAAGAACTTTTAATGGAGCTCAAATTCATAAACCCAACCCTAACCCCAAACCAAACCTAAACCCAACCCGAACCCCAATGCCAACTGTAATCCTAAAGCCAGCCCTAATCCCAACCCACACCAACCCCAAGTCTACCCTCAACCCGACGTCTCCTCCCAAACCTACCCCAAGTACCAAGAGCAACCTAACCCTAACCCCAGCCCAACCCTAATTCTAGCCCTTGTGCCGGAATTCCTCCTGCAGGCGGTGTGCGTCCTCGTCTCTCCTCCTGGAGCTTATTCGGCAACATGACACTCGCTTTTGATTCTGGATCATCCGGTGCCTGCAGACCGGAAGAGGTGAGGTGGAATCCAAGCTGGATCCAGGGACTAACATTGAAAAGTGGGGGTGTGCGTTTCAGAGTAAATCTCCAAGAGTCTGTTTTTGTAGCCGTCATGTAGAACTGGGGCCCTTAGTGTCCCTTGCTGGCCTCTGGGTCACACAGGCTCTTCCCTCTCCTAAGCACCAGGGAGGCTGCCCTGTGCCGGAACTGCAGGTCTCCACCCCACGCCTGACTTCAGAACTTTGTCGGATGAATGATCCCACCTCTCCCTAAAAATGAGATGGGTTCCAGCTGGGGGTGTGCGTTCATCCCAGGCCCGGTCCCTTCTGCCTCTCTGTGCTCTGTTTCTTTCTGCTTATTTTTTTTTGGTACCAGGAATCGAACTCAGGACCTTGCACTTGCCAAACAAGGTGCTGTGCCGCTGAGCTACATCCCCAGCCTTGCTTGCTGTGTCTCTGCCGCCACTCAACACGTTCACACTCCCTCAGAAACAGAGCTACTAGACAGTCCATGTCCTCATTTCAGATTCTCGCCACACCCAGTGGGAAGGCAGCAGGTAGGACCTTCACTGTCTGGTAAGATGCTTCTGCCCGGAGAGGCAAAAGCACTAGTGCCAGTCCCCAGGCTGGGGGTGGGCGGAGCCCAAACCTGTCCTGGCCCCGGTGCTCAGCAGTGGAACTTCCTTTCACAGTGCACGAGATCTCAGCCTTGACCACCTCCAGGAACTCTGCAGCTGCCTCAGGGACCCTGATGGACCATGGCCTTGTGGTCCCATTTTACTGACAGGCATATTGAGGCCACGGTTGGAGCCAGCTTTTGGCAGGAGGCTGAGGTCAGAGCCCCGGATTCCCCAGCTGAGAACCCAGATGAGTCCTTCTCTGCAGAGGGGCGGGAGAAGGATCTCCGCTATGATTCTTGTTTGTCCCTCATCTCCCGGTGTCAGACTTGGGGTAATCGCTTGTCATCTAAAGCCTCACAGCAGTCCCAGTTACCAGATGATAAAGCTGAAGCCCAATATCCAGGCTCAGGGTTGCTGTGGCTGGGGATGGTCCGGCTGGTGGGATGGGTCCCAGTTCTGCCGGATTCCAGCACCTCAACCTCACACTTGACAGGCAAGGAAATTCCCAGGAGTGCTAAGGAAGCGTTGTCAAGATATCATCAGAGCACGTGGTACAGACCTCAGCCCGGTGGACGTCCTCAGTGCAGGGTCATGCTGAGGCGACCCTGGGCCCGCCCCCTACTTGCTGACGTATAGACCCCGCCCCCACCTGCCCGCCAATCATCGCTCCACCTCTGCTTCGCGCCCTCCCAGTCCCGCCTCCTGCAGGCGCTCTGGGCTCCGCCCCCGCGGCCAGCACCGGCCTCCCATTGGCTGCTGTTTCCATGGTTACGCGGGCCGGCGAAGCTGCAGGCGTCCCTACACGTGCCCCCGGAGCCGCTCGGAGTTTGACAGGCGACCACGTGCGCGGCCGCGCGGGAGCGAGACAAAGGCGGGGGAGGCGGGGAGCGAAGCCCGCGAGGGCACTGCGGGCCCAGGCGGGACTGCGCCGCGCCCCTCCTGCGAGCCGGACACCCCCTTCTCCTTTTTATTTTGAAGGAAAGAAAAAAAAATGCTGCGGAAAGCGAGGTGGAAAGGCGCCTAGCCAGTCCCACCTACTCTCCCTCCTGCAGGAAGAGCCGGGTAGGCGGGCATCTTTTATGCTCTGAAAACCCGCAGTGTCCCTACTTATGCCTCCCGGCCCTGGGCTTCTAATCTCATCTTGACATCCGCTCTGGAGGTTTGAATTCTGTTTCTCTGGCTTGTTCTGAAAGCGAGAGCTTAACAAGTATGGTTGTTTTGAAGCTGGAAAAACCAGACTCAAGGAATTGTGGGGGATCTCGCCATCCATCCATCCTGCGGCAGCCGCTGCGCCCTAACTTGCCCTCCCCCACTCCCGGGGCGCTCCTGTCCTACAGCTTCATGTCCCTGCTGCCTGCCCTGGTGGGTGGCATTGCCATCCTTCCAGTCCCCAAGCCAGATGCCCTGCTGCCCCCTTCCTCCACGCCCGTCACCAATGGTATCAGTTTCCTGTCGTCTGTGTAACAGATCACTGCGCGTGTGGTGGCTTAGCACAAATTCACTGTCTTTGGGTTCTGTAGGTCAGAGGTCTGTCTGAACGGGCCGTAGGGCTAAATTCGAGGTGTGCAGCAGGTCACATTCCTCCTGGAGGCTCTAGGGGGACAGCTGGCTTCCCGGACCTCTCCAGGTGTAGAGGTCGTCCACCCCAGACCCCTCCCAGCTTCAAAGCCATCGGCAGTGTCCCTCTGATTCGGCCCTCCTGCCTCCCTCTTCCGAATTTCAAGTGATTCCACCCGCCCAGCCAGATAATCCACAGTGGCCGCCTCATCTCAGGCCAGCTGATTAGTAACCTCAATTCCATCTGCAACTGTCACTGGCCCTGCCACAGAGCTTGAGCCAGCGCTATGTTTTGGGATGAGGACAGGGACATCTTGGGGATGTGGTTCTGCCGGCCACACCAGGACTGCCAGCTTTGCCTCCGGAATCTCTGCAGTGCCCTCCTGTGTCTCCACTCATCCTGCAGTCCCCTCTGTCCCCCGCATCTCTCCTGAGATGACCACAGTCACGCCTGTCTCTCCAGCTCCCTCTGTCCGTGGTCCCCAGGGCCGGTGCTCCATGAGGCAGGTGCTGCCACTTCCATGGCTGCTCACCTGCAAAGAAGACAGACTCCTAGGCCCTTGACCTGCCGCAGACCCAGGCTCCTCTGTTGCTGCTCACACTTCCGGTTCCCTTTATACCCCAGGGCACTTGACACCTCCTGGCCTTTGCCTGTGTCTTTCCCTCTCTGGCCTTTCTGCCCCTGACTTCTTCCTTCCCTGGACAGGGCCCTGTCCTTATGGTGCTCCCCAGAACCTTGCTCCCTAGAGCCTTTGCTTGTCACCCTCTGAGTTGGCTCAGAGATTTGAACCCCTGTCTGCCTCCTCCTCGCGGCCCCAGGCATCCTCCGAGCTGGACCCTGTGTCTTGCTGTCTCTTTGGCAGAAGTGCCCAGCGTGGGACCAGCCACACACTGGGTAGCAGGAGCTCCGTGAACTCGGGCTGCTTTCAAGTCCAGGCTTGGTGTGGAGGGACTGCTCCGGGTGCGTCAGCCGGTTCTCACAGCGGCCTCGGCGTTACCAGCTCTCACCCGCGTCCCTGTTTCGTAGGTGAGAACTCTGAGGCTTGTGAGGGTAACCAGCCTCGCTTTGGAAGAGACCCTGGGCCAGGGAAGGGTCTCGCTGCCCCTGTGATGGTGGGAGCTGGTGTGGCCCCTCGGGTCGTCGGGGAGGCCGAGGCTGGCCCGGGCCCTGGGAAGCAGCTTCCGCGATGCTCTTCCTTCTTGTCACTTCCTGTTTCCTTTTCCTCATTACTCTGCTGCCTATTGTGATGCTGCGATCGCTTCCCCTCCCCCAGCCACCCAGCCAGGATGTGCCGGCCAGGCTCCTTTCCAAAGGACAGCGTTTCAGTTTGGGGTTCCCACAGGCCAAACGTGCTGAATGTCACTAAACTGCACACTTCAGCGTGGCGGAAACAGCGACTTCTCTGTTATGTATATTTTACCACAGTGAAAAAAAAATTGAAGGGAGAAAAAAAAAAAGAGAAAAATGCTTCGTGTTTGCAGAACTTGTGAGGCTCAGCCGCCCACTGTACGTTTGCCGTTTGCCAAGTGCCACCGCGTCCTCGTTTCCTTCTGGGAACAAACTTGGGGACAGAGGTGGCCTCTTCCTTTGTGGGCGAGGCAGCTACGCCTTGGAGACGGGGAGTCACAGGGCTGTGTTTGAAATCCTGGCGTCTCTGTCTCTAGGGAGCCGTGGAGGGCCGTGTCAGGAGTATGGGCCCCAAACGTGCCCCTCCTTCACTGCTTGTGACCTTGAGATTGACAGATGGCTTCCAGCCACCGACTGTCCTCTTCTGACAATTGGGGACAATGACACTGTCCTCCCCAGCGCAGTGGAAAGAGTCACCGGGATGTCAGGAAGTCTTAGAGACAAATAGATCTCTCACCACAGTTTTAATTTTGCTCTCCATGGTGCCCCTCCTGGTGCTCAGGGGACAGCGGGCTGGATGTGAGGCCAGGGGACTGTGGCAGGGTCTCAGGCTGACAAGACCATCTCTGTGCCCTTGGGGGAGTGTCCTCCCTCCCTGGCTGGGCCCCAGTTGCCCTCTGTAAATCTGAGAATGGGAAGGTCTGTGTGCGCGCTATCTGCCCTCTCAGGGATGGATCTCCGGGTCCATCTTTGCCCTTCAGTGTCCAGAGCATTGAGCCCCAGACACGAGGAAGCAGGGGAGGAAGATGAAGGCCGAAGAGCTCTTGATCACAGGGTCTGAATCTTTGCCTCTTCCAGGTCTCAGGGACAGACTTTATTATCCTGTATCTTCCACCGTCTCCACGGGGCTGGGGCTAAGGGAGGCTTCTCAGGAATCTCACAGTCCTGGAGAACGGTTTAGCTGGCCATTGGAAGGAGAAAAAAGGCAAGATGGTGCTGGGGATGGAAGCAGAGTACTCAGCACTCTGGTGCTTAGTAAACAGGAACTGTGCCGTAGTGGTCACTACTGTTACTGATAAGTCGTAATATTGAAGACCTTGGTGTGGCATCCCAGGGGATGGAGGGGGAGAGGCGGCCTTTGGGAGTGTCTTGGTTACTTTTCTCTCACTGCTGAGACAAACTATCTAACTCCCAGAATTAAGGAAGGAAAGGTTTATTTAGCTCACAGTTTGTGGAGGTTTCGGTCCTTACTTAGCTGGCTCCAAGGCAGAGTGGCACATGACAGAGGGCAACCATTCATGTAGGTGGAAAACAGCAGAAGCAGCAAGAGCAAAAAGGCAGGGAGGGCAGCAAGCAGCCCCTTTCCCTCCCTTACATTGTGGGCAAACTACTCACCCCAGGGTGGGTGTAGCACTCACACCCATAATCCCAGCATTGCCCCATGAATCAATCATAAATGCTAGAAGCCCGCCCCATGACTGCATGGGGCTTGGGGGGGACATCCAGACACAAATTGTAACAGGGAGAGAGTCAGCTGCAATGGTGACACCTTAAGCCCAACTGGCGCTTGCTGAAGGAGCCGCGCGTTTGAGGCCTGCGCCGGGTACACTCACATCGCATTTCCATCTCACGGTGAGGTCCTGGCCACGGGCGTTTCCTGTTACAGACGGGGGTGCCCAAGGTCACAGCTTTGCAAGTGGTGGCACCAGGCTGAGACTGGGACAGACCTGTGGGATGGGGTGGGGACTGGGAAAGGGCTAGGATTTGGCCAGGGAACGACAACGGAATCAGGCCCCATCTGAGGGTCCTGGCTGAGACCCGAGGATGTGTGTTTAGTCCAGCAGGTGGGAGGCGTGTCCACGGTGGGACCAAGTGTGGAGGACAATGAGGGACCGGGTGGCAGAGAAATACCAGTGAGCCCACGTCTCCTCCAGCCCTGACTGGAAGTTGGTTCCAGGGACTCTGAAAAGACTCCACCTTCTATGGAGGACAAATTTTAAGCAGCAGTGACAGCTACTGCTCATCGTCCTCATTCGGCGTCTCTGGAGTTGGAGCTGACAATGAGAAAACAAGGGCCTTCATCAGCTCTGTCCATCCAGCCGTGACATCTTTGCAGCCACTGCATGAGACCCCGGGGCACGGCGGGAAGGGAGACAGACTTCCGGCCATCATGGTGCTCCCATCCCAGTGGAGAGAGAAGGGCAGGAAGCCAAAGGAGCACTGGGCGCTCGGGGAGTCCATATAAGGAGGCTGCTGGCAGGAATCTGGGCCAGGTGGAAGTGGCTGTTGAGAGGCAGCTGGCGCTGGGTCTGCTCTGCAGGCCAGGAAGCTGGGAAAGAGCTGGCGCCCTGGCGTGGGCTACCGAGGAGTGGGCGAGGCGGGACGCTCCGGGTCTGGCTGGAGCCGCTGGCTGGAGGGGATGCTGGGACTCGGGGTGCCGTTGGCCAAGGTGGAGGACGGAAGCTGTTGGTGTTGCAGGCGTGGTATGTTCAAGTTCGTGTCAGACCACCGGGTAGGTCGTGGGCAAGGCAAATCTGGATTTCGGGGTGGGAGGGCTGGTTGGAGATGCCAGAGTGGCTCTCGTGGTCATAGAGGCAGCGTTGAATGCACCAGGCCCCAGGAGCCGCCCAGGGAAGGAAGGGGAGGACAAAGGGCCTGCCTTCATCCCCGTGGGCTGTGACAGGCTCCCAGCTTGAGACGTCAGACAGAGTCTGCGTGGTTCAGGTGACCTGAACTCCCAAACTGAGAAGCTGGCACAAGGCGGAGGTCCCCTGGGACGCTGGGTCCTTCCTCGACCCTGCCTGGCTTCCGGGGGTGGCCAGTAACCCTCACGGCTGTCACTGATGGCTCCCTCTGTTGCACACGGCCTCTTCTGTGTACGTCTGTCAGCTTCCTCGGATACACCAGTCACAGTGGACGGAAGGTCTACCCCCATGCACCGGCAACTCAACCCTTCACATCTGCAGTGACCTCTTCCCAACAAGGTCGTGTCTCCTGAGGCACTGGGGGTGGAGCTTCAACATCCTTTTCTCCTTCTTTTAATTTTTTTCCTTTGGTTTTTTGAGACAGGGTCTCGCTGTGTAGCCCAGGCTGGCCTTGAACTCACTATGTAGCCCAGGGAGGCCTCAGACTCACGGCAATCCTCCTGCCTCAGCCTCCTGAGTGCTAGGGTGACGGACAGGCATGTGCCACCATGCCTGGCAGTTTTCTATTATTTTCTATTTATTCAAAAAGATGAGGGCATCTTTTTTATATTGTGGAAAAATGCCCATAACATAAAAGTTACCACCTTACCCTTTTCTATGCATACATCTTTGTATCCCTGAGCATATTCCCAGTGCTGTGTGACCATCACCCATGCCCGGAACATTTTCATCGTCCCCCGCTGAAACCCTGCCCCCTTACACAGCGTCCTCTGCCACTTCCCCAACTCCTGGCAACCCCCATTCGACTTTCCGTCTCTCTCAATTTGATGACGCTGAGTCTGTCAGACAAGTTACCCGTCCTTTTGTGTCTGGCTTATTCACTTAACGTAATGTCCCTAAGGTGTGTCCACATAATAGCTCATGTGAGAATTTTCTTCCTTTTTAGGCCTGTGTAATAGTCCCTCTACATATTTTTTGGGGGACACAACTCAACCTAGGACAGGGCCCAAAGACCGAGTCTCAGTCATTCCAACGTTGAAGACACAGGTGTGAGAGGCACCGAGAAGAGGGTGTGGAAGAGGGGGTGAGGGCAGGGGGCAAGGGGGGATGTGGTGTCACGGAGCGAGGCATAGCCATTGCCAAGGATTTTGAGGCAAGGAGGGAAAGGCAAATGCTGACCTTGGAGTTCCCAAAGCAGGGGTCATTGGTGACCTTGGTGAGGACAGTGTTGGGGAGCACAGGGCATGCAGGGGTCCTGGGACAGTCTGGTAAGAAGCAGCAGGTGCTACAGGTCCACAAGGCTGGTGAGTGTGGGATGGAGAGCGGGTTGATGGGGTGGTCTGAGGGAGAGGTGCGGTCTGCATCCTGCCGGGAGGAGGAACCGGACCACACAGGACAGGGGAAGGGGCTGGAGCGTGTCCCGGGGGCCCAGCAAGGATGGCTTGGGGCCAGGCGTCCTTGTCTAGAAGGAGCAGGGGCAGAGGGATCAGCCCAGGCGCAGAGGGCGGGAGTGTGGTCACAGGCTCCCAGCTTCT
Source organism: Chinchilla lanigera (assembly GCF_000276665.1). Lineage (NCBI taxonomy): Eukaryota > Metazoa > Chordata > Mammalia > Rodentia > Chinchillidae > Chinchilla > Chinchilla lanigera. Next base: position 1,538,499 of record NW_004955570.1, read on the forward strand.
GCTGTTGCCTCTGTCCCTGTCCCTGTTAAACAGGAAGCAAGTTCATCAGATGAGTCATCTGAGGGTCTGAGGGGTGAGGAGGAGGCACAGAAAGGTAACAGGCCATGCTGGGCATGGTGGTGCACGCCTGTCATCCCAGCACTTGGGAGCCTGAGGCAGGAGGATCACTGTTAGTTTGAGGCCGGCCTGGGGCAGCTCAAGGCCAGCCTGCACTACAAAGCCCTGTCTCAAAAAAAAAAAAAAAAAAAAAAGGTACCCAGGCCAGAAACTCCCTTAAAATATACCCCTCACTTTGGACACGCTTATCCCATCATGCTCCCCACTTCCTGCAGCAGCTCTGGAGACGCCTTTCGCGAGAGTCTCTAGTCGCAGAGTTGTGGCTGCCTTGATGTTCTGAACTCATTCAGCACATTTCCCTTTGATGGTCATTTCGATTTTGAGGAGGAGCCAGGAGTCCCACAGTACCAGACGTGGTGGATAACGTGGATGAGGACACAGCGTCATGTTTTTATGAGCCGCCTTTCTGCTGGGTGGGGCTCAGCAGTAGCATTCACCTTATTTTTGATCACATCTTGTAAAGACACTCAGGAAAGAGGACTCCAGAGCGGCTTCAGACAGTGGCATGAATCATGGGATAAGTGTATCGGAAGGGAGGCGGGTCTTCTTGAGGGGGGCAATGTGTCTCTCTCTGTAATAAATTTTTAAAGGTGAACCTTCACCCTGTATGCTGATCACAACGTATTTTTCATTTCTTGGATGTGGAGATCATAAAGCCTGGTGCTCTGGTTTAGATGTTTGTGTCATCCCCAAAATTCAGATGTGGAAACCTGACCCCCAAGGTGATGGTGTGGGAAGGTGGGGGGCCGTGGAAGGTGATGAGAGCGTAAGGATGGAGCCCCCATGCGTAGTATTAGCGCCCCGATAAAACAGGCCGCCACCCGGAGCTCGCTTATCATTCTGTCCCAAAGGGATCCAGAGAGAAAGTGCCACCCGTGAGCCCAAAAGCAGGCACTGACTCTGCCAGCGCCTCTCAGCCTCCAGAACCGAGAGAAATAAACGTCTGTTTTCATAGACTGCCCAGTTTATGGTATTTGAGGCAGCAGCCCGCAGAGACTAACAGGCGGGTGATACAATATCCCTTAGATCGTAGAACCTGTGGGTCTGACCCCAAAGCCACTAAAAGTGCTGATCTAAATCCCAAAGGAAGCCCAGAGTATTTTATCAATGTTAAATTATATCTTTCTCACCTTGCGAAAAATATTTATATCAGAAATTTTGGAAGAGTCAAAGAAACAAAATATGGGGAAAAAGTTTAAGTGCTTATGCTTCTGCCCCCCCAGAAATAATCACTGGTAATGTGTGGTGACTTCCTCAGGGTATTGTTTTCCATGCCTGTGAACCCCAGCCCCTTGTCCTCTGGTACATGGCTGGACTACATTTCCCAGCCTTCACTGAGGTTGGGAGTCACATGAGTTCTGACCAATAGGATATGAGAGAATGACATCACCTACTCCCAGGGTGGACCACAGAATCTCTTGCCATCTTTCATGCTCTGTCTTCTCCAGAGTCTCTCTGTATGATGAGGACCTGGTGAGGGGCACTGAGACCCTGTGGAGCAAGACCATAGTGAAGAAACCTGGGTCCCCAAATACCCGAGAGGTGGAGAACCCTGCCCTGAGGGAGAAATTTATGTGTGCTCTGCTAAACCACTGGACTCTGGGAGTTGTCTGTCAAAGCAGTTACCCTCTTACAGCATCGTAACACACTGTGGATACATTTTTTAGGGTACACCTGATTCATCATGACTATTCAGGGCTATCCAAGTTACCATTACCCTTACTATCACTTGGCATTTATTACAGCCTCTTTACCATATTTTAAACTGCACTTTTAAAATTTTCCAGAACTACAGGTGGAACCCCAGGCATTTGTACTAAGTTGCACCCCCAGCTCTACATATTTATTTACTTAGAGATGGTCTTGCTAAGTTGCCCAGGCTGGGCTCAAACTTTAGGTTCCCCTGCCTCAGCCTCCCAGAGTGCTGGGATCAAAATGTGCATCTCCAAGTCTGGTTTAAACTGCTCCTGACTGCATGAAGACCAGTCATAATTATTTGCTTACCAATCCCACGTGCTTGGGTATGTAAGTCACTTTCCACAGCGAGCCCCTCAGGACGAACCGGGCCGCCCTGCCCTGGTTCCCACCTGAACCTTTCCTCCCTCCGTACGAGAAGTGGTGCACTGACTCCAAGTGTAAAATAAGCGTACAGAGTGAAATGTGCGTTCTCGGACAATGACCACACAGAAACCCACTGCTTTTTCTAGAACTGGGTTTATTTTGTGCTTGTGCACGGGTCCTGCCCGTGGCTGGGTGGGCGGACAGGGCTGTAGGCGGCCTCCTTTGGGAAGCAGCTCCTGCTGTCTCAAAGCCCGCCCCGACGCTCTCCAGGGCGGCTTCTCTGCACCCAAGGGCGCCTCTCTGCCGGGTCTTTCACAGGACCTGTCCGGCTGCAGCTGCCTGAAGAAGCTTACGTGGCCCTGAGGGGCCAGGGAGGGAGCTTCCTGTCCTGCTTGCTGTCTCCCTGCCTGCTCAGGCGTCGGGGTCATTCTCTGACGCTGACCTGGGCCCGCTCCGACGTGAGTCGGGCCTCTTCCCGGCTGTGTTTGTGCCATCAGTTCCGCTATCAAGTGCCACACACTGGGCAGCTGGCGCCATGGGAACGCAGTCTGACATGGCTCAAGAAGCCAGAAGTCCAAAATCAAGGCAGCGACAGGGCTGCGACCCCTCAGGAGCCCCTATGGGAGGACCCTCTGTCTCTTCCGGCCTCTGGTGGCTCCAGGCTCACGGCCACATGGCTCCAGTCTCTTCCTCATCTGTCCTTCTCTGAGCAGCTGCCGCTGCCTCCCCTCTCCCCTCCTCCTCCTCCTCCTCTTCTTCTCTGCCTCCTCCTCCTTTGCAGTACTGGGGATCGAACCCAGGGCCTTTGTGCTGAGCTACACTCCCAGCCCTTTTTAGGTTTTATTTTGAGACAGAGTCTCACTAAGTTGCTGTGGTGGGGTGACAACTGGTGTCAACGTGGAACGCCCAGCTGAACCGAGTCAGCGCCGTGCTGGGTGTGGAGGGCCCACCCGGGGACCGTTGCCAGCAGCATAAGAGGAGAACGGGACAGGAAGAGGCGCTGTTGTTGGTTCTCCTAGAGGAGCTTGTTGCACTAGCTTTCCTGACATGAACTCGGCTGTTCTTATCTTCAGAGGAGCTCAGGACCATGTTGTCACCGAGGATGGCTGTTGTTCAGTTTTGGGGAGCTCTGGTCATTACTCTGAGCATTGCTGTCTTGCTCCAGTGTGGAAGATGGTGCGCTGTTCAGTGTCCTGGAGGAACTTGTCACGCTGGCTTTCCTGACATAAACTCTGCTGTTCTCATCGTCAGAGGAGCTCGGGACCTCCCTGCTGCTGAGGACGGCTGTGGTACTTTTCAGGGGGCTCTGGTCCTTACTTTGAGTGTTACTTCCTGGCTCCAGTGCAGATCCCTCATCCCGCTGGCACAGACTTTCTAGCTTCCACCACTGACCTTTGGGCCTTCCCAGCTCAGATCCATGAAACAGACCTGCATGAGACATTGTCTTAGACTCTAGGCCTCCAGCTGGACTCATGGGAGGCATTGTCATGGGCTCTAGGTTTGTAGCTGGACTCATGTAGCCGTGGAATCCAGGCCCTCCGCTGGATTCTTTGGGTCTCTAGTGTGCGGACAAATTTTCTGCACTCTTTTGTATTTGACTGGGTGACTATTCTCAAATAATCCTATAAATTATGCACCCTGTGTTAAATTGTTTCCCTTGCAATCCCTGACTACAACAGTTACTAAATTGCCCGTGTTGGGCTTGAACTTGAGATCCTCCTGCCTCAGCCTCCCAGAGTGCTGGGATTACAGGCCTGCACTACCACATCTGGCTTCTTCCTCTTCTTATGAAGATCCAAGATGCTTTGGATCTGGGTCCACTCTAATGACATCATCCTAACAACCTGCAGAATCCATTTTCCAAATAAGGTCAATTCATAGTCACCAGAGGTTATGATTCTAACGTATCTTTTCAGGGGGATGCAATTCAGCTCCTAAACCAGCCCTGGGTCCCGGGCTCTGGTGTCTGACCCCTGGCTTCCCTCCCTCTCTCATCCTGCCCCAGAACGGCTGCCACGCCTGGGGCTGTCTTGCCGAGCTCCTCAGGCCGCAGTTGCTGCCTCCCTCCCTGTGCAGTCCAGATGTTATCCACACACCACTCCTGGGGCAGAAAGCCGCATGGTTTACATTTCATGGTGGTAGGAGGCTAGAGAGAGAAATGTACTGAATTAGTCAAAGGCAAAACGTAGCCGGAAATGTTTCCAAAATTCTATGCCTGTTAAAAGCTTGTGATGTGGAACCCTGCTCGCTGAACAGATGAGATCCGGGGTCCCCTCCTCTCGGGCTCTGACCTCCAGCCGTGCTCCCGCATTGCTTCCCCCGGCCCTCCGAGTCTCTCTGCCCCCTTTGTCTGGGCCCCTCTTACCTTGACTCCTGGCTCAGGCAGTTTCTACTCGAGCTTTGAACCTCAGCTCCATCCTGGAAGCTGCCCTGCTGTCCCAGCCACGTGACCCACGCGGGCTGCGTTCCTGAGCTCAGCACGCACAGGGCCCGCGTCCATGCCGCGTCCCGCCGAGGCCCAGCTCTTGGCACTTGCTGGGAGCTTCACCCAAACGTGGGTGAAGGAGGAAACCTGGGGGAGTGCGATGACCTTGCTTTGTACCAGGTTGAGGCACAGGAAGGTGGTGACATTCAGCTGTCGCAGACCTGCAGAAATTGCCACTGCCTGCCTCAGGCCTTCACCAAGCGTCCTGCTCTGCAGGCCCCGCCCTTCAGCGGCAATCGCTGGTCTGCAGGGAGGACAGCACTGGTTGTCCTCTGGAGTCTGTCACCATACCTGCTTCCCCTTCTCCCCGGACCACCTGCCCTCCTCAGCCTGCAGATTTTGCATCAGTGAGCATGTGTGCATGTGTACGTGTGTGCGTGTGTGCGTGCGTGTGTGTGTGTGTATGTGTGTGTGTGAGAGAGAGAGAAAGAGAGAGAGAGAGAGAGAGAGAGAGAGAGAGAGAGATCTAACAGCTCCCAGGTTGAGCCAGCTGCTCTCCAGTCCTCCACGCCCTGGTGAGCTGCCTCCGAGTGTCTTGCACCTTCTCTTCGAGCAGCTCGGAGCCGGCCACAGTTGGAGCTGGGGCCAGGGTGAGAGCTGTGGCCGGGTGGGGGTCTGGAACCCAGCAGACGCTGCATTAGTGCTCGTGCGGCTGTGGAAAGGACACCGGGTTTGTGGCACAGCTCTGCTAGAATGGCTCAGGGACCCAGGCAGGTTATGCTGCCTGGGCCTCAGTTTCCTCATCGATCACCTGGCCAGGTAGGTGGAGACGATGGAGACTGAGGTCTGCCCAGCCTGAAGCCCCGCCCAGGGTGAGGCCCTGCGGTGGCCAGAAGCCGCAGTGGCCTCTGCAGCCTGCTGTTCGCTTCCGGGCAGTTCCGAGCACCGCTGTCAGCTCGCAGCCTCCCGTCTGCCCCTGCAGCCTCCCCGAGCCCTGCGCGGGTTGCTCAGCACCCGAGCGCCCACCTCCACTCTGCCCCAGCCCCACAGCGGCTCCCATCGGCCCTGGCTGCCCCCGGCTCCTCCCAGACCATCCCAGGCCCCGGAGTTCCCTCATCCAGAGCAGTCCAGCCTCAGCTCCCATCCCACACTGGTCTTCATCCAAACGGGCCACTTGCTGCTTCTGTCCCCAGCCCTGCGCATTTTCCGGGGTCCCCGCTCCTCCCAAGGTGCCCTTCTACCTGGGATACCCTCACGTCGCTGATGACATCTGTCAGAGAACTGTGATGATGGACAGCTGCTCTCTAAAACACACAAAAAAATTGTACTTGGTGCCACATGCCGGTCACCCTAGCGCTCAGGAGGCTGAGGCAGGAAGGTAGCCAGGAGTTCTAAGTCTGCCTGAGTTACAGGGAGTTCAAGGCCAGCCCGAACTACATACTGAGACCCAGTCTCAAAAAGACCAAACAGCAAGGTGGGCTGCACGTGATGACATCACACTGAGTGCGGTAGACAAGACCCGGAAGGATGGCCATTGCACGAGCCCTTCGAATAGTCACAGAGACGGAGGGGGCTGCCTGGGGCTGCAGGCAGGGGACGGGGTATTAGTGTTTGGTGGGGACGGAGTTTCAGATGTTTCAGATCAGGAAGGTGAAAAGGTTTTGCAGCTGGATGGTGGCGATGGTGGCAAAACCTTAGGAATGCACGCGTCACCTAACTGCACCCTTAAAATGCTTATGGTGTCAATTGCGTGGTACATGTATTTTTGTAAAAAAATTTTTTTCTTTCGGCAGTACCAGAATTAAACCCAGGGCTCTGCGCTGAGCTACATCCCGGGCCCCTCCGTTTATTGTTTATTTTGAGACAGGGTTTTGCTAAGTCTCTAAGTTGCCCAAGCTGAGTTCAAATTTGTGATCCTGCTGCTTCAGTCTCCTAGAATGCTGGGGTTACAGGCCTGTGCCACCATGCCCAGTGTTGTATTTTACAATTATGAAAACAACAACAATAAAACTTTGACCGCTGCGTTTGCCAGAGGCTGCCCTTGAGGTCCCTGGGTTCCCCTCTGCCAGCAGCATCTCCCCTTTGTCAGCTCCACTTCCAGCCCCAAGTGTAAGAATGTGACCTCCTGTATGACTATGACCTTGACCAGCTCCCCCTTCACCCCTGCATCTGCCCCAGGACATTTGCTTGGCCTTTCCCTCCCTGGCCTCCTCTTCTTACTGTGATCCAGGCTGCTCACACCGCCACGCCTACCCTGCCTTCTAGAGCCTGGACCCAGTCAAGGTCCCCAGAGTGCAGCCTGCTGGACAAAGCCACAGCATCACAGGCTGCCCAGGACCTTGACCTCCTGCAGACCTTCGGTGAGCTGAGCTTAGTTGTCCTCTCTGTCCCCTGGTTGGCTCACGGCCCCTCCTTCCTCCACAGCATCCCCACTCCTTCTTCCTCTACAGCACTCCTCCCTGGCCCTGGCTCTCCACGATGAAAACTGAAAGCATCACCCCAAATGCCCACCTTAGGCTACATGTCGCATGCAGTGTGGGGCCAGGTGCAGCGCAGGTCTCCCCTCATCCTTGAGCTCGCCTTCTGTCTGGGAGACCTCACCCCTACGGGGACTGAGTATAAGACTAGAGACACCCGCCTGCCTCAGCCTCCTCCCCGACCCCACTGCACATCCCGCAGGATCCCCACCATTTCCAGCCTCTAAGGGTCAGCTCTGCATCTCCTGCCCCCCCGTGCCCCAGGCCTGCTCTCCCCACAGTCCGCAGAGGCACCGTGCTCTCGGTTTTCAGGGCAAAACTCCCGGAGTTGCCCTGGACTCTGGCTTCCCGACAGCCACATCTGCAACACCAGGTCTTCTGGCTCTGACAAACACCCAGATCCTGGCCTCTTCTTGGTCTCCTGGGCCCCTGGGCCAGTGCTGTCCTTGAGTCTCCATTATAAACAGGACCGAGGCAGTTTCCCAGCCAGCTCCCTACTTCGCACCCACGACAATCCCTTTAAAATACAAGTCCAGGGGCTGGGGATTTAGCTCAGCGGCAAAGCACCTGCCTGGCAAGCACAAGGTCGTGAGTTCGGTTCCCGGTACCGGAAAAAAACAAAACAAAACAACAACAACAAAAAAAAACAAATAAAATACAAGTCCAAGCCAGATGTGGTGGTGCACGCTTGTAATCCCAACACTTGGGAGGCTGAGGCAGGGAGATTGCTGCATGTTCAAGGCCAGCTAGGCTACATAGTGAGTTCAAGGCTAGTCTGGACTACATAGCAAGACCAAACCAAGCCAAACCAAACCAAACCAAAGCAAAACAAAACAAAGCAAAACAAATAAAATGCAAGTCCAGTCCTGTCTTGTGTGCCTCGGCATCTTCCCAGGCGCCTCTGGGAGCCCATGGCCTGACCCCACGAGTTCATCACACCCCATGAGGGCAGGACTGTGTCTGTTTGTCATGGCCACATCCCCTGGCAGAGTGCCAGGCACCCAGGCCAGTAACGACTCCATGAAGTCCTAAGTGACAGGTGACTGTGTCTTCCCTGGGAGTCTCCACCTGTCCCCTCCACCTGGGCCTGCACCTGGCGCCTCCCCTATCTGCTGGGTGAGCTGTCTGGGAAATGACCAGGAATGGTTGGCTCTGGCTGCCAACTCTCCTAGCCTGGGGGTTACCCTCCTAGGTCTCTCTCCCCAAAAGTGGGCAGGCAGAGAGAGCAGAGACCAGGTCCCCACCACCTTCCACCCAGCTGCATCAGGAAACGGCTCTGGAGCCAGGTCCCTGAGGCTCGACCTTCTGCCTGAGGAAGCTGCAGCCACCTCTCCCAGCTGGGAGTGGAGACACCAGCTTTGAATTCCCAGCCTGGCAGGACTCCCAGATCGCCACCGTCCTAGCCTCGCTCTTCTGAGGTCCATGCTGCAAGGCTAGGGCGTGGGGGGGGGTGGCTGGACTGAGACCGCTTGGTCCCAGCAGGGTCCCTTGCTCCTTTCCCAAATGTGCTCCCCGCACAACTCTGTCCTGAGCTGTCCATGTGTGCAGCACCCATGAGATCCTGGCATTGGTCTTTTTTTTTTTTTTTTTTTTTTTTAAATCAATGGGAAAACAGGTTCAGAGAGGGGGACACACTTCTCCAGGTTCACACAGATGGTGAGGGAGGGGGCTGAACCCAGGCTACCCCATGGGCCAAGCTCTTAGTCACCCTTCTGGCATTGTGGGTCTGGAAGGCCCTCCAGAGTCCAGGAGGGTGTGGGGTGCTGGGAGCTGGGGGGGCATCAGTTTCAGGCTCCGCCCCTTCCTGCTCCCACTGGCGGCTCCTGCTGACAGACAAGTCAGGGCAGGAAACAGCTTTCCTGCTGTTACTCATGTGATTGGACTATGGGGCCTAAAGCTGATCTGCTGTTAGGAAGCAGAGTGTGGAGATGCCAGCTGGAAAAGCCCTAGAATGTTGTAAACAGAGCTTGACAGGTGACTCTGGTCAGAGTTCAGATCAGGATGCTGACAGGAGTGTGGACAGTAAAGGCCAAGCTGAGCTGGTTTCAGATGAGACCAAGGACTCCTTTGGTGGCTGGACTAGAGGTCCTGTGTGTTACACTCTGGCAGAAGATTTGTCTACATTTTGCCCATTTCCTGAGACTTCCCAGGAGACTGAGATGAAAGGCAAAGGACTAATAAATCTGGTGAAGGAAATTTCAAGACAGCCCAATATTCAGGCTGTGGCATGGGTACTGCTGGCTGCTGTTAGCAGTTTTACAGTGGTAATCAGGAGCAAAAGGTAGAGCAAAAAAAAATTGAAAAATTTAAATTTTGGCCTAGAAGAATTATATGTTAAGTTGAGGCCAAAGGAGGTGTAGTTGCTGAAGAGATTGACACCATTAAAATAAATCAAAAAATAAAATAAAATAAAATAAATCAAGAGGCCAGGCATGGTATATACCTGTAATTCCAATAGTTGGGAGGCTGAGGCAGGAGGATCACTGTGAGTGCAAGGCCATCCTGGGCTACATAGTGAGTTTCAGACCAGCCTGAACTACATAGTGAGACTCTCTCTCTCTTTCTCAATAAATCAATTTAAAAAATAAATAAAATAAATCAAATACTTGGTATAGGAACAAGAAGAAAGATGCTGGAGGGGATCTCAGAAGTGTGCAAGACCCCATCTGTCACAGGCTCAAGAGTGGAAAAGTGCAAACCTTTTATTTGAGAAGAGTCCCTGGGCCCTCTGCTTGTTGAGAGCTTCTTGGGAAATCTCTTCCCTGGGATTCATTTCACTCTGCTCAACCATTCAGGTACTCAGAGGCTGCGGGGGACCTGGCTGCTCTTCCTGCTGACAGGAGACCTTGTTTTCGTCCTGTGTGATGCTGATTTCCAAGGATGCAGAATGTGAGAGAGGTGGGGTCAGGGAGGCTTCTTCCAGATTTCAAAGGAAGGCCTGGGAGGCCAAGCAAAAAGTCCCTGAAAGGGCAGTGTGTGAAGCTGTGGGAATAAAGTCAAAGTTGCAGTGGAGACCCTAGGAAGTCAGATATGCCAGAAACGTGGAACGTCTGCTGAGGAAAGCCTCCAGTGATGAGCAGCGCCACCCAAGAGACATTGTGTGTGCTGCAACCAGCAAGCTCTTTTCAGCTCACATCTCAGCACAGCCTTCCCTGGGTGCCTGACATGGAGCTACAGGATTTAATGATTTTCTTGCTGGGTTTTGGTTTTGCTTTAATCCTTTTTTTTTTTTTTTTTTCTCTTTCTGCCTATTCTTCCCTGTTAGAATCTGTCCCTTGTGCTATTTTACCTTGGGATCATGTAATTTGTTTTTCATTTTTTACAGAGGTTCACAGCTAAGAGTTTGTCTTAAGTCTCAGAAGAGTCTTTGAATTAGGCTTTTGAAAATGCTGGAACTCTTGAGACTTTGTAGGAAGGGATTATTGACTTTTGTTGTAAGCAAGATAACTGGGTCATGTTAGGTGGAATAATGACCTTGTGTTTATTTGGGGATTAAGCATGGCTTAAGGAGATGTGTTTGGGTGTCAAGGTGACTAGGGGTGGAAGGTGACGGTTAAGCTTGATTGTGTCAGCTCTGACTGGCTTGGAGTCACTCAGGGACTTGTGGAGCACAGGTGGGTGTGTGTGGGTGGATCGTGGAGGTGTGACTTTGAGCGCTGTATCTGGTCCCTCAACCCTGCTTCTCTACTGCTGCTTCCCTGCTGCTATGAGCTAAGTATCTCTGCTCTACCCCGTCCTTCCCCATGATGTTTCTGCCTGGAGAAAGCCAACCACAGACTGAACTCCCTGAAACCATAAACGAAATTAAACTTCTCCTTTAAACTGTGTATGTCAGGTATTTAGTCTCACACGTGGGGAAGTTGATGAATGCAGAGGAGGAGTCCTGTTCTACTTACCTCAAGTTGGCCAGAGTCAAGGTGGGCATTCCTCAGGGTGCCCTGAGGGGTGGCAGGCTACCCTGGCAACCATACCTTCCTGCCACTTCCTGCCCCCAGACCAGAGCAGGAAGACCATGTCCCCTGGGCACGGGAGGCTTTGGCAACCCCCTGTCCTATGTGCACATGGCTGTGGTGAGAGTCTGCATGCATGCCAGGCGAGGCCCCCGGCCAGGTTCTGCTCCAGGACCTGGGCTGCAAAGGGCTGTTCTCACCTCCCACTTCATCCTGCAAGCTGGGTCTAAGGGAGCCCCATTCCAGACTGGGACTGGGCACCCCCAGCCCCACAGGACCCAGTCACTGCCTCCATCTGCTTCTCTCTACCTGGATTCATCGCTCTGTGGGGTGCTGGGCCCCCTGGGGTTCCGCGTGACCGTGTGTCCAGGCTGCTGGCCTGACCCTCGAGGGAACCCAGGAAAGGTGTAGGGGAGCAGGGTAAGCAGCATCACGGGTTTTGGAAGCAGGTTGTGGGCACACTGAAGCCCTGGGCCAAGTGACAGATTGGTTTCTGAGACATACATTACCAGCTTGTGTGTCTGTGCCTCCAGCACAGCCGGTCAGCACGGGACACCTGAGCCACCGTTTTGTGGGGTTGTAACAAACAGCTGCCAGTCCTGGTGGAGGGGAAACGTTCCCCCACACACACCGAGGGCCCCGGGAGACCATCCAGCACCCTCATGAGTTCTTTCTCCATTCTTCGAGACGCCTGTTGGAATTCACACGTTCCTCTCCGAGACTCATAACTGCATCTCTCATAAAGGTGATTATTAGCAGAGAACGCTGTGACGTCACTCCCCTGTCACCCTTGATGTTGAGGGCTCGGGGTGTGGGTCAGGCCAGGGTCCAGGCTGCAGCCCGGGGAGGAGGGGCGGCAATCAGCTGGCACCGTCCTCATCGCCAAGCAGCAGGGCAACTCTGCAGTACCACCATCCTGGGCAGACCAGGCGGTGCCAGGGAGGGAGGGCACCCGGTGGGGGTGGACCTGGAAAGTGGGGACACCCGGGAGAACAGACAAGGAACAGAGCACAGGAGGGGGGAGCCGACTGTTTCCAGCAGGAGGTCACAGGCTGTGACGCCTGGGACCTCACCATCCCCACCTGCCTGGAAGGCAGTAACGGCACCTGGGGCCTGGGGCCCACCTGGCAGGGAGCCCTGTCCCCTGTTCCTCAGCCTGGGGTGTCCCTTGCCGGTCAAGTGCACTTGGGCCCTGGGACCTGGAGTGCTGGGGACCCCAGGGGTCAGTGATCTTAGGGGTGACACCCAGAGGTGATTCCTTCTCCATTTTCTCTGGGTCCTATGATTCCTGAGAGCAGTTCCCACCACCTCAGCCCCTTTTATATCCACAGTGGTTGCAGGTAACAAGAGAGAGACTTTAACATTGTTTATTTCAATCGGAACATGTTTTTGCTTTTATCTTCTATGGGTGGTGGAGGGTCCTGTTTCCCTCTCAGCAGGGGTCTCCCAGTTTCCTTACACATACATTTAAGAAGTGAATTATCCAGTTCTGGAAAGAAACAATAGGCTTCACCCGGAGTGGTGGGGCTCGCCTGCCATCCCAGCACTGAGGAGGCCGAGGCGGAGGATCACTGCAAGTTTGATGCCATCCTGGACTCTATAGCAAGTTCAAGACCAGCCTAGACTACATAAGGGACCTTGTCTCAAAACAGAATGGAACAGAATAGAACCAAACAAACAAACAAGGCCAGGGATATAGCTCAATGGCATAAGTGCCTGCCTGGCAAGTGCAAGGTCCTGAGTTCGATTCCTGGTACCAAAAAAAAAAAAGCAAAAACAGAACAAAAAATAGGATGAGTTATAAAGGCAGAGCAGAATATTCTGAAGGTGATGCCTGTGGGCTGGGTCTGGATGGGACAGACCTGCAGCAAGTTTTTTGTAATTTGATATTTGTTGTGCTCCCTTTCCTCAGAGGGAGATGGACCCTGTGGGCGGTGCCCGTGGAGGGGCAGGGGTGCTGCCTGCTCATCCCTTTGCTGTTGAGCCTCCTGGGTCGGCTGTGTGCCCAGGCAGAGTCAGCTCACATGGAACCTATTTACAACGCAGCGTGCAGTACTCCATATCATTTTTTATGGTATTTCCTCCCATTTATTTTTACAGTGCTGGGGATTGAACCCAGGGCCTTCCCACAGGGCTCCACCCACAGGCTTTTTTAAACATTTTGAGATGGGGTCTCACTAAGTCACTAAGTTGTCCAGGCTGGGCTTGAACTTGTGATCCTCCCGCCTCAGCCTCGCAGGGTGCTGGGATCACAGCTGTGCTCCGCCTGTCCTGACGTGGAAATCAGGATGGTTGCGCAGCTGTGTAAAAGCAGAACCGAGAGCGCTGACACCTCCCCCGCACCGCATGGTCATCGTCAGGGACGTCTGCATTTGTGAGGCACTGTGCAGCGTGGGCATTTATGAGGCACTGCTCAGCGTGGGCGTGGAGAGGGGGTGGCACTGCCGGGACTGAGTGGAAGGTGGCCACCTCACCCCGGGATCTCAGGGTCCACACCAGGGCTTCGCGCTGGACCATGCTTTGCGAGGGCCCTGGTCGTACACAGCCGGCTCACAGCACTGCGCGCTGAGCGCGGGGTGGGCGGGGCCCGGAACATGCGCTTGTAATGGGCTGGGGCAGCGCCGCTGTTGCTGGAAGTACCCAGAAGCCTGGGCGTGGGACAGTACTGGCACAGGCGGCTGCTCTGGGGACTCAGTCTCCTGGAGGGGAGGACGGTCCAGGGCCCGGAGGGCTCTTCTGTCTGGGGAGGAGGGAGAGCAGTGGCCAGCAGCCCTGTGGCCAGTCTCCCGCTGTCGCCTCCCCCCCATCCCTCCTGGGCTCCAGCTAGGCGGCCAGTGCTGAGCCCCCCGCGCACAGAGTAGGTGCTCAGTAAGCACGGCTGGGTTTTGTCATTCACAATAAAAGGCTCTGATGCTGGAGGGGTGTTGGGGAGTGAACCCAGGGCCTCTGCAATGAGCTACATCCCCAGCCCCTTTTTGTTTTTTATTTTATTTTTTGAGATAGGGTCTTGCTGTGTAGTTCAGGCTGGCGTAGAACTCACTATGTAGCCTAGGCTGGCTTTGAACTCGGCAGTCTTCCTGCATCAGCCTCCCGAGTGCTGGGATTGTAAGCATGCAACAATATGCGTGGCCATGATTTTTAAATTTTGAGGCAGAGTCCTGCTATGTTATGTTGCTCGGGCTGGGCTTGAACTTGAATTTGTGATCCTCCTGCCTCAGCCTCCCAGATTACTGGGATTACAAGCATGCACATGCTTGGCTGAGAGGGGCCTTTTTAAGGATCACTGAGCTGTCTGTTTGCACTGGGGTTCTTTCTACTGAGCGGGCTCTGGTGCCAGGTACCACCTCCTGCAGCTCTGATGCAGGGATCTCATCTTCTCTGTTCCCCCCAGATGTTAGGTCTGAGCTTATAGGTTGCTTGTTTGGGGTCCCCATCACCCCTGCCCAAGGACATGCAGGAGAAGGGTCAGGGCAAGGCCTTCTGCCTGTCCAGCATGGTCACCTTCCTACTCCCCAAGCCCCACACCCCGCTGATAAGCAGGATTTGACACTCTTTGCTGCCCCAGTGGGCTGAGAAAACGGGGCTGGGGTGTGGACACTGTGAGCTGCTCATTCCTGACACTCAGCAGGAGGCCTGGCAGGCTCAGGAGGGGCCTGGCAATGCACAGTGTCGATCACGGGTTCAAGGTGTCACCCCCGCAGGGGCCAGGAAGTAGGGCCTGTCTCCGCATGGGCTCTTACCTTGCAAGTCAGGGACCAGTGCTTTCTGGATGGAGTCATAGTAACTTCACATCCATTTGACTCATTTATTCATTCAATAAAGTTCTCTATGTATTACAATCCTAGTTTGAAAACACTCTAATGGCCAGATGTGGTGGTGCACACCTGTAATCCCAGCACCACTCAAGAGGCTGAGGCAGGAGGATTGCTAAGAGTTGGAGCCTGGACTACATATCAAAACTCTCTCAAAAAGAAAGAGAGAGGGAGAGGGAAAAAGAAAGAAAGAAAAGGAGAAAGAGAGGGAAGAAGGAAGGAAGAAAGAAAGGAAGGAAGGGAGGAAGGAAGGAAGGAAGGAAGGAAGGAAGGAAGGAAGGAAAGGAGGAAGAAGAAAACACTATAATATATAACACCAGAGCAGGCTGCTTTATAAAGTAAGGAGGTTTATTTCGGCTCTTGGAACTGGAGGCTCAAGGTTGGGGAGCTGCGTGGCTGTGACCTGCTTGCTGACAGAGTCCCAAGGTGGCCCAGAGTGTCACAGGGCAGGAGACAGGGAACGTGTGCGGGTCACATGGTCTCGTACAGCCCCTACCACGCCAGCTACTGCTTCTGGTCTGTGTCAGTAAGCCCTGTACCGTGTTCGTCTCCGAGTACCCAGGCCCTGATCAGATCCGGCCTCTGGGGCTGGGGATTTAGCTCAGCGGCAAAGCACCTGCCTGGCAAGTGCAAGGTCGTGAGTTCGGTTCCCGGTACCGGAGAAAAACCAAAAAA
>NW_004955570.1:1554115-1582673 GCF_000276665.1 Chinchilla lanigera
CGGTTCCCGGTACCGGAAAAAAAAAAAAAAAAAAACAAGAAACAGATCCGGCCTCTGGGGCAGGACGTGGAGCCCAGGCCCCACTGCCTGGCTTGCTATGAAGGAGGCCGCCCTCTTCCCACACATCCTCTCTGCCAGCCGCCCTGGGGTAGGCCTTCAGGGCCAGGCTCAAATCCACCTCCTCCATGAAGGCCCCGTTACCCACCTCCTGGCCAGCACCCCACCTTTGAGACCAGGGCCCCCCCTTGCCTTCCCTGGGCTCCTACCCAGCTCGACTTTCTCACAGACATAAATTCTTTCACTTCCTTTCCCTGCTTCAGGTCTGAGCTTGCGTCAGCTTCTCAGGCAGACCTTCTCCCAGCCACCAGAGACGGTTACCCTGTGGGCTTGTGCCTCAGTTTATCCCGGATCTCATAGGTGAGAGACTTCTCCAGCAGGTGCTGGGGAGCTGCTAAGTGCTAAAGCTAGTAGCTTCCTCGGGTTGCCGGCTTTAACAATAAAAACAATTCACAGGAATTTCAGATGAGCCACGGGTAACTTGTGAGTGTACGTCTGTCCTGATATGGAATGGGGTGTACTTGTACTAACATCGCGCTGTTTGTCTCAAGCTCACTGTGACTTGGCGTCAGTATTTCATCAGGCAACCAGACCTCCTCCTGCAGCTCTTGGCCACCTCGTGGGATGGCGATGACAAGACACCTCGCTTGATGGCGATGACAATACATGCACTAACCCTAACCCCAATTCTTTTCCTTTTCTCTCTCCCTCTCCCTCTCCTTCTCCCCCTCTCTCTCTTTCTTCTTTAAAGACAGGGTCTCCCTGTGTATTCCAGGCTGGCCTTAAACTCACTGTGTAGCCCAGGTTGGCCTCCAATTCTACGGGATCTTCCTGGCTCAGCCTCCCAAGAGTGCTGGGGTCATAGGTGTGCACCACTGCACCCTGCTCTCCCACGGAGCCTATCCTTGGCCCTCACAAGTCATTTTCTCTCTCCTGCCCTGGGTTTCACCATCTCTAAAGGGGGATGTTTGTGAGCTCGGACACCCCAAGCTCCAAGATGGGTATGACCAAGGCGATTGGTGATCACCTTTCCCCGGAGACCCATGGCACTGCACCCTGAGGAGCCCCCGGGCAGCTTCGCAGGTCGTGGTTGGCTTCTGGATCCTCTGACAGAGCTGCTGAGGAGAGCGAGCTGCCTCTCCCCCCGGGGCACTGAGGTCAAGGTCAGCCCGACCCTGGGCCGTTGATCTGCCCTGTGGTGCGTGCATGCGTGCGTGTGTGCGTGTGTGCGTGCGTGCGTGCGCTCGTGCGCGTGTGTGACGAGGAAGTAGAGGCTGGCTCTGTGGGGGCAGCTCGTATTTTAAGGCCATCTCTGGGCTAGGAATAGCAGCCATCCTTGTTCTGGAAAGGTGGCTGTTGCCAGGCGTAGTGGCGCATGCCTGTCATTGCAGCTGAGCCAGGAGGATCATTGAGATCCTCCGAAGGATCAGTCCGAAGCCAGCCTGGGTGCACAGCAAAAAATTTCCATTTGCCCAAAGTGACATCATCATCCCGCCCCTGTGGCTGGAGTAAAAATCAACCTCCCTGAGGCTCCTGAGCGCCCCCTCCCCACAGCGCTGGGCCACCTTCCAACACTCACCTCTCGTGCCCGCCGCATGCCCACTGTGGCCTCCAAGTGAACTCCTCCCTCCCGCTTCCCTCCCGAGCTTCCGGTCTCCTCCCGGCATCCTGTGGACGCCGCTGTCCTCAGCGCCCTGGGTCACTTCCCCGGCCAGCAGCGTCTTCTGGCCGAGCCCTGTCCTGCTCTGCAGTCCCCAGGGGTGAAGCCCCTGCCCCTCAGAACCCTGAAAGGAGTGCAAGCAGGCTGGGTCCTCAAGCCACGGGACCGTCACCCACCCAGCGCACTGGGTGCTGGGGACACTGGCCCAGTCCTGGGTGCTTCCAGCCAGGTGCAGCCCAGAGCAGGTGGGGACAGAGAGCCCCGCCACCTGCCCTCTCCTCCCTTCCCGCAGCTTGGTTCCCCCCACATCCCCTTTTGGACACCTGCTGAGGGATTAATGTATGCAAATACCGTTCTCCTGCGGTGGTTTTAGCCTTGAACTCTGTGGATTAAGTTACTTGATTTAAATACACATTTTCCCCCCCCATACTTGTAGAAATCCCAAACACCAAGTAAAATCCCCTTCTTGTCTCCTCTGCGCCTCAGAGCCTCTAATCCCCAGTCCCGTGGGCATCGGCAATGCGGACCCCGAGGGGCAGTGGGGGGCTCCTGTGGAGTCTCAGAGACCTGCCTCCACATGAACCTGCAAGGGGTCTGGGATACCAGCCGGGAGACCAGAGTGAGGCCAGAGCTGGAGGGGTCCAGAGGGCCTAGAGTGACGAGGCCATTTATTTGTTTATTTATTTACCTGAGTCTCACTGAATAGTCCAGGCTGGCCTTGAACCCACTATGTAGCCCTGGCTGGCCTCAGATTTGTAGCACTTACAGCAATCCTCCTGCCTCAGCCTCCCGAGTGCTGGAATTATAGGTGTGCACCATTACACCTGGATATGATTAGTTTTGTATGCTTTAGGCTATTTATCATCTTCTCCCCCACTTGCCCCTATCCAACCCATCTCCGGAACTCAAGCTCCTGGGGCCTGGGTCTGTGCAGTTCATGGATGGACCCAGAAACTCACACAAGACCCCACACATAGTAGGTGCTCAGGAAAGGCATGGTCGATGGGATGAGTACAACAAGTGCTGACCCAGTCACTCCCTACCCTACCGAGCTTAGCCAGGCACTGGCATCCAGGGTGACCACAGCCTGCAGGACCAGGCAACCACCAGGCACCTGGGCAGTCTGGCAAGTCCTTATTGAGTGCCACTGCGCAGGAAGCAAGGCCTGGGATCTGCAGCGGGGGAGGGGGAGGAAGACCCCCTGGCTGAAGGCCCAGCGCCTGCTGCTGTCCTGTTCGCCTCCCTTGGACGTGCGGCTCTCCATTCTGTCCCTCTGTACTGCCTTCCCTGCCCTCTCTGCCTTATTAGCTTTAATATTTAATGATTGCTTAAGCAGTCAAAACCCCCAAGTCTAACTTCACACCAAAGGTAGGAACCTTGCCACCATGTCCGCTCAATGACTCATTTTATTTTTTCCAAATAAAAAGGTCCAGGGGTGCAGTTTCAGAAAGAGTGCTCGCTGCACACCTAGACGTTCTTATTTTTTATTTGAGATGAGGTCGTGCTAAATTGCCCAGGCTGGCCTCAAACTTGCAACCCTCCTGCCTCAGCTTCCTGTGTAGCTGAGGTTATAGACATGTGCTGTCATGCCCTGCTGATCTTACCATTTTTATGCTACAGTGGTCCTATTATCTAACTCTCTGTCTATCTATCTATTTATCTATCTACCTATCTTGCTTTAGATAGTCCTTTATATTTTGCAGAAATCAGGAGGGAAAAATCTTTTCCATTTGCTCAGATATCTCTCATTGCCAAATATCTTCCTCAAGATCTGAATTTCCATCTTATACTATTTCCCTTTGGCCTACAGTTTCCTTTCAGCATTGCTTGTACTGCATGTATTTTGGTGAAAAAGTCTCTTTTTTTAAATCCAAAAGTGACGGCTTTACTTCATTCACTTTTTTTTTTTTTTTTTTTTTTTTTTTTGAGAAGGGTCTTACTATGTATTTCAGGCTAGCTTTGAACTCACTATGTAGCCCAGCCTGGCCTTAAACTCTCACCCATCTTCCTGCCTCAGCCTCCTGAATGCTGGGGTTACAGGTGTGTGCCCCTACATCTGACTTTACTTCATTCTTAAAACATAGCTTTGCTGGAAATACAATTTTTGAATTGCACTACTTCTTACTTCTTTTTAAAAATGATTTTTTTAAAATTTGAAAATAATTTCAAATTCACAGAAAGCTTCAAAAATAGTACAGAGAGATGTGGGAACTCTGGGCTAGTGTCTCTCAGTGGTTATATTTTACGTGCTAGTATGTTATCCAGACCAGGAAACTGACATCGGTGCAATGTGGCTGTGGAGTTCCACACTACTTTAACACATGTGTAGATTCATGCAACGATCATACCAATCGGCATGGAAGAGGAAGTTCGCGACAAAGATGCAGACGTTTCCTCCCATGCAGCCCTAACCCGACCCCACCCCCACCTGCCCTTTTACCTGGCAACAACTTCTGTTCCTTATCTCTATAATTCTGTTATTTCAAGAATATTACTTAAGGTCACACAATATGAGGTGTCATTGAAAAATACAGTGCATATTTAAATTCAGTTTATTCTAGTAAAAGCCACATTGGGATTAGTTCCCCTCAAAATCCCTCCTCCCTCACTTTGAACACACTCATCTCATCGTCTTTGCCACTTTCTGCAGCAGCTCTGGAGTACTCTTTCCTGAGTGTCTTTCGTTGCATTGTTGTGGCTGCTTTGAAGTCCTGAACTGATGAAAAACTTTTACCTTTCCTGGTTATTTTGACTTTGGGGAAGAGCCAGGAGCCACAGGGTGCCACATCCGGTGAGTAGGGTGGGTGAAGACACAGTGTCACGTTTTTACGAGCCTACCTTTGTGCTGGGTGGCGCTGGGCAGCACCACTGACCATGCTTTTGATCACACCTTGTAAAGACACTTGCAAAAGAGGACTTCAGAACTGCTTCAGAAAGTGGCAAGGACCACGGGGTAAGTGTTTGAAGGGCCAGGGAGAATTTCGAAGGCAGTTAAGGGTAACGTGTCTCTTACTGTGAATTTCATTTAAACATTTGCTGTGTATTTTGATCGGTCCTGGTCTTTCCAGGGTGGCTTTTAAAATTCAATCTGACGCCCTTACCACCTAAGCTGTCGTATCACTGGCCCGCTGCCTTCTGTTGCTGAGTGGCAGTCTGTAGTTTGTTTACTCCGCCACCTCCTGCAGGACGCTTGCAGTTTCCTGCTTTGAGCTCTCACAAATGAGCTGCTATGCACTGAGGTCTGTTTTAGTGGGACATCACCTTTCCTCTCTCGGGATGAATACCCTGGCACAGGATTGCCAGGTCATCTGCTAACTGTAGGTTTAGTTTTTTGAGAAACTACCTTACACTTTTCCAAAACACCTCTGTAACTTTCCATTCCCAACCACAGCGCGTGGCTCTGTTACGCTGTCCTGTTCTGTGTCTGCCTCAGCCGTCCCACTAGCGGAGCCTGATGGCTGCTGGGCCGAATCTGCTTCTCCCGAGTGGCTGCTCAAATATCTTACACAGCAGTTTGTGCCCACGGATGGTCTTTAGGTCTGTGCATTTTGTCCATTTTCTAATTGGATTTTTTGTAGCTTTTGCTTACTGTTGAGTTTTGAGAGTTCTCCATATACTTTACAATCTTTGTTTCATGGTTTCTTAGGTAACTTGCAAATGCTGTTAGTCCTTCTAGCGAGGGCTCTCTAGTGCAGATTCAACCAACCAAGGATCAAAGATATTTGAAAATATTTTGTTTGTACTGAACATGTGCAGGTCTGTGTATTTTCCTTGTCGTTGTTCCCTAAACAATACAGTGTGACAACTACTTACATAATGCTTGCTTTGTATTAGGTTGTATAACTATTCTAGAGCTGGGTGTGATGAGCACAACTATAATTCCAGCAGTCAGGAGGCTGAGGCAGGAGGGTTGCCACAAGTTCAAGGCTGACCTGGGCTACATAGTGAGTTCAAAGCCAGACTGAATTATACATATCACAAGACCCTATCTCAAAAAATAAAGTCAAGTTGAATCAAATCAGACATCCTCCCATATTAATTTTGGAATGATATTACTTAGATCTTTAAAACATCTTGCTTGGATTTTGAATGGAGTTGGGTTAAATTTATGTATCTATCTCTTTTGAGAGAATTGACATTTTTGTTATGCTTATCCTTCCAACTTAAGAATGTAGGCTGTCTCTCCAGTTGTTTTAAAATGTTTTTTATCTGTGTTTTATAGTTTTCAGCATAGAAGTCCTGTAACTTGTTTTCTCTAAGTTTGTTATCTCTAAGGTTTTTTTGGGTAATTGTAAATAGCGTTATATTTCTGTTTTCCATTTTCATGTGTTCATCACGGGTACAGAGATACAATTTGTTGATTGTGTATTAATTTTGTGACCTTGCTGAACTCATTGACATACTGTATTCAGGGTACATTTTTGTAGATGCCTGGCAACCTTCTACCTAAATAGTCAAATAATCATGTCATCTGCAAAGAGGAACATTTTTATTTCTTTTTTTCTGATCTGTATGCATTTTCTTTTCTTGTCTTATTGCTTTGGCAAGAATTTCCAGCACTAAATGCTGATTGTTGAGCATAGACAGATTTACTTTTTTTATCTTTTGAGACAGAACCTCAGTCCATAGACCAGGCTGTCCTTGCACTCTCAGTGATCCTCCTGCCTCAGCCTCCTATGATTGCTGGGATTACAGGTGTGTGCCACCATGCCCAACAACTACCTCTCCTTCCTGATCCTCCTCTTTCTTTTCTTCCTCCTCCTCCTCCATCTTTTTTTTACTCTTAGGGGGAAAGCTTTTAGTATTTCACTGTGAGAAAACATAAAACTGTAGATTTGGGGAGTAGATATTCATTATTAAGTGGAGGAACTCCCCTACCCCTACTTTTAAAAAAGTTTTTTCATGGATGGGAGGTAAAATTTTGTCAAATGATTTTTCTGTGTTGGTTAACATGATCATGTGATCTTTTTCTTCTTTAACTGGTTATATGGTGGATTATATTGATTAATTTTCAAATATGAAACAAGTCTTATATGTCTAGCATAAAATTCACTTGGTCATGATGTTTAATTCTTTTTACCCAGTGCTGAATTCTAGCTGCTAATGTTTTGTTAAGGATTTTGGTATCTGTATTCATGGGGGATATGTTTTACTAATTTCTGCTTGGGTTTGATACCAGGAATAATATAGCCCTCATACAATAAGTTGGAAGTGTGCCCTTTTCTGATGAATTTCATTTCTTTAATTGTATTCGTAAGATTTATTTCATATCAGATAAGCTGTACGTTTGTGCTTTCCAAGGAGTTGCCCACCTTATCTAAGTTGTCAGGTTTGCATGTAGAGTTACCCATAATAGTCCCTTATTATCTTTTTGAAGTCTCTGGGGTCTACAGAGATGTCTTTTGCTCCCTTCCTGATATTGATAACTTGCATCTTCTCTGTCTTTCCCCTGTTATCATTATTATTTTTTTGAGACAGGGTTTCACAGTTCAGGCTGGCCATGAACTCACTATGTAGCCCAGACTGGCCTCAAACTTGTGGTGATCCTCCTGCATCAGCCTCCTGAGTGCTGGGATTATAGGCATGTGCCACCACACCTGGCCCCTATCTGTTAGCTTAGTAAATGTTTCTCAGTTTCATTGACATTTTGAAAGAAACAGCTTTGTGTTTATTGATTTTCTCCATTTTTCTGATTTAAATTTGTTCATTTTTGCTTTTATCTTGAGTATTTCTGCCTGGTTTTATTTTGCTCATTTATTCTAGCTTCTTCAAGTGGGAAGTTAGACTGACTTGGGTTTTTTTTTTTTTTAAAGAAAGGGTCTCACTAGGTAGTAGCCCAGGCTG
The DNA here is from genome assembly GCF_000276665.1 of Chinchilla lanigera. Lineage (NCBI taxonomy): Eukaryota > Metazoa > Chordata > Mammalia > Rodentia > Chinchillidae > Chinchilla > Chinchilla lanigera. Next base: position 1,561,677 of record NW_004955570.1, read on the forward strand.
GCCTCAAACTCACTGCGCTCCTACGGTCTCAGCTTACAGGTGTGCACCACCAAGCCCAGCTAGACCTGGGCTTTCTGATAGAATATTTACTGCTACAAATTTCCCTCTCAGTCCTACTTTAGCTTCATCCCACAGAATCTGACAAGTTGTGGTTTTGCTTTCTTTCCATTCTATGTATTTTTAAAGCTTTTCTTTGAGATTTTTTTGACTTATGGATTACTTCAGAGTATGTTGTGTAGTTTACAAGTGTTTGAAGGTTATCCTGTTACCTTCCTGTTACTGGTTTCTGATTAGATTCTATTTCTTTGGAGAATATGCTTTGTGTTTCAATCATTTTACATTTGTGGAGATTGGTTAAGGTCAGGAGATAGTTTTTGTAGTAAATAGTCTGTGATGCCTTGAAAAGGATACAGTATACCCCTGCAAGCAAACTCGTGGTTGGGAATTCCAGGCCTCAGTCATTTGCGGATTTTTCCTTAGAACCTAACTAATAATTGTGGAAAGCCTTGCAGTCTCATGATTACTGCAGGTATCCTCCACAATTGTTCTATTGGCTGGAGGTTTGCAAGTAGCCAATCCAAGAACGTTGTTCAGTTCTCCTGGCTGCTGACTGGCTATTGCCCTGTAACCCATCTTCCTCCAACTTTTTGCTTCAGTTATCAACAATATATAAAATTCAAGAGGAAAAGGAAAATTTGTTGCTTTCACCCATCTTCTCCCTTTACATCATTTATTCTTTCTCTGAAATATTCTAAGATTTGTTTTATTATATTAAACATAAATAAATACATTTATTATATTATTATTATTATTACAGCATTCCCACATCCTAACAGGTTGCTGTGCCACCTGCAGCTTTCATGACTATTCTCGAGTTTGTTCTTCTTAAAGCCCTAAGATCCTTAAGATGCCTCCCAAATCCTTAAGAAGCCCTGCACCTTCTAAGGCTTTATTAATACACCATTTTATTAAATTAAGTTACATAACTGCAAGAAACATAGCATATTTATGGTTTAAGCTATAAATATAGGCATTTGTAAGCATTTTTCTGACCATTTCTGAAATTCACAGTTTTTCACAATTCATGGGTGCTGCAGGAATGTAACCCCCATGGATCTGGGGGGTCCACTGTATGTATTTTCCTGTTGAGTAGAGTGTCTTATAAGCACTAAGTAGACTATTTGGATTGATGGTGTTAAATTCCTGTTTCTCTGCTGGTTTTGTGTCTGGTTGTCCTATTAACTGCTCAGAGAGGAGCGTTTGCTCCAGTGATTCCTGTGAACGTGTCTGTTTCTCCTTCCAGTTCTGTTAGTTTTTGTTTCATGCTCCCTGAAGCTCCCTTGTTACAGGCTTCCAATGAGGGTTGCCGTCTTAGTGTTTGACCTCCATCCCTGCGTAACATCCCTCTTTCTCCCTGGTCATTTTTCTTTCTCTGAGGCCTGCTTTATCTAATATTACTATAGCCATTTCTGCTTTCTTTTGCTTAACTTTTACATGGATTTACCTTCACCTGTGCTTTGATTTTGAACCTACCCCATGTTGTACAGCTAGTTCCCAAGCTAACAGTGGTTTGGTTTAAGACTTTTCAACTTTATAATAGCATTGAAGCAATATGCATTCAGTAGAAGCCATGCTTTGATTTTGATCTTCTCCTGTGATGGATATGCAGTACGATGCTCTCTCATGACCCTGGGCAGTAGCAGTAGCCACAGCTCCAGCATGAGCTAACAGCACGAGCACCATGGTGAACACGAGATACTCAACAGCACACCAAGTGGCTACACTACGGTATTCAGTGGGTTATGTGTAGTAACTGCACTTTTTTTTTTTTTTAGACAGGGTCTCACTATGTAGTTCAGGCTGGCCTTGAACTCATTATGTGGCCCAGACTGGCCTCAAACTCACAGCAATCCTCCTGCCTCAGCCTCCCCGGTGCTAAAATTACAGGCATGTACCACTACACCCAGCAGTAACTGCATTTTCAACTCATGATATTTTCTGCTTATGATGGGTTTATTGGGACATAACCCCATTGTGAGGCAAGAAGCATCTGTACTTGAAACAGGTTTTTACAAATGGTTGTATCTGAGTCATTTAAAAGAGTCTACTCGGCCAATCTCTGTACTTTAATTGGTGAATTTTGTTCATTCGCGTTTAGTGGTATTATTAATGTGTTGGATCTTAAGCTTGCCATTTTATTTTTGTTCTGTTTGGTCTGTTTATTTTTAGTTTTACTTTTCTTTTTTTCTCCATGCCTTCCTGTGAATATCAAAATTTCTTTTTAGTATTATCTCTGTATAACATTTTTAGTGATTTTATGAATGTATTACACTATACATATATAACCTAATACAGCTACTAGTGTCAAAATTTTACAAGTCTGAGTAATTATTTAAACCTTCCCTCCATTTGGTCCATTTACCCTACTTTATATATAAATGTCCTAAATATTTTCTCTAAACATATGGCATTAGGAACCACATAAGACATTGCTAAGATTTTTGCTTCAGTTATCAACAATATATAAAATTCAAGAGGAAATGGAAAGTTTGTTGCTTTCACCCATCTTCTCCTTTTTCATCATTTATTCTTTCTCCCAAATATTCTAAGATTTGTTTTATTATATTAAACATAAATAAATACATTTATTATATTATTATTATTATTATTAATTGTTTCCTTTCACCATCAAGAACTTCCTGTAGGCCATTCTTCTAGGGTGGGTCTGCTGGCAACAAATTCTTACAGTTTCCTTGCATCTGAGAATGTTTCTGGTTTCTCCTTCCCTCCTGAAAAAGGCTTTCACAAGATCCAGGATTACTGAAGTTCTCTTCTGGTTTGTGTCTAGATGTCCCTCCAAAGCCTCTCGCAGTCATGGGTCAGGTGACTAGAGTTTTTGATTGATTCATGGTCCAGTGCTGGGATTATGGGTGTAAGTGCTACACCCGCCTTGGGGTGGGCAGACTGAATGCAGTCTAAGGGAGGGAAAGAGGCTTGCTTTTCCCACTGCACCTCCATTTTTGCTTTTCCTGCTTTTGCTGTTTTCCAACACCATGAAGTGTTGCCCTCTGCCATGTGCTTTTCTGCCTTGGAGCCAGCCAAATATGGACTGAAATCTCCACAGACTATGAACTATTTATTTATGTATTTATTTATTTTTGGGTTTTTTTCTGGTACTGGGACTTGAACTCATGACCTTGCGCTTGCCAGACAGGCGCTGTGCCGCTGAGCTAAATCCCCAGCCCCTACAAACTATGAGCTAAATAAACCTTTCCTTGCTTAATTTTGGGTGTCGGGTATTTTGTCTGAGCAACAAAAGAAAGATAACCAAGACGCATTCTTTTCTTTCAGTTCCTGAAAAGTTGTTCCACTTCCCTCTGAGCACCATGGTTTCTGATGTGAGATCTGCTGTCATTCCCTGCCCAACCTTAGGCATGGTACAGTGTCTTTCATGTGGACTTCAAAGTTTTATTTTTAGTTTTACTGTATGTCCTGCTATGGTTTTCTTTGGATGTACCTTATTTCTGATTTCTCTACTTTTATTTTTAATCCTCTGCTTCTTAAATTTGTAGATTTGCATCTTATGCCTAATTTAGGAAGTTTTCATCCCATATTTCTTCTTTCATCCCATATTTCTTCCCCTACCTCTGTTCAACCCCTCTTCCCCTCCTTATTTATAAACCTTTGTTTCCATTTTTCCTTCTTTTTGCATTTTTGTCCCACCCACCACCATATTTCTTCTCATTCTTCTTCCGCCCCACTTTCTTTTCTCCTGGAAATCTGCTTCCGCCGATGTTAAATCTGTGATGGTCCCAGTTTCCTAAAGCTCTGTTTCTTCTCTCTGTTGCTCTGAGTGGATGATTTCCATTGCTCTACCTTTACGTTTGTAGCTTCTTTCCTCTGTTCCTGTATTCTGCTGTGGACCCCATACAGTCTGCTTGAAATTTCAGTTGTTGTATTTTTAGCTCCCAAATTCCCATTTGCTGCTTATTTATATCTTCTACTGCTTTGCTGAGGCTTTCTTGCCCGTTTTTGTCCAGTGTGCTTGTTATCACAAAGCATTTTTACACTAGCTGCTTTACAGTCCTTGTGAGAGCACTCCAACCTGTGTGCATCTTGGCGTTGACTGTGGAGTCTTCTTTCTCACTCCCACTGAGATTTCCTCAAAGCTGGTGAGCAAGTGCTTTTCCATTGTGTTCTGGACATTTGGGGAATGACGTTTTGAGCTTATGGATCTTATTTATCTTCTGTTTTGTCACAAGAGGAGGGGAGCACTGCTTTAGCAGGTCAGGGTGGGACCCCCTGGCTCCCTTTCAGTCTCTGCCTTGTTATGCTGGTAGGTACAAATGTGGGATCCCCTATTGGCCTGCACTGACTCTACCCTGCCTGGGTCCTCCTGTCCTGGCTGGATGTGGGCGCCATGACTGCTGGGGTCCTGGACCCTCAACAGCCTTCCCTGATGTGACCTCAGTGGGGCATGAAAGGAATGCTTCAATCTCCCACTTGAGGGGATCATGCATCCAGCCTTTCTGGGTGGCCCCTGCAGATCCCACAGAGGCCTCTCATGGCTTGGTGTGGACGGATGTCCTAGTGTGGCTGTGTTGAGAGCCAGATCTTACCCTCTCCTTAAGCTCTCTGTAAACAGCCTCCTATGCTGATTGTATAAGTAAATGCACCGCAACTTTTGGGCAGTTCCTTTCTCCTATCAGGACAGGGGCTCCCCCTTACCTCAGCTTCCTGATTCTGACTCTTGTCTCCATTTCTTCATCCTGTTATGGTTTGTGTCTGGATGTCCCCCAAAGCCTCATGCAGTCATGGGCTGGGCTTCTGGGGTTTATGATTGATCCATGGTCCAACGCTGGGATTATGGGTGTGATCCCACCCACCCTGGATGTAGCATTCAGTGCATACAATGCATACGTGTAAGTTTGCACACATTGTAAGGGAGGGAAAGAGGCTGCTTGCTGCTGCTCCTCCCTTTTGCTCTTGTTGCTTTGCTGTTCCACCACCATGAGCTGTTGCTCTCCACCATGTGCCACTCTGCCTTGGAGCCAGCCGAGTATGGACTGAAATCTCCACAAACTATGAGCCAAATAAACCTTTCCTTCCTTAGTTCTGGGCATCAGGTATTTTGTCTCAGCAAGGAGAGAAATGTAACTGAGACAGTCCTCTACCATCCTCCCTGCAGAGTCTCAAGGGCTGTGCTGGCTGCAGCATTTGGTGCCTGAACAGGGACCTGGGTTATTAGGAAACTCATCATATAGCAGGCAAGAGGACACCTTTAGTTGTATGCAAAAAAGGGAGAGAAGTGTATTGATTTCATCAGTTGTAAAACACGGGGCAAAAACAGGCTCAGTAGAGCAACAGTTGTATATAGAAGTGTTTAAAGCTTTTCTTAGAGTTGTGTCTATTAAGACTGCACAGCTTGCTAAATTTCCTGAGTTTGTTCATGAGACCTGTCCTTGGTTTCAAAAAGAAGGAACTATAAGTTTACATACTTGAGAGAAGGTGAGAAAGCAGCTTAGAGCAAGGCTAGGGAAAAAGCAAACCAGCACAAACCTACTTGGACCTCTGCAGGCTTTTAAAGGCTTATTTAACAGGGGGAAACTGCTGCTTTCTGCTCCTCTCACTGCCTCTCACCGGCCCCCAGGCAGGGGCGGGAACAGGGCTGCTGGGCACATTCCAGCAGCCAGAGGCAGGAACCACAGAGCTCCACCAAGCCCGGAGCCTGGCTGGACAAGGGAAGTGGGAGGAGCCCAAATGCCTGCTTTGTGTTTTCTGCCACAGCGGGGCATACGAGCTGTGTGCCCTGGCTTGGGGCACCTAGTGGCAGCTACACTTTTGTCCCAGGGCCAATGGACAGCCACGGCTTGCCTTTTCTGAGCCTCAGTTGGTGCAGAACACCAGCACCCACCCTTTCTCAGGTGCACACCCTCCCTTACATTAGAGGCGGCAGTATTTGCATCTGACAAAAAACTGTTTAGGCGTAATCGTGGCAAGCCAGGAGCAAGGGTCAGGGAGCAGTCCCAGCAAAAGACAAATCAAGGGCACCCCAAAGGGAGTATACGGGAGTGATAATATTAACCCAATCTTACAGAATGAACGCTGTTAGAAGAAGAGACATTCCGAGTGTGTGACACAGTGTGGGGATAACTGAGCCGGAAGCTACACAAAAGAAAGGGACAGGAAATTGCCAGTATTTAAGAGAAAATAAAATATAAAAAATATATATTAATTATAGATAAAAGGTTTTCATTCCTTCCAAATTCTTCGTGTAGGAGATCTCTGCTGATTGACCTACAAAGGAAATCTGACTAGTGTATTTACAGTGACAAACTTCTAAAATTGTAAAAGAGTTATTATAATTCAATTTGGCCAAAAGTATATTTGAGTGCACTCTGATTTTCGTAAACAGATTTTTCATTTGTCTGTCTGTCTGTCTAATCTGTAAACACTTGTTTCACTTGAGCTCAACAAACTTTTCTTTTTGCAGTTTTGGATTTTTGAAGCATTTGTCTGTAATTTAATTCAGCTTATAGATAAATGTCATCAAAATTTAAAATGTGCTTCCACTCGGGTTGCCAGCTGGTCAAAATGATGATAAAATTGGTTGTATAAATGTAATGCATGTTATTGTTTATGTATTAAGATTTGAGAGGGCCTCATTCAAAATAATGCATTGAGTGTTATGATCGGGTTCTCATAGTGATCAAAAATTTGTTAAGACAAATAAAAATCTCTTAGGGTGGGGAGAAACTATTGGATAGAACTCCAATTGATTAATAAAGAAGCAGCTGCCTGGAGTAAATGATCCAGTCCTTATTCATTAATGGGAGGCCCCAATAATCTCCATAGTCTTATGAGAGACACCCCAAAAATGTTGCTCAAAATATATTATTGTGATATGTTTATACTGGTCATCGTCAAAAGGTTAAGTTTTCTAGGAATAAGACAGTAAGGTTTTCTAATTTAAAGATGCTGTGGTACAAAACTAAATTAAGAAACAAAAGTTTTCATACAGCTATGACAATTTATTGTTATTAATCTCATGGTGTATTAAATGTATTCGTGCCTTCTGGATATACAGATCTTCCAAAATGTAAAACTGGGATTATTTACAGTAAAAGACATTTTCTTTCAGATTCAGTCATCTGTCTTCCTCTTGTGATCCAGCTATTTGGTTTTTTTTGTTTGTTTGGTTTTGGTTTTTTTCCGGTACTGGGAATTGAACTCATGACCTTGCACTTGCAAGGCAGGCGCTGTGCCACTGAGCTAAATCCCCAGCTGCTCCAGCTATTTGTGATAGGAGTTCATGTCAAGCCAACACGAGGTCATTAGTAAATAATAATATTTTTAACAAAAACTTACATGATATGTATGCTATGTATGTGCCACTACACTTAGAGATATCTAGAATTAAACAGTCCAGACAATGTCACACACGTCAATGACATCTCATTAAAGGACAAAAATCAGGTGAGAGCTTTTTATGTACTAGATAGAGATGATTGACTAAAAAGGCTATTCTATGTCAAAATGGAAATTTAAGTGTGTTTCAAAAATGTCATCATGATTGTCATGCTAAAATATTATATGCGGCTTTTGATCTCAATTTTTCCCTGTAAAACTAACTGTTGTCTATTATTCAACTGCTAGCACATCCATGGTTGGTAAGAAAATAATGGTTCTCTGGCTATACTTTGTATTTCAGGGTGCTTGATATGCAGATAAAACTTTTAATAATTAAGCTCACTGCTCCCATTACAATGTAATGTCATTAACCTTGTCTTCTGGATGTTCAACAACTGAAGTTTGGAGACCAAAAACTAGAAAGATAGATGGGCTGGGAGGACAGCCGATATTTTTGCCCCAGCCCTCCAAGGTCAATAAGGACCTAAGACATCAGAGAACCTCTGTTGTGACATCCCATAACTCAGTGAATCCCCAACCTCCTGACCAAGGAGACTGTAGGACCATAGAGGAAGGAGCTCAATGGTGTATAGTGTGCCTAAGGAGAGTCTCCAGGAGAGAAAAGCCTCCTAAGCTTTCACAGAAAGCAATTTGGTCAAACAATGGCCATGAGGCATCCAGATGGCTGACACTGACAGGAGAACTGAGAGGTGTTTCACACAGTTCCAGCATAAATCCTGAGAAGACTTGACTGACCTTGATAGATACCAAGAAGTTAATTTTAATTAATACAGGTCTCACTTTAACTGGATCTTGAACATCCATCAGAAAAGTATAACCACAAGATGTATAAAACAGTGCCATTGTAATATGTTAGCTATAAGAGAGGCTCAAATCACTGGCACCTTTTAACAGTTTTCCAGCTACACTGGTAACTGACCCCTGTTATGGGTTCATGGGCTGCATGGGGTGAAATTGCTGAATGCAGGGGCCTGAAATCCTTGGACTGGGAAATTGTAGCCTAAACAAGTAAGTCTACTCAGAGTGCAAAGACAGAGAAGGTCTTCATAGGAAGAAACCTTGCTGGGGGAACCTGGGGAGGAGAAGAAAAGGAAAGCCTTCCACAAGAAAGAAGGTCTCCTGCAGAGTCCTCCAAACAGCTCCTCCAGCTCCACCTGACCATCCATCACTTGCAACTACAAAACAGAAAAGGGGGGAGATGTTGGGAGCCAGATCTTACCCTCTCATAAGTTCCTGTAAATAGCTTTGTATGCTGATTGTATCAGTAAATGTGCTGCAGCCCTTGGGCAGTCCTTTCTCCTGTCGGGAGAGGGGCTCTGCCTGACCTCAGCTGTCTGCACTCTGACTCCTGTCTTTATTTCTTCATCCTCCACTGTCCTTCCTCCGGAGTCTCAAGAGCTGCACTGGATGTGACAGGGATGAAACAGGAAGGGAACCTGGTTTCCACCTCCCAAGGGTGGAAACCTAGGCTCCCAGCTCCCCTTTGCTGCCATGTAGTCAGACATGGTGGTGCACACCTCTAATCTCAGCACTCAGGAGGCTGAGGCAGGAGGACTGCCTTGAATTTGAGGCCCACCTGGGCTACATGATGAGACAACAAAAGGCATACAAATGGCTGATGGCAGGAATAGCATGGTGGAAGGACCTGGAAGAGAGCTGCTGACCTCTCGGCAGCCAGAAGGAAGCAGAATTGAGGAAGACAGCCAGAGAAAGCCTGATTATGTGGGCACCATGAGTTGCAAAGGAGGCTGGGAAATGTGTTCTGCTTGGTGGTCAAGGGCCCAGCGGAGATTTTTATCACCAAAGAAGCAGAGGAGATGATGTTTTCTCTGCTATGATCAACTCTCTGCTCAGAGATTGTTCCTGTCGAGTGCAGAGCTTCCTCGGCTGCTGGGGACATGGGGACAGGAGGCAGGTAGGACCTGGCTAAGACCTGGGAGCACAAGGTATGGCTTTATTCTTACACTGGAGCAGCCCAAGGTGAGTGGCTGGGTGGTAGGAGCTGGAGGCAGGAGCAGTGTGGAAGATGGAGAGTCTGAATCCTTCTGAAGCAGCTGTGCTAGAGGCTTCTGCCTGCTCAACAGAGAGGGAGCTGGTGTGTAAGGATGTGATGCCTGGAGCAGTGGCTGCCGTTTTGTAACACTTATGACCAAGTATTTGATATTTAAAAATCCAGGCAGAATAAAATGGTAGAAGACATTGAGGTTCTTGACTGGAGCCAGTGGGATGAACCTAGGACTTTTTAATCTCAGAAATTCTTGAGTCAACATGTGGTTCAAGCCACGCTGAGTTGGTGTTCTACTGCTGGTAGCAATAAGTACTCAAACGCGCGCCTGTTCTCCTGGTGGAAGCTTCAACAGTTCTCCGTTCTCTCTGTGGTTCTTTCTTACCACAAGGACCCTCGGCTTTAGCCTCACTCGCAGAGGCTCTCTCTGACCTTTCCAGTCACACCTCATAACCTTAACACAACATCTTCAACTGCCCCAGGACCTTTGCCCGTGTTGTACCTGGGATGAGGTCCGCAGAGCCTCTGGCCATGGCCTCCAGTCTTTCTGCTGAAGCTCTGTCTCATCTGGAGTGACACGATTCCTTGTGACCTCCTTTAGTGCCAGTCCTCACACTGGAGTGGAACCCTTCCCACAGCTGGCCTGACAACTTCCAAGGCTGTTCTTGGTACGGTACAAGCGCAGACAAGGGCATAGCTGGCTCTTGCACAAGTAAAACAGTTTGTGAATCATTCTTTTACTGCCGAGGACTCTAAGACATCACTAACAGGAATGAACACAGTGCCCGCCCCATGGGGTTTCTGTTACCCGTGGTCTGAATATACTAAATGAAATATTCCAGGAATTTGTAGTTCCTAGGTTTTAAATAGTTTTATGTTGTTATAATTGTTCTTTTGTTATTGCTGCTTTCTTACAGAGCCCAATGTTTTCCTTTTTGGTTTTTTTGAGATAAGATCTTGCTGTGTAGCCCAAGCTGGCCTTGAACTTGCAGAGATCCTCCTGCCTCAGCCTCCCGAGTGCTGGGATGGCAGGTGTGAGCCACCATGCCTGGCTGGTCGTCACTGCAGGCCCCATCTAATGGAGTGTGACTTCCAGAGAAGGCGTTGTGGAGACAGGTGATGCATCTCACTCCAGCCAGCCCAGCCCCAGGGAACCCGGGGGTCAGGCTGTGCCCCAGTTTCAGCTGGGGAGGTAGAGACGCCCCCACACGTAGACATTGATGGGAAAGGGTCTAGTGGTGAAAGGCTGTGGTGGCCGTGCACAGTGGACGCCGGGCAGGTCCTGGCTCTGAGGTGAGGTTCTTCTCTCATCACCCGAGACGGTCCAGGGAGCAGGGCCTGGACAGAGAGGGGCCACCAGTGAGGGGCCAAATGCCTCACCTGAAAGGCTCAGGGGGCGACCACAGGTCCCTGTGGGCCACACGTCCTCGTCCATGTGGGCCGCTGCGGTGGGGCCTCTCTCTCCCCGCGTGTCCCTGCCTCCGGGGCCCGCACGTCCCCAGAGACTCTGAACGTCATCTTGCAGTCTGGGCTCCCTGGAAATCACCGGCTCGGGTCACCCCGCGTTCCAGCCTCCAACCGCCGCTCAGGTGGAGCTGTGCTGCGACCGCGGTGTGGACCTGCACAGGCCCGCGGGGGCACTGCTGTTTTGTGTCATAAGTGACTGTCCGTCGCTGCAGCCTCTGGTTCCTCTGGCGCAGTGCCCTGAGGTCTGGGGCAGGACTCCCAGCTTTACGCTGGGCAATACAGCGACCAAGGAGCCCCCGGGAGTGACCTTGGGACGGCAGTGTCCGCGGTCGAAGGCCAGCGCTGCGCACAGACAGACACAGGACCCTGCCCGACGTGCGCAACTCCGCCGAGCCCGTTTCCTCATCTGAAAACTGGGGGTGGTGACAGCCACGCTCAGAAGCTGGGAGTGGGTACTTGGGCCAGCACACAGCCGATGTCCCCAGAGCATGGTGACCAGGGCCGGGCTAACCAGCGGCCGCCCCGCCCCGCCCCTGCTCTGGGCTGCCCCGCCCCCACCCCAGCAGCACAAGGGGCCCTGCACATCTGGAGGGGGGGGGATGCTGGGCGTGACAGATCCATGACAACAGCGTTATGTGAGGTCTCTGGTTTCCAGACTTTCCATCCGGGTGTTTATTGCTTTGATAATGGCGGGGGTGGGGTGGGGGGGAGTCCCAAAACCAAGCAGCTGAAGAAAGATAGGGAGGGAAGAGAGTGGAGTCCAGCTGGTCTGTAACAGAAGCAGCGGGGCTTGAGGGATGATAGGTGGGAGGGGCCTGAGAGGTGGGCGTGGCCTGGGCGGGGGTGGGGCCTGCGTGGTGTATGGGTGGAGCTTGGAGAAGCATGGCAGAAGGGACCTGGGGGAATGGGTTGGGCCTGGTAGGTGGGGGTGGAGGAGGGGGCGGGGCCTGGATGGTCCATGGGCGGGGCCTGGAACCACCGGAAGTGGTGGGGTCAGAGGGCTACAACCTCAGCCTTGTGTGCCTGCTGCGGGCCCTGGGAAAGGAGTGAATCCTCTGCCTTAGCCTCCTCTGTAAAATGGGTGCGATGGAGGCTGTAATAGTCCCTGGTCCCCAAAGCAGGGGTAACAGGGCACTGGGGGCTCTGTGGTCACGCCTGGTCAGTACTCAAGGGTAAATGTCCAGGCACCGGCCACATGCCATCTGCATGGCCCGGCTGCTCCTCAGAGCCTGGAAGTCTCCCCTTCCTTTACCCCCTCCTGCCTCCCCACCCCAGCTCCTGCGGGTCTCCCTTGTCCCAGGGAGGGACACCGAGCAGAGTGTCCCACGCTCCCCCGAGGTGGCTCCCCTGCTGTCTGTCCCCGGAGCCAGTTCCCGCGGGGATGGGCAGGGGTGCTAAGCCCCTGTCTGTGGTCTCCTGTGAGTACAGCAGGGCTGTGGCCAGCAGGGTGGGGACAGTTTAGGTGGCCTGAGGTCTCCGGAGACCCCGGTCTTGAAGAGAGGGACAAGTCTCTTCCCCACCAGGCCTCGCCCTCCCAGCCAGGGGTGCGGGTCGGGGGGCCCTGCAGCGTCCTCTCACTGCCCCGGGTCTGCCGGCCGCACGGACACCTCAGCCTGTGCCCACGTCCCTCAGGAAGAGGTGGCCGAGTACAGCCCAGGGATCGCCTCCGCTGCGGGACAAGGGAGCAGCCCGGGCCTCGGGCTCCCGTTACTCCTCGGAGAAAAAGTGAGCCCCAAACCTGCAGCCCGGAGCTGCCTGGGTGAGGTGAGAGGTGGAGGGGTGACAAAGGACAGTTGTTCAGGACCGCGCCAGGCCTGCCCCAGAGCTCTGAGCTGCACCCACAGGCCGTAAGGGGCGCTGCCCTCTTTCCTCGTTGGCGGAAGGTGTCTGACCTACTTAGGGATGGTGGGCAAAGATGTGGGTCCCCCTAACCCGGAGAGGCCCTGGGTCCCCGCACCTCCCTCCCCAGGCAGATTTAACAAGAACAGCAGAGCCCCTGAAGGATCTGAATCTCAGGTTGACTGCCCGATGGGCACGGGGCTGGCTAGTGAGACTGGAATCAGAAGGGGCAGGCTGGAGATCGCCGACGCTGGGCTTTCTTCTGTGCCAGGGAAGCCTCAGTCCCGCTCCAAGACCATGCCAAGCTGGCGCAGGAAACTGGCCCCCCACCCCTTCTCGCTGGTGGCTTCTAGATTCCCCCAAGCTTGAACCCCGTGAGATGAGAGCCTCCCCAAGCCCTGGGTGAGCTGGCCTTGCTGAGCCCACCCCCAGCTCCCAGCCCGGCAGGCTCTCATCCCCACCTGGACGCTCAGCCCCTGGCCAGGCTTCTGCTGCAGCTGTGATGCTCCTTGCTGTGAAATCCCCATGAAGCAAGCCTCGGGCCCTGCTCGGGGGTGGAGCCACCAGGTACCCGCCTTGCTGCCTTGAGGGAGCTGCGAACCTTCCAGGGGAGCTGCAGAGCCAGAGCCGGGGTTCCAGGCCGGTTCCAGCAGGTTTGCCAGGAGCCTGTGTCCTCTCCTGGATTCCCGGCCGTGCTCAGGGCTGGATTCCCGGCCGTGCTCAGGGCTGGATTCCCTGCTTAGGCCACAGCTTAACAGGAAACCAGCTCGGGGTTGTTTTGTTGGGATTGCACAACCCCGGTGCAGGGGGCCAGAGCGGACATCTGCTGTTTTGGCCGCCCCAGCACCCATGCCTCCCCTTTCTGGCAAGAGCTCCTCGATGGCCTCATAGGGAGCTCCCCTGAGTGTGCAGCTGGGAGCCCGTCCTCAGCCCACATGCTCTGGTCCTTCCTTGCCAAGAGATGAGCCCGTGGCCCTGGCTTGGTCACCGGCCTCCCTCCCTGAGGCTGCCCCTGTGTTCTTCATCCCGACGGCCAGTCCCGGGAGTGGCACCAAGCTCCTCGTGCCCTGGTCACATCCTGGCTGGGCCCTGCCTGGTCGTCCCGGCTGCACCCCTGTTCTGAGCTCCCCCCTGCCCGCCCGGCTGGTCGTGGCGCTCTGTCCTGCTCATGGAAAACAGAGCTCATTTCTGTTACCTACAACCACAGAAACCTGAGCCATTGGGCACTAAGCACCGAGCCTGGCTCTGCCCCAACTGGCTGGGTTACCCTGGGCACGATGGCCCATCTCTGGGCTTCAGTTTCTCCACCTGCACATCTGAACTCACCTCCAGTCCTGACACCCCAGGGCCCAGGGCTGCTTTGGCTCGGGCAGCAGACTTGGGCTGGCGTGTCCACTGTCCAGGGCAGGGTCCCCTCTCCGTGAGTGGCTGTGCTTCAGAGTTTTGACCAGTTTATGAAAGCTGTGGGTGCTTTCCCTGGACCAGCATCCCAGCACGCACACATGCACATGGGCACATGCACACGCACGCTTGATTACAGGTCCTAAAGGACTGGAAACAGCCTTCAGACGCCTATCCTGACTTGAAGGTGACTACCACAGGTCACCACCCTCAGCACACGCGTTCAGTGGTTGTGCCTGACATGGGGTGCTTTGATACCAACCAGAGAGGACAGCATTTATGGCTGAGATGGCTTTGTGTCCGCCAAGCCCTGGGTCACAGGTCTCCTCTTGGACAGGCAGCTGGACTGCATTTCCCAGACTCCTTTGCAGTTAGGTAGGGTCACATGACCAAGTCCTGGCCAATGGGCTGAAAGCTGGAAGGCAGTGTCTCCTCCCCTTCCCCTTTAGCCTAGTCCAGAAACATCCACGTTGCCCTCCACATGCTTTTTCCCTTCCACCTGATTATTGCAAAGGAGGAGAAGGTGCTAGAAGATGACAGGGCCACAGAGCAAAAGAAAGCGGGCCTCTGAGTGACCAAGTGGCGCAGGGCCTTACCCCTCCTCCTGCCAGTCCACAGCAGTGGGAGCAAGAAATACGCGAAGATTTGGGGCTTTTTGTTATATTCCTATGACTAATACCTTCCATCCAGGAAAGGTTCTTTTTGCCCAACAAAGAATCATATTAGATGCCCTAGAAGCTTACATGCTGTCCTTCTGTCTTTTGCCCAGAGGTCCCGAAGCTGGGGTAGTGTCCACTTCCGGTCCCTGAACTCCAAGACACCTTCGGGCCTTGATTCTCAGGAGTTCGGGCCTTGCCCCAGGCCCTCAGCCCCACCCCACTTTCCTTAGTGCCTTGCATTTGTGCAGAGTTGGGATTGCTTGTGTATTTGGTCATTGTCCAGGGTCAAAAACAGGGGCTCAGAGGTCAGCTAGGCTGCATTTCTTTCTCCCTGACACACAGCTTTCTGAGGGCAAGGCTTTGTCTGGTTCCCTGCTGACTGCCGATCTGCCCCGCAGGTGCCCAGGCCCTTGCAATGTGTGAGGAAGGAAACCCTTCCAAGTTCTTCCCAGAGTCCCACTGGCCCGGGCACCTGGACTCCAGCTGCGCCGAGTGGCCTCTGCCTGCGGCTCGTTACCGGTGTGAGCTGTAGCCAGGCTCCAGGAAAGGGAGGCCAGGGTTGGACCCAGGCTGCCCAGCGCTGGCCCAGTTCGCCAGCTAGAAACGGCATCCTGGGCCCTGCCCCTGTTTCGTTGGAGACTGATTCAGGTTAATGCTCATCACGTCCCCCATGGGAAACCGTTCACATGCTCAGCCTTTAAATAACTAAATCTGCCTCCCGAGTACCACCTACCAGACCGGTCAGCCCTTGGTTGTCTTCTGGATAATAACACCACCACCACTGCTGGGTTTGTGCAGGGTCCTGCACTAAGCGCTCACACCCTAGTTTCCCTGACCCTGGCGGAGACGCTGTCACTGCCCCATTCTACAGATGGGGACTCTGAGGTCAAAGAGCCTCGAGAACCAGCCTCCCAGCAGCTGCGCCTGAGTCCCAGGCAGAGGCTTGGGGCAGCTGGGGCTTTGGGTGCCTGGCTGGTTCTCCCGCACAGCTGGGAGAGAGGGTGGCTGGGGGTGGGAAGGCAAGCCCCACCCCCCTGCAGCCCCGGCCCAGGGCCTTCCTTCTCCTCCTCCCGCTCCTGTTCCCGCATCAAGCCGCGGAGGCTGCGGGCTCAGCTTGGCTGGCTTTCTGCTCAGCCTCCCCAGCGAGCACCGCATCTCTGAGGCTGTGTGCTCACTTTGCAAAACTGCAGAAATTTATAGCCCAAGTAATTGATCACAGTGCTTCTGCCTCCCTCCATCTCGCTGGGTCTCCGAATTCCCTTCCCTGCGTACTCCCTTCGCTTTTTTCTCCGCGCGCCATCTGTGGTGTGAGAGAGAAGGAAGCCAAGAAGGGGAGGGAGGGTTCTAGTCCCAGTTCTGCCAATTAGGAGTCGCACGCGCCTCAGTTTCCCCATCCCTACGCCAAGCAGAAGTGCTGATCGCACCTGCCCGCGCCGCTGGACCCCGGACCACGCCTCGGGGCCCCTGGAAGCCAGGGCGTGGGGCTGGGATTCACCTCCCTGGGGCCCTGAGAGCTCAAGCCAAGCCACTGGGGTCCCCAGAGCTGGTCAGTAGCATCTCCGTGGCATGAACCCAGACCAGATGGGCCTCAAAGCCCTAACCAGTGGGCCACACTCTACCCCCAGCCCCAGGGCCAATCAGAAAGGGCGTGATCCTTGGCCTCCCAGGGCCTCCCAGAGCCCTGCTTCCCTTCATCCTGGGGCTCTGAGGATGGGATCCAGGGATGCTGTGGGGCCCAGAGATGCTCTGCAATTGTTCAGCTCCAGGATGGGAGGAAATTTCCGTCTTTCTACCTCTCTTCCATGTGGCCGTGCTCCTGTAGGAGCTTGTCTGAGCCGGGCTCCACCTGCCAGGCTGCAGGAAGCTACAGGACCCTCCAGAAGGACCCCATCAAAGGACTCCCAAGGGCACGGGCCCTTCCTGGGGCACAGGAGCCCCACGGTGGGCGGGCACTGGGCTGCGGCTGGTGCAGCAGTGGGGTGCCTGGGCCTGACCCTGCAGACCTGGGCTGGACCCTCTGTGAGCCCCCTCTCTGGTGGCTGCTGCATCCCTTTCTGTCCAGTGCTGGGTGAGAGTCCCGGGGGGAGCGGGTGCGTGCCCCCCCATCCTTGGCCTGGCTCTGTCTCCCCCCAGAGATCTCGGTCTCTCTCCCAGCCTCCAGCGTGGGTAGGGCTTGCTGTCCCCAAGGCCAAGGGCAGCCGCTGTCTCAAGGGCGCCTCTCTGCCTGCAGCCTGCAGTGTTCAGCCTCCCCCTTCCCCAGGGGGCTGCACCGGGCAGCGCAGGCCGCAGCTTGGGGAGGATTGGGGGGCTCGCGGTGTCCCCCCTTCCTGGGCTCCAGCCCCTCTGGCTGCCCGCTCCCGCCTGGCTGGTGGAGATGAGAGCCGGCAGCAGCACGCAGAACAAACAGAATTTTTTTTTGCAACTAGAGGGGGAAGCACAGAGCTAAAAATAAAACGAAAAGATCAGTATCTGTCAGTCTGACAGCTGATTGGCTGCTCGGAGATGCATATAATTACCAGCCACTGGCGCTGGGTAGCAAAGCCGGGAGAACCGCTGAGACGAGGTTAGGATTTAACCTTTAAATTCTGGAGCCACCGGAAAGCGAGGGGAGGACCACGGGCGTCGGTGCTAATGAGGCTGGGGGTGTGGACGGGGGGAGACGGGGGTGTCGAGGCCGGGTCAGGCCCGGGGACTCCCCCGGGAAGGCCCTGGAGCCCTGGCCCGGCAGCCTCCGCCATCAGACCGGGAGCGCCTCTGATTGGGCGGCCCGAGGGGGCGGCGGCCCCGCACCCGCCCAGCTGCAGGTGGCGTCTTCCGGGAAGTGGAGGGCCACCTGGGGGAGGGGGTGCCCCGGAGCCCCGGGCCCTCCCAGACGGGCCTGGTCCCTGAGGTCCTCCCTGTCCCCACCCACATTCCTCCGCCTTTCCCTGCCTGGTGTCGTTGGCAACCCGGCGGGGTGAGAGGCGGGCTTCTTCCTTCACCCCAGTCACCCCGTCCCTGGTGGTTTCCTGCACCCTCTCCTGGGTAGGGCACTTGGCACCCCAAGCTTGTCCTAGGTCCCCAGTGAGGTTCAGAAGTGCAGGGCTGGAGGGATGGTGGGCATTTGTGAAACCTCAGTTTCTTCTGCAAAATGGGAGTGCAGGGCTGGCGGACACCCCGAAGGTGCTGAGCTGCTTTGGGCCCAGCCTTGCACCTTGATTCCCCCAGCCTAGCCAAGGCCAGGCCAACCAGGCTCTGGAACAGCCAGGAACTGCTGTGCTGTCCTGGACTGATCCTCCCACGTGTGCGCTGGGAGGAAGCGCTCCTGCTCTCCCTCAGGTGACCCTGGGACCCGGGGAGGTGCCAGGGAGGTGGAGGGGACGTCGTGCAGCTTCCACACCTTCCTCTTTCTGCCCTCCAGTCCCTGCCTGGGCTGTGGCCCCTGCCAGGAGCGCCTTCTTCCCTCCTTCTCGTTGTCCTTCCTGCCAAGCCTCCTCCTTCTGGTGGCCCAGCAGGGCCTCTTCCCCTGCTTCTGGGTTTCTGTTCTGTTCTGTTCTGTTTTGTTTTTGAGACAGGGTCTCACTGGCCTTGAACTCACTGTGTAGCCAGGCTGGCCTCAAACTTGTGGCCCTCCTCCTGCCTCAGCCTCCCGAGTGCTGGGATGACAGGAGTGCTCCACCATGCCACGCTCAGTTTCCGCCCTGTGTGCGCTCAGGCCTAGATTGTCTGCCTTGTGCTCAAGACTGTGAGCGCCACGAGATCAGGACCCGCACGGGTCTGGATCGCAGCCGCATTTGGGGGAACCATCTCTCCCCAGCACAGCCGGCCTCGCCTCAAGCAGTGACGCCCGGGGGACGTTGCCTTTTGTGCTTCTCATGGAGGAGAGACAGTGGCACCTTGTAGGACAGGAGTGAGTGGCTGCCCCTGCTGTCCCCTCCTCAGAAGCTATCAGGGTTCTGGCCTGGGCAGGATGGGGCCGGGCGGAGCTGCTGCCTGGCACTGGGACCCGGGCAGGCCAGGGGGCTGCAGAAGCTCACCCTTGGCCGGTGAGGGTGGGGCCTGCGTCCAGCCCAGCTCAGTGAGAAAGGGGGAGGATGGGAGCTCGCTGGGGGGTGTTGTGCTCGGTGGCAGAGTACCCTGCTTGGTGTCTTTTTGAGGATTTGGGGAACATTTAGACCAAGGCTGCTCCATGGTTTCTGGGCTCCAAACGTGTATCTTTGGACCTGATGTGGCCTGAGGTGGTTGGGTTTCCTAGAGGGCGACCCACTAGCGATGATAGCAGCAGCAACAGAAGCAGCTCCCACCAGCCAGGCACTCACCCTGGCCTCGGCAGGGTGGCACCCACGCCACCACCAGCCCCAGAGAGCCCCCTCACCCGCTGGTCCTTCCTTGGAGCTGGCTCTGCACCTGTGTCCCTGTCCTCTCTTGACGGGCCGTGAGCCGGGTGAGGGCCTCGTGCAGTCTTTCCCTGCACTCCTGCTTCCAGCATCCCACACCAGCCCTGCACACTTCAGACCAAGAGACTGAGGGTTGGACAGGTCAAGACTCCAGGTTTGTCTTGTCCAACTTTTTGTTTGCTTTTGTTTTGTTTTCTAAAATAGGGTCTCGCTATGCAGTTCAGGCTGGTTTTGGACTCACTTTGTAACCCGGGCTGGCCTTGAGCTCAAAGCGATCTTCCTGCCTCAGCCCTCTCGGTGCTGGGATTACAGGAGTGCGCCACCACGCCCAGGTCCCACCCAATTTTTGACTCCCACCTCCCGAAGTCTCGGGAGACACCTCCTCCCTGGGGAGCCTCAGAGTCAGAGTTTTGCTCCCCCAAAGTCTGCTACTCAAATAGCGAAGCAGCCCACATCTTTGCTTGCTACCCGCTGGCTTGCCTGGGACCCGGATGGGAGCTGGCCAGGGGTGGCTCCGTCTTGCAGAAGTCCACGCTTCTGGTCTGGACCCATCCGAGTTTGCCTTTATTGTGTGACCTGATTCAGATTTTCCATCTTTGTCCCCATGGCTCCGCTGTGACGACTGATTATGGTGCATGTGAGCTTACCGTGTGATCGCCTGCCCGGGTCACTCCTGGACGCCCTTGACGCCTGCTGCTGCTCCCGGATGGGGTCCCTCTTGTTGGGGGGCAGGTGAGTGGCAGCAGATGTCCCTATGAAGCCAGAGACCTAGTGGTTAAGAGGCAGCTCTACCACGAGTGACTGGGGATCTCATGGACGTCTCTGAGCTTGGCTCCCTCATGGACGCAGGTTGTCGTGGGTTTGGCCGAGTTGGAAATGTCGCACCATAGGGAAATGTCCTGAGATGTGTGTCGTCAGCCGGTGTCACTGTGCAGATACCGCAGAGTGTCATGCAAACGTAGGCGGCCATGCGGTCACTTGTCGGTGGGCTCTTATGGGACCACTGTCCTCAGTGAGGTCTGTTGGTGGCTGGAACGTCACTCGTGATGCACATGGCTGTCAGTGCTGCCCTGTGCCAGGCGCGTCCAACGCAGGGGTTTTAGGGTTGGCTTGTTTCCTGAGTCTTCAGCAAACGCCTGCCCGTCCTCAGTCAGCGGATTCTGCAGGCGAAATCCCGCAATTCTCCCCAGTAGGACTGAGCGCCTGTTGAGTTCTGGGATCCACCGTGCGTGGGGAGAACGTGGAGCAGGCTCTGCGGCTGGGCGTGGCAGGAAGGAGGCAGGGCCTTTTTTTAAAACAGAACTAATCCCATTTTCCACTAAGAATGTGCCATCCTTATCCTTATGCTTTAATGTTGGTTTTTGTTTGTTTGCTTGTTTGCTCTAAAGTGTTAGGGATTAAACCCAGACTCTTTCCCCTGAGCTACATCCCCAGCCCTATTTTATTTTTTTGAGACAGGATCTCACTAAGTCACTAAGTTACCCAGGCTGGGCTCCAACTTCGATCCTCCTGCTTTAGCCTCCTGGGGTTCTGGGATTACAGACCTGCACTGGCCTGGGTTTTTGGTTTTTGGTTTTTTGAAATAGGATCTTGCTGTTCCCAGGATGTCCTCAAGTTTGTGATCTTCCTACCTTGGTCTCTTGCATGCTGGGACTACAGATATGCACCACCACACCTGGTTTAATGTTGATTTTTTTTTTTTTTTTTTTTGGTATTGATGAGACAGGGTCTCCCTATGCAGTTCAGGCTGGCCTTGAGCTCACTTTGTAACCAGGCTGGTCTCAAACTCAAAACGATCCTCTTGCCTCAGCCTCTCGAG
>NW_004955570.1:1582898-1640955 GCF_000276665.1 Chinchilla lanigera
TAGTGAGAATTTGTCTCAAAGTAAGAAAATTAAAAAAAAAAAAAAAAAAAAAAAGGTCTGGGCTTGTAGCTCAGTGTGAAGGCCCTGGATTCAATCTCCAGTATTATTAATTAATTAATTAATTAAAAAGTCTGTCCAAACACCAAACCACACCACAGTGCCTGCCACATGCCAGTACCTGACACTGCGCTCAGTCAGAAGGCCAGGCAGTGATGCCCCTGCTGCAGCCAGTGCTATGCGGTGCAGCTCTGCACCTGCCCAGGTGGCTTCCTGGGTCCCAGGGCAGCCAGACCAGGCATCAGGCGCTGACGCAGCAGCTGGGGTCCACAGTGAGAAGGTGCCGCAGAGGCTGTGGGGACTGTGGACCCAGCCCGCTGTCCCTCCTGAGCTTGGCCCAGTGGTGCCATCAGACTTTGATCTGCCTCCCGGGCACGGGGCAGGCTTTCAGGGCACAACGAGGAACCAGGCGTGGTCCCTGCCCTGGAGACACTTCCCCTAGGAGAGGGGCCTGTGGGGTGATGGGGGCGGTCTTGGGGCATAATGGTGCAGCCCGTGAGGGGCGGCCGAAGGGCCCTGCAGACAAAGCCCCCATTGGTGTGTCAGTGTTGGACTCCAGGTCTTCAGCTGCAGCCACTGGGCAACCTGTCCTGTGTGCCTCAAGGCAGAGCCACCCGCCCCCGCCCCCGAAGCTGCCCTAGGTGCCCGTCAGGCTTGTCACTCCCTGGGGGTCCTGCGCCACTTCTGAGCTAATGGAGGGCCTCTGGACCAGGGTCTCGCTGTGCTCAGACCCTTGAGAGTTTCTTGTAAGAAGCCACTGTGACCCGGTCATGTGCTCAGAGGGGACTTCGAGTCCGGCGTGAAGAAGGCACAGCCACAGGTCTCGGGCTCCGGGTCATTCGTGGGTGGAGGAAGCCGTGGGCCCAGTGAGAGAGTGCATGTGGTGGGTGCCGGCCCACAGCAGGGCCCCTGTGTCTGACACACGCCAGACCTCACCCGCCGCCCTGGCGTGCTGTGCTTGGGGCGTGGTGAGAGCAGGGGTTGCGCGCACCCAGACGCAGGCAGACGGGTTGCGGGGCAGAGCACACTGCCGCCGCCTGCCCCAGCCGGCACCTCCTCTCGCCCTTGCATTCCCACAGGTTTTCACAAGAAATTCGAGTGTGTCTCGGGCTGGTTGCTGTCTGTCAGGCTTCTTGGCAAACCTGCGACAGGAGCCTGCACCATCCCAAGGACAGCCTGTGTGGGGGCCCAGCAGGGACTCAGGACCAGGGGGCGCATCCCGGCCCTTCCTGTCCTGCGCCTCCCAGGGCAGCCTGAGCCTCCAGCCTGGTCCTTGTGGCCTCTGGCTGCCTCTGTGGCCAGTAGGGCGGGCGTCGGGGGAGACTGTATCCTCCTCCTCCTCCTCCGCATTGCCGGGGATGGGACCTAGGACCTTTCACATGGTAGGTAAGCACCCTGCCACTGAGCTACATCCCCATTTTAAAGAAGAGCTATACCAGGCACAATGGCGTTTGCCTCTAATCCCAGCTACTTGGGAGGCTGAAGCAGGAAGATTGAAAGTTTGAGGCCAGCCTGGGCAGTTTAGCAAGATCCTGTCTCCATGCAGAATGCAAAGGGCAGGGTACGGCCTGGTGGTAGAGCACTTGCCTACAGGAGGAGGCCCTGGGTTCCATCCCCAGCACTGCACACAAAACCAAGACAGCGGATAAGACAGCAGATGCCACTGCCTAGTGGATTCGGTACCCTTTCTGCAGTAAGTCAGATTCCTAGCTAATTTCTCATTTTGCCCAGACCCTGCGGAGAACTCTCTCCTGTTTTTATTGCCCATAGGCCTGTGTTCACCCAACAAAGGGACTCTGGGAGTGTCCCCAGGAACCCCAGATTAGGAACCACTGCACTGAACCATTTGTTTGGGAGTGCAGCTCTTTGACAATCCCTGTGGCCACTTCTTCTGTTCTGGAAGTCCTCCCACAGCAGGTGTCCAGGGAGCATCCAGTGCCCGTGGGGTCCTCCCGATTCTGCCCTTTACTGCTGTGTGACCTTGGGTAGATGACTTCCCTTCTCTGAACCCTCTCCCTCCTGCCACCGCCTCTGTCCTGGGGTGCAAGTGCTCTGGAGCAGCTGGGTGACTTCATTGCTGCCATCACCTCTGTTCAGGTCCCAGCTTCCTCCCCTGCCTCTGGTGACCTCTGCCCCGCAGCCTCACACAGGGCTCTGGCCAGAGGGAACCCGGCCCCAGGATGCCCATGCCAGGAGAGACAAGGGACCATGAGGGTAGAATTATGTTTTTAACACAGAAAAAGGGCCCTGCCTTCTAGCGTGCAGAAAGATTCCTGTCCCCGCACCCACGCAGCCCCAGGGGCCTAGAAGAATGTGTTTCTCCACACTGCCTTTCCTCCCCAAAACGGGGGGAATTGAATTTAAAAAAGTTCCCGGGAAAAGTTTGGGGAACAAGGGCCGAAAAATTAACCCAACCGCAAAAACCCCGCCCGGCAAACCCAAAGGCAGGAAGTCCAATCCCGGTAACGAAAAAAAAATCAAAAAACCAAAAAATTTTGTATAACCAGTGCTGTTTTCCTGTGGCTCATGGCTTAAGACTGGGGTTGCTTTCCCCCGGAGAAATGGAGGCCCTGAGGCCCTGGTGCGAAGGGGCCCACAGCCTCCAGGGGCGTGGAGGAGACCCTGGGGAGCAGGAGGCCCTCGGGTGGCCTGGGACCCATCAGGCAGCGGGATCCTGCACTGACACCCATGAGCACTGGTGCTGTGGGGACCACAGCAGCGGCCCCCGCACAGGCTGAGGTCCCTGGGCAACCTGAGATCCACCAGGATCACTGATTGTGAGAGTGGGGTGGACAAGGACAAGCCAGCCATCAGCTGGAAAAGAGTGGAGAGAGGGCACACCCTGGCCACCCAGCCACCTGTCCCTGTGTCTAAAACCTCCAGTCCTACTCTGAACATTAGGCTGCACTTGGGAGTTTACGTTGGGCACAGTGGTTTCCACTCTAGGTTGGAACCAGCTGTGGTGGCAGTTTGGCTGTGTGTCCCCAGAACTGTGAGTTCCATAGACTTCCACTGTCAAAGCCTCTTGAGAAGTACTAGGTTAAGAGCCTAGCTCTAGCTGGGTGTGGTGGTGCACACCTGTAATCCCAGCACTCAGGAGGCTGAAGCGGGAGGATCACTGTGAGTTGGAGGCCAGCCTGGGCTATGTAGTGAGTTTAAGGCCAGCCTAAACTGTATACAGAGAACCTGTCTCAAAAAACAAAACAACAACAACAACAAAAACCTTACACAATAAGCATTTTTTAGTTCACAGTTTCTATGGGTCAAAAATGCCAGTATGGCCCCCTGGCAGTGCCCAACCTGTGGTGTCTCTTGAGGTTGCAGTCAAGATGTCACTGTGGTTACGTTCATTTGAAGGCTTGACTGGAGATGGCAGATGTGCTTCCCAAATGTCGGGCTCAGGGGCTGCGTCCCTTGCCACATAGACCTCTGCTTGAGTTTCTTCCCAAGACGGCGGCCGGCTTGGCCCAGAGTGAGAAATACAGAGAAAGATGGAAGCCACAGTACCTTTTATGACCTAGCCTTGGACAGCACTGTAGTCATTTCCTTAGTATCCAATTGGTCACACAAGTCATTTGTATAGCCAATAGGATACTGGTATGTTTGCATAACCAATGGGATGCTTTCCCCTATTCATTATGGGCAGAGCCATATGGACAGATTTCTGGCCTCATTTGCTCAGCATTTGGTCGAAGTAAAGTTGTTAGTCTTTGATGTGAAGAGGCTCTGAAGAGGCAGGGATTTGTGTACAAGAGCGATAATGATAATGCAGCCCGATCTCTCAAGCACTTGCTCTGTGCTGGGTCACAAGCAGCCCTTGCCGTAAGCTGACAGCTCCACCCTGATTTCCAAGTTAGGCTGCTCACATCTATAAAATACAGGAGCTAAATTGTGTTTTTTGTTTTAATACTAGGCATGGAACCCAGGGCCTTCTCACCAAGCTCCATCCCCAACCCTTTTTTTTTTTTAAATTTTATTTTGAGATAGGGTCTTGTTAAATTCCCCAGGCTAGGTTTGAATTTATGCTCACCCTGCCTCAGCCTCCCAGAGTGCTGGGATTACAAGTGTGCACCACCACACCTGGTGAACTAAGACTGTGTGTGTGCGTGTGTGTGTGTGTGCGTGTGTGTGTGCGTGCGTGCGTGTATGCGCCTGCGTGCATGTGTGGGTGCACACAAGTGTACAGCAGCTCCACGTCCTGCAAGTTCAGGCCATGGTCGCTGGTCTGGGTAAGCCATGTGGCCAAGGCTTAAGCACGGAGCAAACTCAGGATGAACAGAGGCCAATGATAAACAAGTAATAAATAGATGAGATAAAATATTCATCTCCTGTCCAGGCTGCCGATTAATACTTAACCGGATGAAGAGCAGGGTGAGCCAAGGCACTCTCGGGTGGAGCCGGAGTTCCAGGCTGGGGCTGGGGTTCTCCGCCTAGGGACCAAGCACCTGGCTGCCCAAAACACCTGTGTCTCAGGCCAACCCTTATCGGTCAGGAGCTGTGTGGCCGGGAAAGGGACTTCAAGGAAGGATGTGAGGTTTAGCCCAGCAGAAGGGCTCTGGAATGCCTTGTGGTGACACCCCAAGTTTGAGGGCCTCTCTGACAGTTCTGTTGTCTGGAAGGGTCCAGCGGTGGAGGGTGGCCCTGAGCCCCATCAGACCTTGGTGAGCCAGGCGTAGCGGCACTCGCCTGTAATCCCAGCACTTGGGAACCTGAGGCAGGAGGACCGCCGAGAGTTTGAGGCCGTCCTGGGCTACGTACCGAGTTTGAGGCCAGCTTGGACAAATAAAAATAAAAACAGCAACCAAAAAAATCCCTTAGATATACAGGGGTGACCCAGGAGGTTGGAAGGAGCCCAGCCTCCTCCCGTCCTCCTGTCCTGCCAGGGCATGTGTGGAACGGGGCCTGCCCAGCCCCTTCCCGTCCTGCCCGGGCAGGATTTTCTACACCCAGAGGTTCCTGGGCGTGGTTCTCCCTGGGAAGTCTCGACATGCTCAGCTCAGCTCAGCTCAGCAGGACGAAGGGGAACT
The DNA here is from genome assembly GCF_000276665.1 of Chinchilla lanigera. Taxonomy (NCBI): domain Eukaryota; kingdom Metazoa; phylum Chordata; class Mammalia; order Rodentia; family Chinchillidae; genus Chinchilla; species Chinchilla lanigera. Next base: position 1,587,983 of record NW_004955570.1, read on the forward strand.
CCGGCCAAGCCTGCTGTCCCGGCAAACAGACCAGACACGGGGACAACACGGGGTGCTGGGCCTGGGCCCGCAGCCATGCCGGGGCTGGGAGGACACGGGCGTCAGGGAGGCGGGGACGGGAAGGGGATTTAGGGTCAGGCCCACGGGAGCTGTCAGGCCCCACCTGTGATGCTAGGCGAGTGTCTCAGCCTCCCTGGGCTCAGTTTCCCCAGACCTAGAAGCGCAGGTCGGTCCGGCCTGCAGCCTCTCAGGAGAGCTGGTCTGTCCTGGGTAACGCTGCCTTCGGAACAGGGAGGGGAAGAGAAAGGAGAGGGTGCAGGGTGAGGAAATGTCCGTCAGCCAGCTTGCTTTCTCTCCTTGCTCTTCTTCCCAGCTGTATTTCCTTCCTTTCAGTACCAGGGATGAACCCAGGGCTGTGGGCATCGGGGCGTGTGCTGACCACTGACCCACGCTGCCCTGCTCCCAGCCTTGAGGGGGCAAAGAGCCTGACAGGCCCCGAGAGCCGGGCTTCATGGCTGCATTTGCGAAGGGTCCTGGGGTCTCTGGAAGTGAGTCTCTTGCTCATGGCCCTGCCTCCTGATGAGACCCAAAGCCCTGGAGCCCGGGGCAGAGGAAGGGCTTTGGTGCCTCGCCGGTACCGAAGTCAGGGGCTGGGCGCCCTCACGCTCCGTCTCCCTCTGCAGTCCCTTGGCTGCCTGACGCGGCTCCCCTGCCCGGGACAACCAGCCCTCACACAGCGGCCTTCCCTGGGCCTGGGTTTCCTCAACTGTCCAGTCAGGGCGGCGTGAGCCTAGACGGTCTCTCAGCCCTTCCCAGCACCAACGCTCTGAGGAGCAGAGGCCCGCATGAGCCCGCCTGCGTGCAGGGGGGGTGCAGGCGTGGGCGGCACCGACCTCCCCGACCCGGGCCTGCTGCCTCCCCACCGCCGGCCACCAGCCTGCCATTTGAAAGGTGTCCTGTTGGTGGCACTTCGGCGTGGCTCAGGTGTTCTGGCGGCTGTGGCTGTGCAGAGTGGATTTGATTTGTGCATGACAATGAGCTTGGCCTCAAGCACTCTCTCCTCTCTCTCTCTCTCTCTCTCTCTCTCTCTTCCCTTCCCTGTGTTCTTCACTTGAGGAACTCTGTCAGTGCCAGGAGCTCAGCACAAACCCCTCCCAGCTCCTCCCTGCCAACCTATGGCAAAGGGCCGGGCCAGGGGTGGCCCCAAGGCCAGGCAGGACCACGCTGTCCCATCCCCCGGGCTGAGCTGTCCCTTCCCTGCAGGGCCGCCGGTGCCCTTGCCTCCAGGAAGTGCTCAAGACTTGGTTGCTTTTCCAAGCAGAGGGACCCCATTCCAGGACCGCCCCAGCTGGCAGCCTGTAGATCCAGCGTGGAAACTGGGCCCAGCCTGCCAGCCGGTCATCCAGCTGTGTCACCCCAAGCTGGGGAGGACTCTGACGCTTGCCCCCCAGCCACCTCCCGGGGTTAAAGTGCTGGCAGCCTTGCACTTCTGTGGCAGGCGGCAGGCAGGTCCCCCTTCCGGCGCTGCAGGCAGGGCTGGCAGGAATGTGTGCAAGGCAGAGCCGGGGAGGGAGGAGGCAGCGGAGGGAGGGCCACGGGTGGCTGTTGAGCAATCCCCTGCCGGTTCCTGTAACTCCCCCCGCCCGGCTGGCATCCTCACCCGCACCATCAACACCGCCACTGCCTCTGAGGGAGGAGAGGGACAGACTGGGGTCAGAGGTGACAGCCGGGTTCCCAGCAAAGAGGTAAGGGCAGCTCAGCCACCCGGCCCAGAGAGGGCAGGGCCTGGCCCACAGTCACACAGCCAGACACCCGTGCCCCTGGCCTTTCTGTCCCCATAGCACCCAGCTGCAACTCACAGGCCTCACAGAGGTGGCCTTGGCCCCATCTGGAGCACTCCGAGGATGAAGATCCCCCACACCCGGCCTGGCTTCTTCCTCCAAGCCCCAGGCTCTCTGGGAGGCTGGTGGCTTTAGTGGGTGTGCCCCTCCCCCCACCGCTGACCAGCACAGCCACTGCCTGGTGGCCCTGGAAGGTTTGCACTCCGGGCCACCCCTGCTCCTCCTCCAGCATGCAAGAAACGAAGAGGGCCAGGCTTGTGCGGTCCCCAAAGCTCCTGCCCTCTCCCCTGAGTTCCTTCCTAGAAAGGCCCTCCTTCCCCGCCCGGCACCTCCCTGCCAGCTACACCCCAACACAGGGGTGGGGGTCTTCAGTCATAGAGACCCCTGCCCGGCCTGGCCCTCCTCCCTTCCAGCTTTGGCCTTGGCACCTCTCCCTGGGCCTCAGTTTCCTCCTTTGTTCAGAGGACTTCAGGGCTGCTCAGGCCCCCCACCCAGACCCCACTAGGCTTGTCTGTCAGGAGGCCCCATGCCAGATTAGCAGGGATCAAGTGGGAATTATCCGGGGTTCTTGGGGTCATAGGCCTTCTCCAGCAGAGCTAGAGGTTCCCAGGAAAATAAGCCAGGTGTGGCAGTACATGCCTGTAATCTCAGCACTTGGGAGGCTGAGGCAGGAGGATGACCACAAGCCTGAACTACATAGTAAGACTCTACTTCAAAAAAGCAAACAAAGAAAAAAAAATTAAAACATCCTAGGTTACAGATATGGAGGCTGAGGTGGAGGGTGGCACACCATGCAGGTTTATTTTTATTTTTCTTTTCTTTTTTTTTTTTGGTATGAGGACTCAAACTCATGACCTCAGGCTTGCCAAGCAAGCCCTTATGCCGCCGAGCTATACCCCGGGCCCCCCATGCAGATTTCACCCAGGACACCACAGTGGTCCGCCGAGGCCCTGGGATGCTCTGCCCAGCTCACTTCTGGAGGGCTTACTGCTCCAGACAGTGCCCAGTGCCTCAGAAGCCTGGGCGGGAGGTGCCGAGCCCATGCCCGAAGCAAAGGTCAGCGCCTGAAGCAGAGCCTGATTGTGACCATGGGCCTCAGCCTCCGGGGCGCCGGCTCCTGGTCCCTCTCTGCGCCTGGCTCGAGCCCCCAGCCGTCCCCTGTGACGGGGGGACGGACGGACGGACTGGACGGACACTGCCTCTGCCTCTCAGGAGTCTTGGGCGGGCGTGTGGCTTCGCCACCTCCTCCGGAGCAGGTTTCCTTTAAGAAAGCAGAAGATTGATTTCCTGGCAGGCTGTGTGCGCGGAGCCCGTCCAAATGGTTTGCATGTCTGCATTTTTTACTGCTCCGTTTAATATGTATGCAAATGCCGGCCGGCTGCGCCCGCCGCGCCAGGCCCCGTCGCACGCGGCACCCCATCGCGGCGGCCGTCCCGAGCGCGCGTCTCATTCGAGGCGACGGGCTCGGCGGCCCTGATAGATGGAGTGTGGGGACGGAGACAAATGACGGGCTTTGTAATCTCGTTCTCTTTTTCTGGAGGGGAGAAAGGGAGGGCCTCGAGCCTGGGGACCCGCAGAGGAGATTTCAGTATGTGCAGAACTGTGGGTTCTGGGGGGCAGAGGACGAGGAAGGGGGTTTTGCCCGCAGGAGCCCGCTGGAGGCTGCAGAGGGGAGCAGGGCCCCCTGCAGTTGCCCCAGTGAGCAAGTGTGAGGAAAATGTCCCCCATGTCCAGCCCTGCCACACAGGAGGTGATGGAGGCCGCTGCCCCCGCCAGTCCCCCACTTCCTTTCCTTGGGCCTCTAGGGTTGTGACCTTGTAAGTGTGCTGTCCCCTAAGCTCACATGACTCACCCGAAGAGAGGGCCAGGGTCACAGCGTTGTGTAGACACAGGCTGGCGGAGAGAGGTTCCCTGGGGATGCAGGACTCTGGAGTCCTGTCTGTGACCCTCTGTCATACCCTGCTCTTCGGAGAGTGCGCTCAGCCGTGCAGTACGTGTGGCTGTGTGCACACGCATGTGCAGACCAGGCCCTGAGCTGCACCCCCAGCCCTTTTATTTATCTTGAGACTGGGTCTCCCTAAGTTTCCCAGGCTAGGCGTGAACTTGTGGTTGTCCTGCTTCAGCCTCCCTGTAGCTGGAGTGACAGGTGCCAGGGAGCAGCCCAGGGTAAGGGTGGCCAGAGCAGTGAGAGGAAGGCACAGACTCGGGGGTGTTGCTGTCTCTCCCCTTCCCTCCCCCACCCTTCCTCCCTCAAGATTCTGTGGCGCTGGAGTCCTAGGAGCCAGCTCCCTGGAAGTGTCCCCAGCTGTCCTCCCCATCGCTGTCCCCACCAGAAGGCCCTCAGACCCTCACCACGTGCCCCGTCCCTGTCCACACCCCACTCCCACCTTCCTACCTCTCCAGTCCATCTTGGGGCTCTTCTATTGTGGGCAGGGATAGCAGGTGCAAGGGGCCTGTGGCTGATGGCAGTGGTGGGTGGGGGTTGGAGGGACTGAGGGTGGACCTGGGCAGTGGGGTGGGTGGGTGAGGGAAGGGGAGGTTGAGGATGTCATCAATGGGGTTGGCCCAGGCAGTTGGTCACAGGCCTGGGTGGGGATTGCAGCTCCAGGGTCAGCCAGGACCCCACCTGCTCAGTGGGGTACAGGTCGCAGCCCCCACTTGCCTGGCAGTCATGCCCTTGAGACACAGCAGCTCCAACACCCCCACGAGTGAGGGACCCTGCCTCCTCCAGCAGAAGGAGGTCCTGGGGATTGCGCTGCCCCGGGATTTGAGCACCGAATCCCCTTGCTGAGCCTTGGGGAAATGCAAATTAACCTGCCAGGAGACGGGAGCCCTCCAGCAGAACGGGGCGGTGGCATCTGCCATCATCCCGGCGATTAGGGAGGCTGAGGCAGGACGAGTGCAAGGTAAAGGCCAGCCTGGACTACTTTGCAAGACCCTGTGCTCAAAGTAAAACATAAAAAGGGCTGGGGTTATAGCTCCACGTGAAGGCTCCGGGTTCAATCCCCAGTACCACACACACATAAAATAAAATAATAAAAAATTAACGTGGCCAGCCATGTGGCATTTCTCTGTCTGGGTGTCTAGCCAAGAGTCCAGAGCAGGTCTCGGCCTCGACACTGGTCTGCGGAGCAGTGCTGCTCATGGGCCCAGCCAGAACCGGAGGCAAAGCACATCCCGCTGCCCAGCGGAAGTTACTGACCTGAGGGGGAGGGCGGGGACACCTGCACCCCCAGGACAGGCCCAGGGACAGGAAGACTGGCGTGATTCACTTCCGTGAGGGCCCTGGAGCGGTCACAGCAGGGACAGAAGGTAGGAGGGTGCGGGGCTGCGAGCGAGGAGGTGGGGGCCGAGTTTCCTTCCCTGCTGTCTGTCTGTCTGTCTGTCTGTCTTTTTTTTTTCTCTCTCTCTTTGGGCTTTAAATTCACCTGTAGTAAATGAGAACCCAATGGTGACTGGCATGGGGACAGTGAGGGCTCATGGCTGCTGGTGTGACCCGGGAAGGGACCGGGGCCCTCTAAGCCTGTTTCCTCCTCATGAGCTCAGAGGAGAAAAATCCCCTATCTCACCACACACACAAGGCCAGGGAGGCTGGGAAGAGCCAAGGGACTCGTCCATGGCCTCTCAGGGGCCTCTGTACTGGAACAGGCTTTCCTAGCGGCCCACAGGACCTGGGCCAGGCCTCCCCTGGGCTGAATACACTTGTATCAGGCAGCAAGGCCCAGCTGCGCTGCAGTAACAGATGAGCCCAGGTGGAAGTGCCTCAGCACCACAAAAGTGTGTCCTGCATCCAGCAAACTCTGCTGGGAGTCCAAGTGACCCCTCAGGGCTCTTGCCCTCCCTGGGGAGCCTTGAGGGTCCAAGCCCTCAAGGTGGCAGGAACTATTTCTGATTATGTCTCTGCCGCCACACCTAAGGATTGCCAAGAACGGCTCTGTGCATCTTCCCTAGCCTGGTGCAGAGACATCTGGGGTATAAATGGCCAAACACAGAGCCGTGTGTCCAAGGATGGGGTCTCCAGGGCCAAATAGCTTCTAAGGGGGTTTGGAGATGGACTAGAATTGGGGTTCCAGGGACCAGGTGAAGGAGCTCTGGCCCCCAGGTTTTCAGATGGGACCCTGGGGAGGAGAGGCCAGGGCAGAGGCTGCCCTGCCCCTCCCCCCACTGTTGGCTCTGTGAGCCTCTGGGGTTGCCCACCGCAGCCCCTGCTGGAGCCCTGGGGTCCTTCCCCTCCCCTTGTCTTCTGGAAGCCCCCTGGCTTCCTAGCAAGAGTCAGAGCCCTGGGTCACTTCCTGGGGCTCCACCCACGGCTCTTTGGCACCTGTGACAGGTAACAACCTGCCTGCCCCTCCCTCAGCTTCCTGTCCACCTTGTCTCTGCAGGAGCACCCTGGTACTCGCAGTTTTATCCTGCCACTTCGGATTTGCTTTCTTTTTTGATTTTTTGAATCAGGGTCTCACTATGTGGTTCAGACTGGCCTTCAACTCACTACATAGCCCACGCTGGCCTGGACCTCGAACTCATGGCGATCCTCCTGCCTCAGCCTCCCGAGTGCTGGGATGACAGGCGTGCATCACCTCGCCTCACATACCCTTTTTGTTTTGTTGTTTCCTGTCACTCCTTTCTTTTTCTTTTTTTTTTTTTGGTTTTGGTTTTTCTCTGGTACCAGGAACCGAACTCACGACCTTGTGCTTGCCAGGCAGGCGCTTTGCCGCTGAGCTAAATCCCCAGCCCCCCGTCACTCCTTTTGAAAGCAAATATGCCTCCTTCGGTAAAATAAGTAAATGAATAGAAGATACCCGGACTGCTCCAGGTGTGAAGGTCAAGAAGTCGCCAGCGTGCCTCATGGGGAGTGACCCTGGTGGTGTTGGGGTTCCATGGGCAGGGCCGGGGCACTGTGGGGTGGGGCGACCCCAGCACCCACAGCGTCCAGGTGTGTTACGGGGGAGCAGCCGTGCTCTGACCCTTTGGGAGCAGCGTCCATGGGCGAGTGGCAAATACAGTGACGGGGACCTCGCAGTCGGGCAGTGCCCACAGCAACGTCAGGTCACCCCGGCAGCCCCAGCACCTGAGTCCCTGCGGGTCCCCAGAGGGACCCCTGGGAAGGGGCTGACCCCGAACCAGAGCAGGAAGGAGGCAAGGGGCGGACGGGGTGGCGCGTCTGTGTGGGGAGCCAGCCAGAGCTGAATGCTGGAGTTAGACGCAGAGACTGGGGCAGCCCTGCTGGCTGTGCAGCCTCGGCCAGGCTACTGCCTCTTCTGAGCCTCACCTTCCTCAGAGCCCTGGGGTGGGCTGGTTACACTGGGGGACTCTTTGCTTTGCCCTCGTTTTTTGTGTGCCTGCCCCCGGGTGAGAAGGGGCTTCTGCAGCCCCACGCGCCGCCACCTGCAGCTCGGGAGGAAGCTGAGGTCCCAGGGAAGCTCGGGCTTTGTCCGCTGTGCCGTCCTGCGGGTGGCAGTGACCGGGGCACCCTCAGGCCCTGCACCCCAGGGCAAGGCACACTCCTGCAGGACAGAGGGGGTGGGGAGTTGGAGTCACCCAGTGGCACAGTGAGCAGGGAGCAAGTCTCACTAAGTTGCTAAGTTGCCCCAGGCTGGGCTTGAACGTGTGATCCTCCTGCCTCAGCCTCCCAGAGTGCTGGGATCACAGCTGTGCATATCCGGTTTCCACCCTTCGCCTCAGTCCCTCCTCTGTACCTGAGAAGCAAGAGTACGGGGTGGCTTGAAACTGCCGACTCCAGAGAAGCCCCCCAAGCCTGGCAGACGGCCGGCCCTCAACCACAGGGGGGAAACTGAGGCTCAGTGCCCCAGGGAAAGCTGGTGTGGCTTCAGACTCCAGCCAGAGGCCCAGGACCTGCAGCTCCCCGCACCCCCACCTGTGCCCTTCCCCCAGCCCGGCCCCTTGTCCTTGGGAGGAAGATCCCCGGGGTCCCGGCTGGGGGTGCCCGACTGCCGGAGGACAGCAAGTTCTCTTCCTCCTGGCCTCGCTGATACAGACATGATTCTTCTGATGAGAAACCCGGAGTGCGGCGCCGTCGGTCCCCTCGGGACGGCGGCCCCACTTTGCCTGCCCAGTGCAGGAGGAGAAGGGGGAGGGCGGGGGGCGGGGGGGGGGGGAAGGCGGGCAGTGCTGGGGCGCTCAGCCAGGAGCCCCCGCGTCTCCCTAAGCAGATGGAGAAGCCGGAGATGCAGCGATGACTCATTTTCCGGGGAAATGCAGAAGGAATCGAAAACCTCTCCAGTTACCATTCTGTGTATCACAGTTGCCCCTCGGGCTCGGCCCCACTTCATCTTTTCTCCTGGGGGCCTTGGGGGCCCCACCCTCGGGCTGGCCCCATCTCTGGGCTGTGCTGTCACCGCCCCGTCTCCGCGCACGCTGTGACCGATCCGGCCGTGCCCTCTCTGCGGCCCGCTCCTCCCTGTGTGGTCTGTCTGTCCCCGTCCACCGCAGGATGCGCCGTCCCGGCCCCATCTCTCCTCTCATCTCTGTCCCTGTTTCTAACGGTGGCTCCCCGGGAGGGAGGGCGTTTCCCCGGCAACAGCCCTCCCCGGGCCACCCTTCAGCTCACAGCTGGCCCCGGAGGCCGAGCGCGGCGGGCAGGAGGACGCGCCAGTAACCGGCTCCTGCGCCTCCCGGAGACGCTGCCCCGGGCCTGAGCTCCCGTCCTCTCCCTCTGGGGCTGGGGAAACTGAGTCCCGACGGGACAGCTGCACCATCTGTCTGAGGCGGCTCCCCGGCAGTGTGCTCAGCAGGGGTGTCTGTGTGAGGTTGGGGGTTCGGGGAGAGGGAGGACCCTCGATCTCCCTGAGCTGTCGGCACAGAGAACCACAAGGACCAGTCCAAGAGCCGGGACCCCTGCGTCAGGCGGGCAGCTGGGCGGGGAGCAGACACGGGCTGCACCTCTGAGCCAGCCGTGCAACCGCGGACAAGGCCTCCACCCCTCCACCTGGGCCTCCGTGAAAATAAGAGGGCTCGGTCCCCCAATCTCTGAGGATGCTTTAGGTGGTGCAGGTGAGCGGCCCCAGAACCTCCTGGGCACCAGGCCTCACAGGGCCCACCGTGGGGGTCGGGGCGCCTGGTGTGGGCAGACGGGGTACAATGAGCCGCTCCTCACATGAGGCCAGGAGAGCCCCGCATGGCTGACAGCAGCGCTGTCTATTCAGTTCGCACCACTTGCTGGGCCATCAGGGACTACTGTTCTCCCCATTTTGCAGATAAGGAAACTGAGGCCAGAGCCTTGAACCCTGTCTTCCTCCCTGGGGCCTCCTGGGCTGCCCTCTGGCCCCCTGCAGACCATGTGCCATCCGGGCCTCAGCTTCCAGGTCTCACAAGGCGGCCACAAAGGTGCCTGTTGCCAGCGGGGTATGAGGACCCTCCCCACCTCCGCGCCCACCGCAGGGGTGCAAGGGAGGAACTGGAGCCGCAGAGGACGCGAGACAGAGACTGGAGCCCGCCTGGCCCCGGGCCCTGCCGCAACCTGGGCCTGGTCCCCGCTGCTGCCCGCTCCTCGTCTCCCTTCTGCCCACACTGAAGCACCAGACCTTTCTGGGCCTCCAAGGGAACCCCGACCCCTCGCCCCGCAGAGGCCTGTGGGTTTGCTCACATGACGCCCCACACCCACTGCACGCTAACCCAGCCGGGGCCTTCCTCGGTGGCCGGCCGCCCCTGCAGACTCACCCTCTCGGCTTCCGGGGCCCAGAACCCCCCACATCGGATCAGCTGCTGGCTGCTGAGACGGCAGTCTCTCTCTCTCTCACACACACACACCCACCCCAGCCCTGTGTGTTTATCACTGCTGTTAGGCTGGGTGAGAACGGGGCACCTGTCTCCTTCATCTCTGGTCCCACGGTGGCCTGGGGTGGTCCTCCAGGGCTCCTTCGCCTTCCTGCCCTCCCTCCTAGCAGAGCTAAGGAGCCACAGAGACCTGGATCTCCAGCCCCGCCGGGCCAGCACCAGCCTCAGCTGTCACATCTGCAGAATGGGGAGAAGACCCACGTGCTGGGGCTGTGGCACTCATGAGGAAGGTCGTCCTAGGACAGAGGCTCAGTCGGTTCTGGCGGCCATCATCCTGCCGAGTTCCCCGCCTGGCCAAGGGAATCACCCCTGGTCCCGTCTGGAGCTCTGCTCCCTCAGCCACAGCTCAGAACATTCAATGGCTCCCCATTGCCTGGCCCCCAGAAACAAAACTCCAGCTCATTCTCAAAGCTCTTTGCCAACCGTCTTTCTGGATTTTCCAGTGAGGCCAAACAGGGAGGAAGGGGTTTCTTTCCAGCTGGTGGTCCCTCTACGGCACCCCTCTCCCGTCCACCTTGGCGCAGGCCCTGAAGCAAGGCTGACAGAATCCACGCGGACCCTCATCCTCCCTGAGTGTCCTCCTGCCGGAGCTCCAGGGAAAAGAAGAGAACGTTTCTTTTCTTTTCTTTTCAGACAGGGTGCACTTCTATGTATTTCAGGCTGGCTTGAATTCCTAGTGATCCTCCTACCTCAGCCTCCCAAGTGCTGGGATGACAGGTGTGTGCAACCAAGCCCGGCTGCAAGAGAACATTTGTTCCTCAAAAAAAAATAAAATAAAAAACGTTTCCCATTTCTAAAAGTAATACATGTTAATTGTAGATAATTTAAAAATTAAGATACACCAAAGAACTGAGCATGGTGACACACTCTTGTAATCCTAGCCCTCAGGAGGCTGTGGCAGGAGGATCGTCACGGGTTCAAGGCCAGCCTGGGCTACATAGTGAGACCCTGTCTAAAAAAAAAAAAAGTCAAAGAGAAAGTCTTCAGTGACCTATAATTCATGGCCCATCCACCGCCCCTCAGAGCTCTTGAGCACCGAGTGCCCAGCCTTGACCAAACATGTAGGGGGCCAGCGGCTCTCTGGATGTGTGAGGCTCACCGGACACTGCATGCTGCAGCCCGATTCAGCAGAACCCAGTGCCTCGTCCGTCCCGCCAAGCCCTCTACCCTGCTACTCAAGTCTGGGGGCTCCCTCACCAGCACTGGGGAGACCGCATAACCTTAGTGCCACCGCAGACCCTCAGACTCTGCATTTTCCCAGATTTCTGGGGGCTCCTAGGGCTGGGCAGTGTGTGGAGCGGCTCCCCCCCTCACCGGTGCCCTCCCCCCCCGCCCCCGACCGCCCTTGCTTGCCCCGCCTTGCTGCGGGCGGATGCTTTATCCAGGGTGTTACTTCCTGTGGGCACACAGCAGCCTCCTGAAAGCCCTGTCTGCCACTAGGCAAGCGGGACCAGCGGCCCCAGGGACAGCCAGGGGCCCAGGGCCATGCTCGGCTGGGCTGGGCTGGCAGCCGCACACCCCCAGGGACTTCCTGGGACCCAGGGGGCTTTGGGGAGGAGCAGGAGATAGTATGGGGGGCAGGTACCTGGGAATGGGGCTCAGGCCCAGGAGGGAGGGGCGGCTGTGGGGGTCACAGGTTCCCTGGCAGGAACCCTTTGGGGAACCCCTTGGCAGAGAACAGACGCGGGGATGGCAGCAGATTCTATTAACAGCAATTCTCATTACTGCACTGTTAATTATTAATAGGATCGGGCAAATAAAGGATGGGAAAACCCAGCTGGGCCTGACTCAAAGCCCGCTGGCCAGCAAATGGCTTTTGGGCCTAGTCCAGGAGGCTGGGCCCTGACCCTGCTGGTGGAAGCGCCTTGCCGATCCCGTGGCTGCCCCCCAGGGCTGGCACCAGCACCTGCTTAAAAACATGGATACAGAGAAGCCAGCTGCACAAGGGAGCCCAGAGGAAGTTCTGAGCATCCCTGCAGGCCCGGATGGCCTGGTTGTCCTTCCCATTAACATGAGTCCCAGCTGGAGTGGTGGTGCACGCCTATACTCCCAGCACTCGGGGAGGCTGAGGCAGGAGGATTGCAAGTCTGGGCAATTTAGCTACTTCCTGACATCCTGTTCCAAAAAGTAAAAAAAAAAAAAATTAAATTAAATTTAAAAGTGGCAGGGACTGAGCAGGTTATCCATCACCCATCACAAACGGTAACGGTGAGGGGGCCGTGCACTAAAGCCAGGAGACAGGGAGATCAAAGCCACCAGCAACTCAAAAGCCAGGACACCTGTGCATCTGTCTCCGCCCCCAAAGCACCCAGTGCCTGGGCCAAAATAGATGCTCAAGAAGCAGGAGAAGCTGCCAGGTTGCTATGAGGAGGTGGAGAAAGGTGATTCCAAGGTAGAGACCCTTCAGGGGAAGCCAGATTTGTAGATCACTCCTGTAACCCAGCACTCTGGGAGGCTGAGGCAGGAGGATTGCATGTTCAAGATGAGTCTGGGCAACTGAGCAACTTAGGCTCTGTCTCAAAATAAAAATAATAAAAGGGTCGGGATGTAGCTCGGTGCAAAGGACCTGGGTTCCATCCCCAGGGGTGGCGGGGGTTAGGAACAAGGGACACAGATGGGGACAAAAGCAAGAACGGGCTGGCTGGGCATAGCAGCTTACACCTATAATCCCAGCACTAGGGAGGCTGAGGCAGAAAGCTCACCACAGGTTCAAGGCCAGCCTGGGCTACATAGTGAGACCTTATTAAAAAAAAAAAAAAGGAAAGATACTCGGAACCTCTTCTGACTTTTTCATTCATGCAGAGACCTACAATCTATACCAGTCTGAAAACTAGACCAGCGTCCTTGTCTCAAAGATGCCTGTCTGCCAGGAGACTGGAGTAATATCCCCTGTTGCTCAAGGACACAGGGCAGGAAAAGGGCTTTCGTGGTGCAAGGCATTCTGGGAAGCATACCTCAGGGGCCGAGGCCCCTGCCGGGAGGAATGCATGCTGGGACCTCGGCTTATCATGGGTCCCGGGGCTCTGACCTCCGGCGAGAGTGGACGCTACCTTTGCCCTGCAGCATCAGTGAGTAGAAGCCTGCTGGGGCCAGGGATGGGGTGGCGCTCAGCCCTCTGGCTTCTGGGAGGAGCTGGGGGGAGACCTGACCTCTCCAAGCTGGAGCCCGACAGCAGCGAGCTGTGACGAACGTGCCGGGGGGGGGGGGGGGGGGGGGGGGGGGGGGGGGGGGGGGGGGGGGGGGGGGAGGATGTGCCGGCTGCGTGGGCCGGGCCTGGGTCCCCAGAAGGAAGACCGAGCCTACACCTGGTATCTGTGAAGCAGCCTTTATTCAGAAAGAGGCCCTTCGCCGGTACAATCAGAAGGGAAAAGGCTGAGGCTGGCCTGGAACTCACAGCCGTGTCTGCCATTTTGAGCCACCTGCTCCACGCGGGCATTTGTCACCTGATCCTGAGAGACACGGACAGCTGGGGTTAGGAAGGGTCTCAGGAGAGAGAACGGCACTGTGGACAGTGAGAAAGGGAGAAAACGGCACCTTTTGCAGCGAAAGGCAAAAACGGTAACGCAGGGGATGAGTGGCAGCAGGGAGGTCGGGAGAGAGACCCTCTCTGAAAAGTGGGGCGGAAGGCAAGAGGTGGCTACGGACCCAGCGAAGGCGACCCTGGAGACAGCTGAGCAGCGCTGACCTGGAGCCCGAGGAGCGAAAACACCCATTTGCCTTAAAACAAAAGAGCTCCAGGTGTGCAAACCGGACCGTCCACTGCGTTCTGGGGAAAACCAGGGCTTCTACCAAGATGCTGTGACTCACCCAGATCATGACATTGCTGCGTGCGACTTTAGCAACGAGACCCAGGCCAGCTCAGATGGTGGCGTGCGGCTGGCGAGGTCCGCAGGACGTGCCGGGGCCTACGCCCTGTCTGGCTGGGGTCAGGGATAAGCCTGGGTTTAAGGCCTGGGTGTCAGCACTGACTCAGAGTGGACAGCACAGAGTCTGAATAACTGTAACTATCATTCATTACCAGACTGAACAAAATGTAAAAAACACTCTCAAGTGGTATCATACCTATACTTTGAGCTACTAGGGAGGCTGAGGCAGGAGAATTGCTTGGGACCAGGAGTTTGAGGTCAGCCTGAATGTCAGAACAAGACCCTGTCTCCAAACAAAACAATTTTACACTGGGAACATTGGCACAGACTATAATTCCAGTTCCTGGAGAGGCTGAGGCAGGGGTATCACAAGTTGGAGGCCAGTCTGGGCAACTTAGTGAGACTTTGTCTCAAAAGGAAAAATGTAAAAAATGAAGTGGATGAGCTCAGTGGAGGAGGCTTTGCCTAGTATGCATGAGGCCCTGGGTTCCATCCACAGCAACACACACACACACACACACACACACACACACACACACACACACACACAGAAAAACTAACAGAGCAGTGGGGAGGAGAAATGAAGAGGAGAGGCTTTCTTCTGGGTGTGAGCTCCAGGGCACTGGTGTTAATAATGAATATAAATGCATTACATTTCCTAGCAAAGGGCAAAGACTTCCAAGCTGGATAAGAGTAAACTAAGATGAAGACCCAGCTCCATGGTGTTTACAAGAAATCAACTTGAAACTAGGTGTCTTAGTTACTTTTCTGTTGCTGAGACAAAATACCCCACACTCAAAGTTAAAGGGGAAGGCCGGGCATGGTGGCGCACGCCTGCAATCCCAGCACTCAGGAGGCTGAGGCAGGAGGATTGTTGCAAGCTCGAGACAAGCCTGGGCTACAAAGTGAGCTGAAGGCCAGCCTGAACTGCATAGTGAGACCTGTCTCAAAAAGACAAAAAAAAAAAAAGAAAAAAGTTAAAGAAGAAGATGTTTATTTAGCTCACAGTTTACAGAGGTTTCAGTCCATACTCAGATGGCTCTAAGTCAAGGTAACACATAGCAGAGGAGCAACAGTTCATGGCAGCCGAAGACAGCAAAAGTAAGGAAGGGAGAGAAAGAGAAACCTCTTTCTGACCTTTATACTGTATCCAGTCTACTGGGATTAGGGCGGTGCCAATCCAGTCAGTGGACTGAGCCAGCAAACACCCATCCCTAATCCCAGCACTGCACTATGAATCAATCACACACTCTAGATTCAGCCACCTTCAAAAAGCTCCCCCACATCATGACTGCATGAGGCTTTGGAGGGACATCTAGACACAAACCATAACACTAAGGGCCATGAAAAGGTTAAAAATAAAGGTTGGAGCTGGGTGTGGTAACTCACACCTGTAATCCCAGCAGTTGAGAGCCTGAGGCAGGAAGATCCCCAAGAGTTTGAGGCCAGCCTTGTCTATATAGTGAGCCCAAGATCAGCCTGAACTACATAGTGAGACCCTGACTCAAAAAAGGAATGAATAGGCTGGGGATACAGCTCAGCGGCACAAGCACCTGCCTGGCAAGTGCAAGGTCCTGAGTTCAATTCCTGGTACCAAAAAAAAAAAGAATAAATAAATAAATAAGAAGGTTGGGATAAAATTAATGTGAGGCAAATTCAAGTGAAGACTCCAGTGGAAGGGGGAGAAAGCAACCCACTCTCTCTTTGACATATTTAAATAGTAGCCCTGACACACATTTATTAGGATGGAATATAATTAATAAGGTTGATTTAATAGTTGAACTTTGTACCATACAAATAAAAAAATACTCATTTCTTTGCCAGAGCCCATCAAACATTTATGAAAATTGATCACCTATTAGGCTATAAAGACAAACTTCAATAGAATCCTCAAAGTAGAGATAGAAAGCGCTGCATTCTTTGACCACAGGTCAATTAGGCTGGAAATTACTAACTAAAGTTTAAATTAAAAAGCCAACCATTTGAAAATTAAAAGCCACTTTAGTAAATAACTTTAAATAAAACCTACATGACAAACTATGTAAAAGGAACAACGCTGCAAGCACCATACATCTGAACATATGAGAAAGTGGTTAAAATGTCCCAGGAGAAATCGATTTCATGCACCAGTGTTAGGAATTCAGCGAATAAGATAGGATGGGACTCGATCAGCTAAGATGCAGCTGAAGATATTAGAAAAAAATAAAACAAAGCAAAGACAAAGGAATCCATGAAGATAAAAGAGAATCTCTGAAAAAAGTAAGAAAGAGAATAATGCTGTGACTTGGGGTTTTCAAAGTCTGATAGTGTACGGCCATCCCACCTGAATGCGCCAAATCTCGTCTGAAAGTCTAATAAATTACGCAGGCTTCGACAAGGTCTGATGACAAACATACAAACAGAGACAAACAACATACAACAGTAAGAATTAAACAGGAGCTTTTTCAGTAGGTTGAGACAGGAAGACGGTGAGCACCAGGCCTCGCTTGGGCTACACAGTGAGACCCTGTCTCAAAAAACAAAACAGGGGCTGGGGATTTAGCTCAGCCGCAAAAGCGCCTGCCTGGCAAGCACAAGGTCGTGAGTTCAGTTCCCGGTACCGGAGAAAAACCAAAAAAAAAAAAAAAAAAAGTTAAAAAAACAAAACAAAATTATATTACATAAGATCTTATCATAATAGATTTGAAAATATGGGTAAGTAGATATTTATAGGAAAATACATATAATCAACAAGTGGGGGAAACAAAAGGCCTATTATTAAAACATAAATAGAAATAAGTTAAAATTGGCAAGAAAAGAACTACTTCCTAGAGGAGCGTAAGTTCCTGACATTTTTACTGGCAAGAAAAAAAAAAAAAATTTGTACTGGATTTTGAACCCAAGGCCTCCACACTGAGCTACATTCCTGGCCCTTTGCTTTATAGTGAGACAGGGTCTCATTAAATTGCTAAATAGGCAAGACTGGGCTTGGATTTGGCAATCTTCCTGCCTCAGCCTCCCAGAGTGCTGGGATTATAATGTGTACCACAACGCCAGGCTTGGCAAGTTCTTTCAAATAGTCTGTTTGGGACCCAGGCAAGATGGAAAGCTCCCCAGCCACGTCAAGAACGCAGCATGACTCCTAATGGCCCTGTGGTCACAGAATGAACACAGCCCAAGCAAGGCCTGGGGCTCACAATCTTCCTGTCTCAGCCTACTGAAAAAGGGGGTTGGTAGATAACCCCAAACACAGGCCCATTTTGCTTAGGAACAGGATAAAGATCTGAAGTCAAATAAATAGCTGGTGGAGGCTCTGCCCCCTAAAAGTAGAAATCTGCTCCAGTGAGTTCAGAATAAGGGAGAGATTCACCGTGAGCATTCAGAGACCTCAAAGCGGGAAGCCAGGTGTGGGGGCGCACACCTGTCATCCCAGCACTGGGGAGGCTGAGGCAGGAGGATCACCATGAGCTCAAGGCTGCATAGGGAGTTCAAGGCCAGAAGCCACCAGAGCTCATGAATGCGCGATCCACCTTCTCAGTAGAGCAGCGTGCTCTGCCACTCCCAGGCCCCCAAGGCCAAGTACCTGTCACACAGACTGTTCGCGTCTCTCAGGGCCCTGAGTCAACAGCTAGCAATGAAAGGATGCTGCCTTCCCATAGCGGCGGTGACATCCGCCATGCGCCCACCTCCGCGTTCTCCTTCCAGGCCAGTTCCGTTTTCCCTGGGTGAGGCAGAGCGGGGACCTGCTCCATCCGATACAGTACGAGCGAGGTGATGTGTACCGTTTCCAGGCAAAGCTCATCACTTCCGGTACGGGGTTCCCGTTCTCTGTCCCTGGCCTCGGTACCTGGGAGCATGCGTCACAGGAATGGGCGGTGTTGAGCCCCTCACAGCTGTCTGCGAGAGCTGCCTGGACACACAGTACAACTTTGTAAGAGCAAGAAACAACCTTCTCTCCCAGCACTCTGGGAAGCTGAGGCAGGAGGATCAGAAGTTCAAATCCAGCCTGGGCAGTTTAGTGAGAACCTATCTCAAAGGTAGGAGTGGTTTGGGTATGTCGCTCAGGGCAAAGGTGCTGGAAAAAAGAAGAGAAGAAAAGGAGCCTTCTCTTGAGCCATGAGATTTGATACTCTGTGTTACCGCAGAGTAACCTAGCTTATCCTGACTAATTCAATGACAGGAATCTATCTCAAGCCAAGAGACAACGTGGTTTTTAACCTTGAAGTGCTGGGAGTGTTCTCAGTGATGTCTGGCACACGGCAAGGCTGCTTACTAAAGTCCACAATTTCATGTTGCCCTGGGCACTCTGGCCCTTGCAGTAAGACAGGAGAATTAAAGGACAACAGCTAGGAAAGAGACGAAGTGACAGAGTCTCCTTCTGTGGGTAACAGACCTGTCTCCTTGGAAACACAAATGGGAACCAAATGAAAAATTAGAAAACAACGTAAGAGTTCTCCCCCTGTGGTCAGGTATAAAACCAGCCTTCAGGAGCTGCTCCCTGCCGCCTGCTTTTTCTTGCATTGGGTTTTATTTCCTCCAGTTTCTCTCTATGGGTTTGAAAGTTATAAACCTAATTTCTTTCTGTTAGAAATTACCTTTAGACAGGCGTGGTGGTGCACACCTGTCATCCCAGCACTCAGGAAGCTGAGGCAGGAGGATCACTGTGAGTTCAAGGCCAACCTGGGCTACATAGTGAGACCCTGTCTCAAAAAAGCCAAAAAACAAACAAAAGAAAGAAATTAAATTCTCCCTATGCTCGAGTGACTTGTAGGTTAAATGTTCTTTGTTTTTTTTCTAGACAGTGCGAGGTCTTGGTGCAATTTACCGCCAGTCTTACCTTCCGATCTGTGCCGAGATTGCCTGAGTTCCACTCCCGCCGTGTTGAGGTGTTTGCCACTGTTACTGTTGGTTTTTACAGCCGCTGTTACTTAGCTTTCACCCGTGTTGTCATAACCTGGCTCGCTGCTTCTTGTATCTCACGCTTGGAAAAGGGCTGGGCTTCCTTCTCCCTTTTAATCCTTTACCCTCTCAGCAAATAACCGGAATGCTGCAGTTCCTCCTGTTTGTCTGAAATATCTTTATTTGGTCCTCACTCTTTTTAAAAATAAGAATTTTGATTTTGTTTTTGAGAAAGGGTCTCGCTATGTAGTCCAGGCTGGCCTTGAACTCACTATGTGGCTCAGACTGGCCTCGAACTCCCAGGGATCCTCCTGCCTCAGCCTCCCTAGTGCTGGGACGACAGGTGTGTGCCACCATGCCGGGCTTTTTGCCCTCACTCTGAAAGACAGTCTGGTTGAAAGATAGTTGGGCTGACAAATTCTTTAACCATCTTGAAGGTGTCTCTGCCCCGGCTGCTGGCCACTGCGGCGCCTGTGGGGTTTTTTGTCCCCGAGGGTGGGGGCACGGTGGCGAGAGCATATGTCCTGGAGCCCGCGTGTCTGCTCTGCGTGGTCCCTGTGTGACTGTGCCAGGAACCTGCTCTTTGGGCTGGGCTCTGCCAGGCAGTGTGGCTGCTGTACCCAGGGATCCTCACACAGCTGCTGTCAGTGTTTGTGGTTGGGACACTCTGTCATTGGGGTCACTGTGACAAAAGAACCACGGGCTGGTGGCTTCGGGTGCTGGGATTTATTTTCTCACAAGTGTAGAAGAGAGCCCTGCGGTCAGGGTGTGGTGTGGTTGGTTTCTGTCCCTGGCTCACATGTGTCCCCTGTCTGAGTCTCCACGAGGGGCCCATCCATGAGCTGATCTCTTACAAGGTCACCTGGGCACACTGGACAAGGGACAAAGTGTCCAAAGTGACCTAAGAGGTGAAAGGAGAAGCTGCGGGGCTTCTTAAAGCCTGGCTTTGGAAGTTGAGTGACATCATCTCTGCCATGTGTGATTGGTCAAAGCAAGAAGCAAGGCCAGTCCTGATTGGGGCAAGGAAAGGGATGCCATAGCCTGGGCTCTGATGCTTTGGCAGGAGTGTCCTCTTAAAGGGAGGGCAGCCAGGCGTGGTAGCGCACACCTCTAATCCCAGCATTCAGAAGGCTGAGGCAGGAGGATCACTGTGAGTTCAAGACCAGCCTGGACTCCAAGGGGAACTCAAGGCCAGCCTGAACTGCACAGTGAGACCCTGTCTCAAAAAAGATAGAAAAAAAAAAGGAACAGCAGCCTAATCAGCTCACTGATGGAGAACTGTGACTTTCCTGGGCCATTATGGAAATCAAAATTTCTTCAGTGACATTGAGGAACAAAGATGACTTGAACTCTTTTGCTTCATTTCTCCATCTTTAAAATGTGGAGCCAGGTGTGGTGGTACATACCTGTGAGCCTAGCACACAGGAGGCTGAGGCAGGAGGATCTCTGTGAGTTCAACTCCAGCCTCAACTGCATAGGGAGACCCTATCTTAAAAAAAAGAAAAAGAAAAAAGAGAGAGAGAGAGAGATAATGTGCTGTTTTAGGACTTAATCTTAGTGAGGTAATGTATAAAGTGCCTGGAACACCGTGTCTTCAGTAGGGGGGTCCTTAGGAAATGCGTTCTTTCCTTCTGGGGCCTTTTCTCTGTGTGTAATGTCACACACAGTGTGTTTAGCATCACTGCCTAGGAATCAGTTCTGTTATTTATCCTTCTCGGAGTTGATGCTTTGCAGCGCTGGGGCCGGACCCCCACGCCTCGCAAACACGGACTGGTGCTCGGCTGCTGAGCTGCACTCCCTCAATGCGCTTAGGAATTCTCCTCAGTTCTGGAATATTCTCAGTCATTACTGTGCAGATTACAACGCCTGTTCCTTTCTCCTCATAACCTGTCTCCTAGCCAGGCAGGCATGCTGGTGCACATCTGTAATCCCAGCACTCTGGGAGGCTGAGGCAGGAGGATCGCAAGCTGGAACCCAGCCTGGGCACTTTAGTGACTTAGTGAGACTCTTTCTTAATATAAAAAGAAAACAGGGGAGGCTGAGGCAGGAGAATCATTGTGAGTTCAAGACCAGCCTGGGCTACAAAGTGAGCTCAAGGCCAGCCTGAACTGCAGAGGGAGACCCTGTCTCAAAAAAACAAAAACAAAAAAAGAGAAAAGGGCCGGGAATGGAGCTCAGTATGAAGGCCTTGGGCTCGATGCCCAGTATCACAAAATAATAAAAATGATGGTGATGGTGATGATCGACCTCCTGCCAGGCTACCTCTGGGACCGAGGCAAGGCGTCCCCTCCTTTCCCGTGTGTCTGCCTCGCCGCCCCCTGCGTGGCCTGCCGGCTGCACGCCAGATCTTCCCCTCAGCTCTGTCTCCTCGGCCTCTCACCCGCCCAGGAGCTTCTGACCCCAGCGACTGCATTTCCACCCTTAGACCTTGGTCTTCCCTTCAGATCTGCCTCTTCCTCTCTCAGGTCAGCCCTCGTTTCCTTGTGCCGTGGCAGCGCCGAGCCAAGTCTGAGTCTGCTTCTCACCGCTCACCCGCCAGCCCCTGGGGAAGCTTCCAGCCTTTCTTTGGAGGCCCGTGAGCTTCCGTGTCGTTGTTAAGTTCTGTCCACAATGCTTAGCAGGAGGCCTGACACCACCGGATCTGTCTGCTGCGTTCCTGAACCCGCTCACCATTTGAATATGTTATATAGGCATTGTTTAAAATCGGTGGAGTGCCAGGAGCAGTGGTGCAGGCTTGGAAGGCTGAGGCAGGAGGATTGTGAGTTCAAGCCCAGCCCGGGCTACACAGTGAGTTCCAGGCCAGTCTAGACACACATAACGACTCTGTCTCAAAAAAGCAAAAATTTCAGAAGGCAAGAGGGTCACCGTGAATTCGAAGCCAGGAAACCAAAATTAATTAATTTAAATAATACCAGTAAGGAAAAGATGGGCTCTTTATTTATTTGTTTGTTTGTTTTTTGTTTTTATTTTTGTTTTGAGACAGAGTCTTGCTATGCAGTTCAGGTCAGCATTTGAGCTCACTTTGTAGCCCAGGCTGGTCTTGAACTCACAACGATCCTCCTGCCTCAGCCTCCTGAGTGCTGGGATTACAGGCGTGCGCCACCACGCCCCGCTCTTTGTTTATTTTTGAGACAAGTTCTTGCTATGTAGTCCAGGCTGGCCTTGAACTCACTGTGCTGCCCAAGCTGGCCTCAAAGTTGTGGCTATCCTCCTGCCTCAGCCTCCCAAGTTCTGGGATTACAGGTGTTTGCCACCGTGCCAGGCTTGGGCTACTTATTAAATGGTATTAAGACTACTGTTTGGTGCTTGGGGACAGGTTGAGGGAGGCTGTTAGCCTGGATGTAAACCACAACTAAAATAAATTGGAGACCAAACAAAAACTTAAATATAATCGCAGAACTATAAAAGTGCTGGATGAAAATAATGTGATGTGAAAAGTCTGTTTAATTATTCAACAGATGGTAAAAACCCTCCTGAAGCTTTGACTACAAAAAAGTTTAAAAGTTATGTGCAGCAAAGACCCATGAAAGAAAACAAGAGCAAACAGCCAATTAGGAGAATATTTACAGAGATGGGAAGGCAGGCATCCTCTCCTGTGTTTATGAGGAGCCCTCAATACTTCCCTGGGAAGTGGGCAAAGGGAATGAACTGGTTGGTAACAGGGGAGAAGCCCAAATGACCTGCGTGTGTGTGAAATTCGCTCCTCTCACTAATGGCGAAAGAAACCCGTGTTAGAACAAGACACCCTTTACCTAACCAAGGAACCAAGAAGATCAAAGAAATGAGATGACCCTGAGGGGTGGGGAACAGGGATTTCCTGGGGGAGTGTAATGGACAGAGCAGCAGTGCTCCTGGAAGGGATGCCAAGCTGAGAGTGGTGGTACAGGAAGCTGAGGCAGGAAGATCGCTGCTAGTTTGAGGCCAGCCTGGGCCACATAGTGAGACCCTGTCTCAAAAAAACAAAAGTAAAACAGACTTTCGGGGTTGTCAGAGGATCTGGGGCAGGGGTATCCTGACAGTCTCCTTACTGAGGAGACCTGGATCACTGACCCAAGTATTCCATAGCCAGAGGCCACTTGGGTAAATAAAGTTGCTTTTCCTGTGCTTTCCCGAAGAGAACATACACCGCAGCCGCAGGGGGCGGAGAGCGGGGAGGGTCCTGCCCCTGCGCCTTTGGCGGGGGACGCGGCAGTCAGCCAGAGGGTGCCAGCCGCCCGTGTCAGGTCACGGAGCTGCGCTGCCACCGTCCCTCGAGAGGGCTCGGGCGCGGCCGCGGGGCGCCGAGCAGCCAAAGGCGGGAGGAGCAGCGGGCGCCGTGGCAGGCAGCGTGAGGGAGAGCAGCCGAGCGCGTCCCGGTTCTGCGCAACACAAAGCGGCTCCAGCGTGCGAGGACCGCGGCGGGAGGACCGGCTGCGCGAACGGAGTCAGCCTGGGGACGAGCGGCCGTTTGGCTTTCCGCAGCGCGCACAGGGAGCTTTTGTAGCCAGAACAAAACAGCAGCACACAAAGCGGCCTCCACGTGGGGCACGGCCGCGCCCACCCTGGGTTTGTCCTGGGGCTGGGTGACAGTGGCCCAGCCGCAGCAGGGACCCCTGCTGGCATCCGCGCCCTCGCCGGCCCCTCTCTCCCCGCGCGGCCTTCTCTTCCCGCACCCACCCGCCCGCTCCTTGTAGGCATTGATTTTTCATCCTTCAACAGAGCCGGGAAGAGAAAGCGCATCCCCGGATCAATGAGCCGAACCCGGCTCTCACCGCCCTGCCGGGCGCCTGAGGGGACCTGTCCGGGGGCGGGACACCAGCTGCCCAAGGTGGCCAGTGCAGCCCAGGGGCAGTGGGAACGGTGCCTGGCAGGTGGAGTTGGGGTGTATAATAGGCAGGTGCTGGGGTGTGGAGCCGGACGGAGGGGAGCGAGGTGTGATCAAAAATATAGTGTTTAAATGTATTAGGTAAAAGACACCCTGGCAAGAACCCCCTCAAAACCCGCCCCCTCTCTGAGCACACCGATCCCATGTCCTCGCGGCTTTCTGCGGCAGCTCTGCAGCGCTCCTTCCTGAGGGTCGTAGTTGTGCTGTCCTGGCTGCCCTGATGTCCTGAATCGATTCAGAGTGTTTCCTTTTCCCGGTCATTTTGACTTTGGGACAGTCAGAGTCGCATGGCGCTAGATCTGGTGAGTACGATGGATGAGGTCACAGGGTCACCTTTTTACGCGCTGCCTTTCTGCTCGATGGCACCTGACAGCGCTGTCCACTGCATTTCGGTCTTGCCTGGAGAAGACCCTCAGGAAAGAGGGCTCCGGAGCTGCCGCAGAAAGCGGCGAGGACGCTGGGATCGGTGTCTGCAGTGAGGGGGAGGGTTAGCGGGATGGGTGGCCCTGTGTTTATACTGTAACACAGTTTTCTAGGTGCACTCACTCTTTCGACCCCTGTGCACACGTGGGGGTGGGGGCCCAGGGCAGGAGTGCGCTGGGGTTTGAGGGGGAGTTGCTGTCCTGTGTGAGCACCAGGTCCCCCGGGGTTGCTCTCACCCCGCCAGTCCGTGGTGCACCAAGGCAGGAGGAGCTGTGACCCCTGCAGGGGGCGGACACTCCCCTCCCCTGTCTGAATGGGGAAAAGCTGCCTGCTGGTGCCCAGGTAGAGCAGGTGGAGAGGGCCGAGGGCATCGCCTGCGGCTACTTCCAGGCTCTGCTGTCAAGAGCTCTCATGGAGGTGCCGGGGATTTAGCTCAGCGGCAAAGTGCCTGCCTGGCAAGCGCAAGGTCATGAGTTCGATTCCTGATACCAGGGGAAAAAAAAAAAAAAGAGCTCTCATGGGGCTAGGCCAGGCAGGAGCTCAAGTTCACGCTCGCTCACTGGTTATAGGTGAGCCTGGCTGTTTCCAGCCCCCCCGCCCCCCCGCTCTGGCCACCCCACATGCATACCGCTTATTACCCCCGCCCCGCACCCAGAATGAGCTTCCGTGGGGACTGCGGGGTCTCCCTGGCTGCATATGTCCTGCCTGCTGCCTGGCCTGGCACCAAAAAAGGCTCAAACTACCGGGCATGGTGGCCCACGCAGAAGGCTGAGGCAGGAGGATCACTGTGAATTTAAGGCCAGCATGTGCTCCAGAGGGGGACCCTGTCTCAACACAACAAAATCAAAACCCCAAAGGTTACCTAGCACCCTGCACAGTGAGCACCCGAAAGTGACCACCACACCAGGGATGGCGACACAGGGATGCCAGTCCTCCGGCGATGACAGAGAATGGGCGGGGATGTTGGGCCTTTACATTCCTGGAGGACTCAGGCTGCAGTTGCTGAGAAAGGGCCTGGGCGGAAGGCAGACCTGGCCTCTCCTCTGCGCTGGGGCTCAGGACAGGGATTCAGGGGGTGAAGGGGAGATGTGCTCCAGATGTAGCAGGCGGAATCAGACCCCAGCTCCTCTGTGGCTGCTCCCTATCTTGCTTCTCAGCTCCAGCCATGCACCGGGCAACTCCTGCCCCAGGCCCTTTGCACTAGCTGTCCTCTGCCAGAGCTCTCCATCCCTGGGTCTGGCTAACCTCTGCCCAATCTTCAACCCTGAGCCCCACCCTGGGGCCCTCGCCAAGCATACGCTCAGGCACCGGCCACTTCTCAGCACACTGTTCGCCGGCTCCCGCGAGCTCTTCTTCGCCCTGTGGAGGCCCGAGGCACAAGGCACTCAGGTGCTCAACAAGGATTTGTGCACAGACTGTGTGCAGTGGCTCACGCAGGTCCTCCCTGCTACTGGGGATGCTGAGGCAAGAGAAGCACAAGTTCGAGGCCAGCCTGGGCAATTTAAGTGCGATCTGTCTAAGAACAGATAATAAATAAAAAGGGTCTGGGTGCAGCCCAGCTGGGAGCGCTGGCCTAGCACGCGTGAGGCTCTGGGTTCCAGCCCCTCAGCAAAAGGGCTGTGAGGGAAAAGACAGGGTCTGAGGTCCAACCTCTGCCTTGTGGAGCCAGCGCCAGTGTCTCCAGGCCCACAGGTGGCCTCACGCAATCACACCACCTCCTTGACCACCTCTGGCACGAAGGGGACCCAGGCCTGGAGTGCCCCCCGCTTTGATGGTGTCCCAGGGCCTGCAGAGCTGGGCCTGTCCAACCTGGCCTCCCCCAACCTCTGCACCCAGCAGACCCCCACCCATGCCTCGAGCCTCCCACCCCCACCAGGCTCTCACTAGGCAACCCAGACTGGCCTAGAACTTGAGATCCTCCTGCCTCAGCCTCCTAAGTGCTGGGATGACAGACAAGTGCCACCATCTGGTGCTTGTGCCACCAAAGCAGAGCCCTGTACACAGCTGGAAGATGACCCTGGGACCTGTCCGTCATCCGGGTCCCTGGGCGAAGGGGTTGAAGGTGTGCCTGTGTGAGACCTCCTTGGCCATGGCCTGAGCTCTCTGTCCCCGAGGAGCACAGAAGGGAGCCAGCGGGCAGGGCTCGCAGCGGGGCCGCCTCTGCGCACCTCCTCTGCCCCCTGCCCCTGGTGAGGCAGGAAGTTTCCAGCCTGGGGGACTTGCCCGCAGAGCCCCCCCTTCCAGGCCCAGTGAGTGTCTAGCCTGCCCACCATCCTTCTTCCTCCCTGGCAGGCGAGCCATTAAGCCCCAGCCCAAGCACCGCCAGCCTGCAGCCTCAGCATTAAGTGCATTTGCAGCCATTAGCAGGAGGCCTGGCCCGGCCAGTCGGGCTAATGCACAGCCCACCCACTCCTCCCCGGGGATCCTTGTCGGGGCTCCATCTGTGAGAGAGAACCGAGCCAGAGGAAAAAGCATGGGGCACTCCAGGACCCACATGAACAGTCGTGCGAGTTGTTCACTGCACAAGGGTGCTGCTCAGGGTGTGAGTAGGGATACAGTTCAGTCAGCTCCGCATTTACTGCCTTGGGGCCTCACATGGGCAGCCTTCTGCACAGTGGGGGCTACCCCTTCTCATCCACTCAAATGTGGGCTGCAGAGACTGAAAACTCAAAGGCCTACATAATGTTTCTTGAAATTGCATCTGTAAACCGGGAGTCTGGCACATGCCTGTAACCCTAGCACTCTGGGAGGCTGAGACAGGAGGATTGCAAGTTCAAACCCAGCCTGGGCAATTTAGCAAGGCCCCATCTCAAAATAAAAAATAAAAAAGGGCTGGGGATATAGCTTACCATGAAGGTCTTGAGTTCAAAGTACCACCAAAAAACAAAACATAAAACAAAGAAAAACGCACCAAAAAAAACCCACTTGTGTTAACTTCTTTTTGGAGCCCAATTTTATCCATACATACCCATATGTATAGTCTTTGTTTTGTTTTGTTAGAGACAAGGTCCAGCTATATAGCCCAGGCTGGCCTCAAATTCTCCACATAACCTAGGCTGGCCTTGAACTCACAGAGATCCTCCTGCCTCAGCTTCCCAAGGGCTGGGATTACAAGCGTTTGCCACCATGCCTGGCTTCATATGTATAAATTTGGGTTACCAGGCTTGTCTTCCAAAACTTCCTCTTGTGGCCTCTTGTGGTGTCACCTGCGGATCTTTTCCGGGACACTGCAGCTTTCCCACTCAGTGGACATCAGGTAAAGGGAGTCACGTGGGCCACGGTTGGTTCCTGGCCTCGGCCGCTGCAGGACGCAGGGACTCCAGTCTGCAAATGAGCTGCATCTCCCCGTGGACCCCAGGTGCGTTTCTCTGGACACAGGAGGCCGGGAACAGAGGGGCTGCCTCTCAGTGAGATAGGGCAGTGGCCTCCACCGAGGCCCAGTCACAAGTTCCAGTTGTTCTGCGAAATCCACAACATGAGGCATCGTCCAGGTTTGTATTTTAGCCCAGCGGTATCTTGTTGGCATCTCGCACTGTGTTTGATTTTCGTTTCCCAGATGGCTGAGAACCTTTCTGTAGGCTTATTCATCATCCAGGTATCTTCTCTGATGCAAGATGTATCTTTGGTGCAAGTTCAATTGCCTTGCTTTGGGACTTTGTTTTCTTTTGTTTTGAGACAGGGTCTCACTGTGTAGCCCAGGCTGGCCTCAAACTCATGGGTGATCCTCCTGCCTCAGCCTCCCCAGTGCTGGGATCACAGGCACACATCCCACGCCCAGCTGGGACTGCTGAGTCTCGCAGCTCTTTCTGTGCCCCAGATAGGCAGCCTTTGTCACTCGTGCGGTTTGCAAATACTTTCTTCCCACCTCCGGCCCGACTTCTCCTTCTCTTAATAGTATCTTTCTCAGAGTGAAAGTTTCCATGGTGATGAAGGGCTGGTTACTCATGTTTTTTCTCTTATGGATCAATCTGTATACTTATGTCCAGGAATTCTGCCTAATGTCAAGCACCCAATATTTTCACCTATGTTTCTTTCTAAAATTTCAGCCAGAACTGGTGGCCCTGGTCATCCCAGCACTCAGAAGGCTGAGGCAGGAGGATCACCATGACTTGGAGGCCAACCTGGGCTACATAGCGAGTTCAAGGCCAGCCTGGACTGCATAGGGAGGCCCTGTCTCAAAAAACTAAACAGTTGTATAGTAAGGATCTCACGGACATTCAGGTCCATGATCCACTGTGTGTTATTGTATATGGTGTGAGGTAGGGATCAGGACTCCTGGTTTTGCATTGGGGTGGAGCTCAGTGGTAAGGCATTTGCTCACAATATGAAAGTCCCTGGGTTCCATCTCCAGTTCTGGAAAAATAGATTTTTTGTTTTGGCATACAGACAGATGTCTGATTGTCCCTCAGTATTTGCTAAAGGAATAAACAAAAAGCACAAAGGCTCTGGTAGTAAGGCTGACCGTGCAGGGGAGGTCAAGACAGTGCATTTACTGCTGGTCCCCCCTCCTACAGTCCCTCCAGCACCAGCTGTGGTCTTTGGCTCTTGGGGAGGGTCTGCCTTTGAGTATGTTCCCTCTGCCTGGAGCACTCTCCTCCCATCTCTTCCCTTGTGGAACTCCTAGTCATCCCTCAAAACCCAATTTAGACTCCATGATTCCTAAAGTCCTCTCTGCATCCTCATCTCCTTCTCTGCTTTTGCTGTTTGCCTACCGGGAGGCAGTTTATCATCTTTAGCACGATGGTTTTAGAATCAGGAGACCAGGGCTCTGAACATTGTCCCACCTCTCAGAGACCTTTTCATTGTTGTTAAAATGGGGATTAAAATGTTACCCTCTGAGCTCAGCGAGGTAGCACATGTTATCCCAGCTCTCTGGAAGGCTAAGACAGGAGAATCATGAGTTTGAGCCCCCAGTTAGGGCAACTTAGTGATTTAACAAGAGCCTATTTCAAAATAAAAAAACAGAGAGGCCGGGGATATAGCTCAGTAGTATAAGCGTCTGCCTGGCAAGTGCAAGGTCCTGAGTTCGACACATGGAACGAAAAAAATAAATAAAATAGAAAATAGAAAAGGGGGTGGGGTTTGTTCAGTGTGAAGGGCCTGGGTTCCATCCCCAGTACCACACGCACTGGCGCACGCACACGGGCACACACACACACATTTGCGGGTGAAGCAGCAGGGAACAGGTGTTCCGCCCGAGAGGGGGCTCCGGCTGGCGCACCTGGCCGGTTTGGCTGAGGGGGCCTGTCCCCATCCTGTCCCAGGCGGCCAGCCCCGCGTGGGGACGAGGGCAGGGCACGGGGAGGCAGGCGGCCCCAGCTGCAGAGCTGCGCAGGTCTCTTGATCTCTCCCTGCACCGCCAGGCAGAGGCCGCAGGGCCCTGGAGATGGTCTCCATGACAACGCCACCGCTCACTCCCCATCTCGGATGTAAATTAGTTACAATTTTATTAGTGTGCAGAATTTCAAGAGGCCGAATCCTGCCTGGGAAGGGAGAAGGACGAGGGGGCGGGCAGGGGAGAGTTTCCAAGGCTTCTCACTCCGAGAGGACCCCGACTGGCAGCGGGTCCGTGGAGAGGACAGGCGAGGGTCTTCGTGCGACCCTGGCTGGCAGCCCACAGAGTCAGCCTGTCCTGCAAGGAAGGGACACGCAGCCCTTCCTGTCTCAGCAGCAGCCAGGGGCGCCCCAGCCCCGGGGGACAGAGAGGCAGCCAGGGGCACAGGGGTCACTGGCCATCCTGAGGGCCCTGGCTCCCCAGGGCAGTCAAGGGTCCCTGCAGCTGCGGGCACCATGCTGGCAGGGAGGCCATCGCCAGGGTAGGGGCTCTGGGCCACAGCCTCACAAGCCACCACGAGGGCCACCGGCTCCTGGGGCCATGATAGCCTGGCAGAGGCAGAGGTACGGGGACACCTGGCCACGGCTCCCTTCCCTGGCTGCTCAGAACCCAGGGCATAGACTGGGCTCGCCACGGTGCCCCCAGGAGAGGAAGGCACAGGCCCGTCTTTCTCCTAAAGCTGTGGCTGCGATTCGTCTCCTCCCCAAGGCACGCCCCGCCAGGTACTCCTGACGGGGCTCTGCGCCCCCGGCTGTTGGGCGAGTCCCGAGAACTCAGGGTCCCACGGGGATTCCAGCCTGGGTCGGCATGGAGTGGGCACCGGGCAGTGGCACCCGCGGGTGGACCAGGGCAGAGGAGAAGGCGGGCGGGGGACAGCTCCCGGGGACCAGGGGTGAGGCGCAGAGATCGGAGGCTGAAGGCAGCAGTGGAAGGGGGTGAGAAGGCGGTGGGGTGGGGCGCAGGATGGAAGATGGACGGGAGGACGGCCAGATGGACAGAGAACGGGCGGGGCGGGGGCGTGAGGGCCACACGGGAGCCTCCTTTCCCACCCCGGCCAGGTCCGCGTGCTGACCACAGCCGCGGCTGCGCGAACCATCGCGTCACTGCGCAAGCTCCGTGGCCTTCGGCGCCTCGGGCTCCCTGGATGGAGGACGGGCAGGGGAAGAGCAAAGCAGGGGAAGAGCAAAGCACTTAGGACGGTCCGCACACAGTCCGAGCTCAGTGGAAGCCGCGGTCTCCCATGGGCTGGGTGTGGCTTGGGACCCTGAGGCTCAGGACTGCGCCCCAGGCTCTGGTTCCGGGGCACGGAGGCCGGCCCAGCTCCGGCCGTGGGGCAGGACCGGGGCGGGTCCCTAGGGCTGCCCCAGCCCCTCTGCCGGCCTCTGTTTCTGCAGAGAAGTAGGAAGACCCCCACCGGTGCCTCCGAGCAGGAGCCCTGGGCTGGTCCCCGGCCGAGCCTCCCCGCAGACAGGACACAGAGCCTCTGTCCCCGGGCCGGCGGGTGACAGGCTGCCTGGCTCCCACACTGTGTCTGTGTGTGCTGCTGGGACCACCAGGCCGGCGACCCCACCCTGCGCCCTCTGACCCTGCCGTGCGGGGAGGCCCCTCTGCACCGGGCAGGCGGCGGGGTCCGCAGAGTGGCAGTGGGGGAGGTGGGTGCGGGCACCGGGGGTGACAGGTCACCGACTCCCCTCTCCCGCACTGCGCCGGGTCCCGCTCTGGCGCCCAGGGCTGAGACCCTGTAGGCAGGAGGGCCTGGGCCGCCCACCCCTTCCGTCACACAGCTCACTAATTACGCCCCACGCTGGAAAACTTAATTAAATCGGTGTGCAGTGTGTAATTTCAACGAGTTTGGAGGTTGGGGAATCAAACAGGCAGGCACACAGCCCTGCCAGCCCACGCCACCTCCGCACGGGGCCTGCCCTCGCCGGTCTGGTGGGAGGGCTTTCCCTCGGGCCCACCGTGGAGACCTCTGCCCCGGCTACTCGGCTTCTTCGCTTCTTTCTTGAGACAGGGTCTCAGTGTGCAGCCCAGGCTGGCCTCGAGCTCACGGTGATCCTCCTGCCTCAGTCTCCCAAGTGTTGGGATTACAGGTGTGTTCTACCAGGCCCGGCCCTCTCCCTCTCTCCCTCTCCCTCTCTCTCTCTAACACATACATGCATGCACGCAGTCATTTCAGGGGGAGCCAGGTTGCCCAGGGGACTCAGGAAGCTGGGAAACCCGGAGGCCAGAGCGGCTGGGTGCGTTGTGGGCGGAGCCAGCAAAGGAGGGCTTAGAACTGGCAGGCCAGGGCTGCAGGAGGGAGCTCTTGGCCCTGGCCCTGTCCTAGGGCTGTCTCGGGCCTCCTTTTTCTCCTCCTCTGCCTCCCCTCACTCTTCCTCCTTCCTCTTCCTCTTGGGGCCCAGCCTGCTCTGAGCTCTGTGGGGGACCCCAGCCCCTGCACCCCCATCCCACGGGGCCCAGGCAGAGCAGCCTGGGCTTCCCCGCAGCCTGTGCTGTCGGGAAAGAGGGCCGCGGGAAAGCAGCAGGGGACTTCCCAAGTCCCAGTCCTCCTGACCTCCCTCGCGGCCGGCATGGGGGGCCTGGCAGGGGCCGGGACAGAGTGGGACAGCCGAGCCCAGCAGGGGAGATTTACAGCTCAGGCCACGGGGCCAACTCCTGGCCGAGCACAGCCCTGTGTGGCCAGAGCTTCCCCACTGGAGGCGTCTCCTCCCCTAAGTCACCTGGCCCGGTTCAGCAGGGGACACCGAGCCTGGACAGTGAAGTCGGTGCTCACGCAGCCAGCAAACCTGGCACTGGATCGAGGCGGAGGTTCCACGGCCTGGGCCACGGCTTCTGTGGACTTGTGATGGGACCGTGACAGGGACGTGGTCAGGGCCCCGTCTCTGGGGACAGACCTGGGCATCTCACTGAAGGCGGCTGCCACAGCCCAACATCACGGCGGGAGACTAAGGACAGCGGGGTAGTGTTTGGACCTCCACTGCCCACTCCCGGCCCCCTGCATGTCCTGGTCCCACAGACAGGGCCTAGTATTCTCCGAGGGCCAGGTGAAATTGATGGCGGCTAAGCACAGTGAAGCCTGTCACCCCAGCACTCAGGAGGCTGAGACAGGAGGGTTGCTGTGAGTTTGAGGCCGGCCTGGGCTACACAGTGAGACCCTGCTTCAAAACAACCACAACAATAGGTGGCAAAGAAAAGACTGGAGGCTGGCAGTGCAGAGGGAGCCCGCTCTTGTAGGTCGCCTGCCGGCAAGGCCTGGCCACCTCTGTCTCGGCCGCTGCCCTTCTGGCCATGCCAGCTTCTTGTCTAAGACGGCAGAGGCCCAGGCTCCCTCCCCCTGGCCAGACCCCCGGCCCCCTGGGGAACCCTCCCCTGCTGTCTGCACTGCCCTTCCCTTGGTGAGCCCAGCGGAGGCCAGCTGGAGGGGCCCAGGTTCCCTGCCAGGCCTGGGGTCGGCGGGCTGGGTTCGGATCCTGCCCAGGCGATTGCCAGAGACATCATCCTGTCTCAGCCTGTCTCCCTGCTGGGGCCCTCACCTGTGGGTTTTTCTGAGGCTGGATCTTCCCTTGAGTTTGCTGTTTGTCTCTGTCCGTGTGGAGAGGTTGCTTCCCTGTCCTGCCCTCCCCTGTACCCCGGGGTCCTGCGCCCTCCTGTCCTTCCCCTCCGTCTTCCCCTCCCCCTCCCCCCTCCAGCTCCACTGGGCTCTGGAGTTGGCGCTTCCTGAGGTTCCGGCCTCTGCCCTCCCTGTCCAGCTCCTCCCTCCCTCGGCTTCACCCTGTCCCCCCAGGGCGCGCCCACCCCGCGGTGATCTGCAGTTCCCAGAGCAGTGGTCCGCAGCTGCACACATCTGGATCATTAGGACGCCGATGGATGGAGCTGAGCGCCAGGCCGCAGCGCCGCGCGCTCCCCTCCCTCCGCCTCCCCTCCCCCTCCAGCCTGTATTTTTAGCTCGGAGGCCGGGCGGCTGAGCATTAGTGTGCAGGGCGCTCTGCTCTCCGCCAGGCTGGCTGCGGGTTTATCTGCTGTGACAGCCCCAAGGGCAGCGGGCACCATCGCGCTCTCAGGTTTACAGCCCGGGCCGCACCAAGCAGGGCCGGCCTGGGTCCTGTCCAGGCCTCGCTGCCTCAGCCTTCCCTGTGGCCTTGCACCTTTGTCTCTGGAAGGTTCCAGCGAGGCCACGGCCAGGCCACACCACTGTCCTCTGTCTCCACGCTCCGTCCTCTCCTCTGCGGCTGCCACTGTCTCTTCCCTCCCTCCCTGCTTTCTCCCCCTTGACACCTGGACAGCAGGAGAAAGACCCCCGCAGCCCCCAGCACCTCCGAGGCCCCCGCGTGGCCCCCACCCTTGGGCACCAGGCACCCGCAGCAGATGGTCTGGCTGCAGAGCCCGGGACACGGGTGGTGTGGGGGGCTTCTCCTCCCTGCGCCGCCCTTCCCTGCCCCTTGGGCCGGGCCTGAGCTCACCTTTGCAAGTGGCACTTTAGACTGCACACTCTACAGTGTCACTGTCACCACAGGGGTGCGGCCCACCCTCCCCCCTTCCGCCTCCCACCACTCCAGACTGCCTGTCCTTGGAGCGCGGGGCTCAGGGACCCAGAGAGGTCAAGTCCTCCACCCCATGTCACACAGCTGGGCCGGCCCCAGGGAGAGGAGGGCAGGGCTAGATGGGGGAGGCTGCTGGCCTGGGGACCCCAGCCACCGCTTCCTTCCCTCCCTCCTCCCCCTCTCCCGTCCTCCTTCCCTGCAGCCAGGCCAGCTGTGTGGGTGGGAGTGGCCAAGGTGGGTGGACTCCGCCTGTCCCTCCTGAATCTTCACCCACTGTGTCGAGGGGGGACATGCCGAACAGACCAAAGCTTCTAGAAGACGAGGTCTCCAGGGTGGCCTCCCCCCATAAGAGCGGCCTGAAGCAGAGGGCTTGGGTCCGGGTGGTGGCAGAGACAGTAACCCCTGAGGCACAGATGCCAGAGCCACCAGCCAGCCGGTCCCCAGCCACGGAGCCTGAAGCAGGACCTCAGCAGGGGGATCCCCGGGGACACCATTCATGCCTCGGTCTGCACCACGGTGGACCAGGGAGGCTGTCACCACAGAGTTCCAGGCTGCGATCTCCACCTCTTCTCTCTCTCTTTTTTTGTATTTGATTTTGTTTTTGAAAGAGGGTCTCACTGTGCAGCCCAGGCTCGCCTCCAACTTGTGAGGATCCTCCTGCCTCAGCTTCCCGAGTGCTGGGATCACAGGTGTGACTGGTGGTTTCTTTTATCTGCCTGGCAAGGTCTGAGGTGTTCCAGGCCCACTCCCAGTACTGTCACCAGGGCTGGGGCTCAGAGGCCACGCTGAGGACAGGGCAGGGTGTGGCAGAGGCCGGTGGAGCTGGCCCTGCCACTGCCCCACCTTGTGCAGTGACCAGAAGGGACGGGCCCAGCCCTGGCCGAGGTCCCCGAGCCTGCCATGCACCACTGGGCCCAGGCACAGGGTGGGCTGGGGGGATGCTGGCCAGAGCAGTACCTGCAGGGCATGGTCCCCCAGTGTGGTGCCCCAGCCAGCTGGGAGTGGGCCCGCCCTGTGCTTCCAGGTTATGGAGTCAGCCCTGGGTTCCAGTCCTGACACTTCTGGTGCTGGGTGTGGGGCATCCCCTCATTTGGGCCTGAGTCACCCTGTGCCACTATGCCTACCTGGTTTGTGCGGGGTCCACGCCCACCCTGGTACACTTTGGGTCTGGCGTCAGTGTGGCCTCCATGTCCTCGAAGCGTCAGGCCTGTGGGCCTTGGGAGACCAGTGCCCCTCCTCCTGCCTTGGTTTCCTCACTCAGCTGCCTCCCCCTGCCTCTGCCTCCCCACCCCTCCCGGACATGCCGCCCCTTCCCCTGCCCTCAAAAGCTCTTTTGCAAGTGCTGTTCTTCCCCCTGCTGTGGTGCAGCCGCCCCCAGACCGGTCCCCTTCGGGCTGCCCCAGGCAGTCCCAGGCACACGCCAGGCGCATGCGCGGGCACCTAGTCCTCGGGTTTCCGGGTTTCCCTGTCGCTGCCCGCATTCCCCACCGGAGGGAGGCTAGGCCTGGCTCTGGCTGGCTTGTGCTCCTCTCCAGGACCTGAACCCGGTGCCTTGTCAAGAACTGCTGTGTCTCCCAGGCTTAGTGCAGCAGTGCACAGGACAGCAAAGGGATGGGTGGAAGAACAAGAAACAGCCGGGCATGGCGCACGCCTGTGAGCCCAGCACTCGGGAGGCTGAGGCAGGAGGGTCATTGCAAGTTTGAGACCAGCGTGGGCTACAAAGTCAGCTGAAGGCCGGCCTGAACTGCATCGTGAGACCCTGTCTCAAAAAGACAAAAACAAAACCAAACAATCTTCAGTAACACACGCAAAACAGAAACAGAAAGCCCCCAAAACAAGCCCTGGGCACTTCCCTTGACCGGTGTACTCAGAAACGTGACACCAGGCAGGCCAACCTCAGGGCCTTTGCACTTGCTCCCTTGTCCTGCACACCTCATTCAGCTAGGAGTGGCACCTCTCCCCTCCCTGACCCAACCCCTCAGTCCTCTGGCCCAGCCCCTCACCCCCTCTGGTGTCCTTTAACTGTCCACTCCCTCGTCTTTGTTCTTTGTGTCTCTCCTAGAATGGAGCCTCACAGATGCCAGGACTTCGTCTCCTGGTGCACAGAAGTGCTCCTGCAGGAAGAAGTGCTCATAAATATTGATTGGACCGAGGAATGAATGAATGCTGACTGTTACTCTATCACTGCTGCCTCGCAAAGGCTGGAGAAGGCTGGATCGAGCGGGAGTGAATGTCCTTGTGCCTAATAAGAAAAAACAACAGTGGCCTAACCCTGCCTGTCTTCTACCAAAGACCGAAGACCAGAGGGCTTTCTGTCCCCGGCAGGCAAGGCCCGGGCTTCCTGCTGCTATGGTTACCAGGCACCGGGCTCCAGAAGAAAGGAGAGGCCGGGCTGGCTCTGCCACACCGCCGGCTTCTGGGGGGCTTCCAGGGTGTGGTGGAGAAAGCACATTCAAGCCCGGGCACCGCGGCTTTGTCGCAGCTCCATTGTGCCCAGACGGAAGGCGAGCAGACACAAGGTCGCGCTGTCCTTTAGAAACGCCCGCACCCCGCACTCCTGGAGGAGCTGGCCAGGCCCTGGGAACTCAAAGAGGTGCCATCCCCGGTCCCTGCCCTGGGGGCGGTTCCTGGCAGCCGGGAGGGCCAGGACCGCACTGACTTAGCTTCGGATAAAAATAGCAAGCGCTCCACGTGACCGAGAAGGCAGGTGCAGCGGGAGGAGGGAGCGAGCCCCGCGGCTCCCACATACCTGCCCCTCCTTCCCAGACCAGCCGCAGGGCCGGGCCCCAGACACAGCCCTCTGCCTCGGCCAGCTTCTGGGAGGGCCCGCGTCTAGTTCCCCCCAAGCCTTCACCTGCAAAGGTGTTAGAGGTTGTCGGGGCCATCTTTCCCACTGTCTGCTCCTTCAGGGACATGGGTGACCTCCAGGGAACCTTGGGGACTCTCCACTCCCCCAAGGAGCAGCTGCAGGGGTTTGGGGCCCGGGCCAGTGACCCAGCAGTCTGGATCCCTGTCGCTCTCATCCCTGTGACTGCAGTCATGGCCTCCAACAGGCCACGGTTGGGGGATTAACTGTGTTCGCCCGCCCGGAAAGACAGGTTCCAGCCCTAACCCCAGAACTTCAGAACGCATCCTTATTTGGAAATACGCTCTTCACAGAGGCCACCACGTCAGATCGAACCACCACCGTGGGCCCTAAGCCCAGGGACACCACTGTCCCTGATCTGGTGTCCTGGGACACGGAGACAGGCGTGCACAGAGGGAGGACGCCCTATGGGTAAAGGCGGGAGGACCGCGTTGCATCCACAGCTGGGCGAGGGGACGCACACCTGTCATCGCAGCACTTGAGAGGCTGAGGCAGGAGAAGCTTGAGGTGGATCTGTCCCCAGTGCCTGCACGGAGAGGCCCCGCTGACCAGGATTTGACCTCCTGATCAGGGAGGCAGCGCTAGCAAACCAAGACAACCACCGTGAGAATCATCACCACCATCCCAACCCTCACTGCCATCACCAACATCACCCTCACCAGCCACCACCACTGCCACTGTCATCACCACCCCCACCAACAGCAACACCCTCACTCTACCATGGTCCCCAGCATTGCCATCAGAACAGTCTCCCGTCACTGCGGAAGACACCGCCAGAACCTTGGTGGTTTAGCGCAACAGGTTAGATAGGCATGGTGGCTCACACCTGTACACCCAGTGCTCTGGGAGGCTGAGGCAGGAGGATCCAAAGTTGTAACACAGTCTAGGCAATTTGGCAATTTAACAAGACCCGACCTCTAAACAAAGACCTGAAAAAGGGCTGGAGAATATAACAGTGGAAAAGCCCCGGGTCCAATCCCCAGCACCATAAAAACAACAGTGAAACAGATTACTCTCTTCCAGTTCCAGAGACAGGAAGTCTAAAGTCAAGGTGTTGGCAGAGCCATTCTTTTGTTTGTTTGTGAGTGACAAGGTCTTGATTTGTAGTTCAGGCTGGTCTTGAACTATGTAGCCCAGGCTGGCCTCAAACTAAGTGATCCTCCTGCCTCAGCCTCCCGAGTGTTGAGATTACAGGCGTGCAAAACCATACCTGGTTTGGTAGAGCCCGTCAGCCCAAGGCTCTGGGAAGGATCCTTCCACGCCTCTACCAGTATCTGGTGACTCCAGGTTCTCCTCGGCGGTGACTACGTCACTCAATCTGCTCCTCCACCTACACTTGGGCTTCTCATCTTTGTCTTTTATGAGGACTGTTAGGCCCAGCTAAAGTCCAGGAAGATCTTGTCTCAATATTCTTAATCACATCTACAATGACAGTTTTCCTAAACAAAGTCACATCCACAGGTTCCAGGATGAGGGTACGGATTTGTTTTGGGGAGGCACCATCTGACCCCTGCAAGAGTGTGTACTGTGTACCGAAGGCTCTGCCTGCATCCTGGTCTCTATTTCTTAAGACAAACCTAGGGCAGGTGCTCTTATCCCTATTTAAGAAACCAGGGAGCTGGATCTGGTAGGCTTATCTGTAATCACAACACTCTGGGAGGCTGAGGCAGGAAGAGCACAAATTCGAGGCCCATCTGGGCAATTCAGCAAGACTCCATCCTAAAATTAAAAATAAAAGGCTTGGGAATGTAAGTCAGTGGGAAGGCCCTGGGTTCAATTTCCAGTACTGAAAACAAAAACAAACAAACAGGAAGCAAGGGTCAGAGGCAAGAATGCATTAGAGCTAGGGACACTTGGACATAAGGACTTAAACCCAGGCAGCCTAGCTGCGGTGTCTCTGGCCTCTGAACTTCAGATCAGATGGAAAATTCCACAACAGAAACCGCAGCAGAACCCGGATGGCAGGCAAGGCTGGGGGAGGGGGGCTTTGCGTTCCCCCTCAGATGCTGGTGTTTCAGCCAGGCCCCTTCCCCCTCCTGGGCCTCAGTTTGCTCATCTGTTGTTTTGTTTTGTTTTTTTTCCGGTACCAGGAATTGAACTCACGACCTCGCGCTTGTCAGGCAGGCGCTGTGCCGCTGAGCTAAATCCCCAGCCCCTCAGTTTGCTCATCTGTAAAGCAGGAGGGCGGGGAGTAGCGGTGTGAACCATCGCCAAGCTCCGGAGCTCCCTGATGCATGGGTGGCGACTGTCATCTCTGTCCCAGCCCCATGCCTGGGTCTGACTCCTGTGCCAGGGGCACCCGCAGTGCCTGCTACCCGTGCAGGCAATGAGGGCCTCTGTCTGCCTGGATGGAAGGCTGGCTGAAAGGACGAGGAGCTCTTTGTCGCACACCATGCAGGTCCTTGGGGAGAGGACATCTCTCCGAGCCTCTTGGTTTGTGCACTGGGAATGGCTCCGCGCGAGAGCTGCCCACGCTGGGCGCAGGCTGAAGACCACTTTGTCTTCTGTGACACCCACAGAACGCAGCCAGGAGTAGCCCGCGTGCTGGGAGCCCTGGCAGAGGGGAGCCTCGGGCTGGGCGACTATCAAAGGAGGATCATCAAGGCGCAGGGAGGGGACAGGCCCAGGGGACACGGTCTGGACTCAGCATTTTGGAATGGAAAACAAAACCACGGAACAGAGAAGGTCCCCAAAAGTTCAGTTCCCCAAACCTGGGTTGTTCATGGGGCACTGTTTGGAAGCACACACATTTTTATTTAAAAAATCCTCGTGAGGCCCTGTCTCAAAGACAAATAAAAAAAGAAATCCTTGTACGGTGTGCGCCCCGGCCCTTCCCCTGCTTCTCAGGCCACAGCAGCGAGTGTTTGCATTTGAGCTAATGATGTCGTAGAGCCGGCGAGTTAGCGGCCTCCTGCAGGCCTCGGAGCCGCGGGCGACCCCGCCCCGCCGAGGGGCTGTGTAGGGTGCGCAGGAGCCCGCCCGCCTGGCTGGACCCGGGAGCAGGTCTCCCCGCGTGGGCCCCAGCCCTTTCCTCCCTGCCAGCTTCCCACTGCCGTCGCTGGCTCGCGGGCTGTGCCCTCAGGGCGGCCGCGCTCTCTCCCCAGGAGCAGGAGGCCAAATGGGCAAGATCGGCCATCGCTGGGCGCTGAGGGGCTGGCCCGGGCTGCGAGCGGGGCGCGGGCGGGCGGTTCTGGCCCCGAGCATCCATCTCGGCGCGGCGGTTCCACTCCGTCCCCAGGAAACCGGCCCACGCAGGACGTGGCCTGCCCGAGAATGAAGTCATCCGCTCCCCCCCCTTCTTTCTCCTTCAACACGAGTCCCTGGGCCTCTGCAGCGCCCCTGGCCGCGCCGCTGGGGAGGGGGCGAGGGGGCTCTGGGGTGCCGGGCGCCCCTCCCGCCCCGCGCCCACGCCCACGCGCGACGTCCGGGGACAGCCCGAGGTGAGCTCCCCGGCGGCCGCCCGCTCGCGCAGTCACAGTAAATAATGCTCCTTGTCAGCGCAGGAAAACGGAGGCGGTGACAGTGTTTTTTAACAAGCGTCCCCCGTCCATCTCCCCCTCCTGCCTCCCTCGCGGGACGTGGGCACCGGGAGGACCGGCAGGGACGCGGGGCGCCGCGCGTGTTGCGTGGGGGCCTCGGTGCAGGAGGAGGAGGGAGCGGGGAGAGGGGGAAGCAGCAAGTGAGAGACGAGGGGGCGCGAGCGGCCGGGGTCACGCGCGCCAGCCGAGCCGGGAAGCGGCCGCGGTGAGGAACACCGTTGCCATGGCGACGTGGCCGCGAGGAACAGGAAGCGGCAGAAATAGCAGCCGCCGCGGCCGGCCCCTCCCCCCGCGAGCCCGTTGCCAAGGCGACCGGGCCAGAGCGAGGCTGCGCGGGCGGCCTCTGCCGCCTGCGCCCGGATCGCGCGTGCGCAGCGGGTCGGTCCCGCGCGGGCGTCGTGGGGGCGCAGTAGCCCCCAGGGCCACGCGGACCCCAGTTCTACCCGGACCGCCCGCCTGCTGGCGTGGGCAGGGGGCAAAAAAGAAAACTAGTAAAGCAAAACTGCCTATTGTTTGCCTTTGGAAAGCGGCTCCGCCTTTGTTTCGGGCGGGTGCTTTGATTTGCAGGCGTTCAGGGGGAGGCCGGTCTGCAGAGCGACAGACCCTGGGCCGAGCCCGGGGACGCCGAGGAGACGCGGGGATGGCCCGGCGCGCTGGGTCCCTGCCTGGGGCTGACCCCCCATACTGCCCGCTCCCTGATCTCCCCCACTTGATGTCGCGGCCCCTAAGATTTCTGGTCCCCTCTCTGCCTCTCCCGTCCCAGACAGGGCCAGCAGAGAACGCTGAGGGAGACCAGAAACCCGGTCACGCCCTAGAATCCTGGTGGACCAGGGAAACAGCCCACCCCCAAAAAACAGTCGAGGGAAATGTAGCTGTTGCCTAAACAAACCCGCCCCCAGCAGCTTGTTTATATGAAGCTGTGCGTGTCTGGGGCCGCGGTGTGCGTGTCGCTGTGTGTGGGTCGGGGGAAGGCACATGATCGTCTCTGAGGCCGTTTGTGCAGAATTTTCCTCTGCGGATTCGGCTTAGTTTGTTTTTAATAAGGGTCAGAGGTCTGGACGTCCGTGGGGAAGGGGGCAGGGTCACCTCGGACGGCCAGGCTAGGAGGTCCCAGGAGGACCGGTCACGAGGCCTGGGCTGTTGGCCGAGAGCAGCAGCCAGGGCCGCCCCATCTGGCAGTGGTCCTGGCAGGCAGGCAGGCAGGCAGGGAGGGCCAGTTCTGCACGCTGCTCCCTGAGGTGGCCCCAGAGAGGACCCAGGGCTGGGACCTCTCCTCCTGCGTAGGGTAGCTGTTATTTCCCGGCGCTGGCCTGGCCACACTGGCCGTCCACGGGAGAAGCCAGAAGAACAGCTCGGCCTCTGGGGCTCTTTGCAAGGGAGAGGGAGGCTTTTGTGTTCTGTTCAGGGCGGGCTTAAGCTTGCAGCCTGCAGGCGGCCAGGCAGGCTGTGCGGGAGGAAGGGGGACAGGCCTCCCCCAGCCGCTGGCCGTCCCTGCCTTGGCCTGTGCAGGCCACACAGCATGCCCAGCGCTCAGGAGGAAGGCAGCGGCCCTGGAGG
This sequence comes from Chinchilla lanigera, assembly GCF_000276665.1. Classification (NCBI taxonomy): domain Eukaryota; kingdom Metazoa; phylum Chordata; class Mammalia; order Rodentia; family Chinchillidae; genus Chinchilla; species Chinchilla lanigera. The sequence goes on from NW_004955570.1 coordinate 1,629,490, forward strand.
AGCTTCCACCTCCCTCCTGTGTCTCTTCGGAGGTGTGGGAGGGGAAGCTTGTCCTAGATCCAGAAGACTTTGGGTCCACCATTGCAGCCTTGCTGTCCAAGCTGGGGACACAGGAAGAGAGGAGCCTAGCGCAGTTGCTACATCAAGAGAAGCCCCAGCTGGGGCATGGTGGCACATGCGTGGAATCCCAGCTCTTGGGAGGCTCAGGAAATCCTCCTGCCTCGGCCTTCTGTGTGCTGGGATTTCAGGCTGCACCACCATGTCCGGCGTGTATGTTTCTTTCCTTTGACCCTCAAAACCACCCAGAGAGGCCGATACCACGACGATCCCAATGTCGCAGGTCAAGCGACAGCGCCCTGGAGAAGTGGGCAGTGGCCAGAGTCAACTGTGGCTCACCTGAGAGCAAGCGTGGTGCTGTCTGCCAGTCCCTCCCTCCTGTCCTCCGCTTCCTGGAGGCTCCAGCCCCGGCCTTCCTTTGTGCCCTGGGGGAACCTCACTCAGGGCTGCCCCTCAGGCCTCCTCTGCCCCCTGCCACCTGCTGGGCCCACCCTGCAGCTCAGGACACTTCTGCCTCCCTTTGTGCCTTCTGGCCGGCCAAGGAAGGCTTGGGGTCCCTCGCGCTCTCCGGCAGCAGGCGTGTGCCATCCAGATGGTGCAGTTAATCGCGCTGGAAGTGTAAATCATCACTGCCGTCCCAGCTCCCTCCTGTGCTGTCCCCTCCACCGCCAGGCTTTGTTCCCACCCCCAGCCAGCCAGGCAGGAAGTGGCCTGGGTGTGGCGCCCACCACCCGGTTTGAATCCAAGCTTGGTCTGCCTGACTCGGGCTCCCTGCGATCCCGTTTTCTCATCCGCACAATGGGGACTCTCCTGGCACCTGCCATTCCCAAGGGCAGTGGGGCGTGTGTGTGGTACTGGGCGATGAGCTGCATCCCCAGCCCTTTATTTTTGTTTTGAGACAGGGTCCTGCTAAGTTGCCCTCCAGGCTGGACTTGAAATTGCAGTCCTCCTGTCTGGACCTCCCAGAGTGCTGGGACGGTCATGCGCGCTTGGGGCTGCGGTGCCTTGGCTCACGAATCCTCAGGCAAACCACTGCCCTCTTTCACTCTGAGGAAGCTTTGACTCAGAGAGGGCAGTACACTACCCAAGGCCACACAGCCAATTAGCACAGGAAAGGATGAAACCGGCAGGCCTCCCTCCTGGGGCCCCTGAGCGGCTCTCTGTCTGGATTGCGGTGACAGCAGAGGTGGCGTTGTTAGCCCTGCCAGAGTGGCTCCCTGGTAACCCGGGTCGGAGAGGCGCAGAGCTAATAGGGCTTTAATCAGGCTGGCGGAGGCCTCCGCGGCTTCCCAGGGCCGGGGCCAAGGCCCAGGTGCAGCAGTCTCGTCCTAATGAAGACACAGAGGGGCGGGAGGGGACGTGGCACGGCCACCTGCTCCCGCTCCGACTCCTCCTCACCCACCCTGGCTCAGTCACCAGAGCCTCTGGTTGCAGGGGACAGCCCATCTGCCTGTTCTCCTATCCGCCTGTCTGTCTGCCCGTCCCTCTGTCCATCCATCCATCCCACCACCTGCCACCCTCTGTCCCTCCCTCACACGGGTCCCCAGGGTCCTCCCTTTGAAGGGCTCACATTCTTAAAGAGACACCACATAAACAACTAGCAACCAGTGCCAGGGCCCTAGAGAAGCAAGCACAGCTCAGGAGCCCTGAGACCAGGATCTGCAGAGCTGCCCATGGGTCACCGTGGGTGGTCATCTCTCCTCTGGGCCTGTGGCAGCAGATCTCTACAAAGAAAGGTGTCTTCATATATTTAGGCTGCTGTCATGAAATGCCTTAGCCTGGGTCATTTATAAACCACAGAATTATTTGTTTTGAGACAAGCTCTTGCTTTGTAGCGCAGGCTGGCCTTCAACTCCCAGTCATCCCCATGCCTCAGCCCCCAGCATGCTGGGATGACAGACATGCGCTTCCACGCCTGCTTTAAACCGTAGAAATTTAGCATGCACTGTTCTGGAGGCTGGGAAGTCCAAGGTCAAGACGCCAGCAGACTCTGTGTCAGGGCAGGGAGGGCCTGCAGCCCTCAGATGGCCCCTTCTAGCTGTGTCCTGTGTGGTGGGAGGGGCCCAGATCCCCGGTATGAAGGTGGAGCCCACTGCTGGGTCACCTCTTAGTACGGCGACATTGCTGATCCTATTTCACCCTCCAGGTTCCGGGGATGCGCTCAGACCAGGTGTCATTGCCAGCTGGGGATATGGCACCTCCCCCACAGGTGGCGGTGGGGCTTGGTGAGGTCGCTGATGCTAGGTAAGACCAGGTGCTGCAGTGTGGGAGGGTAGTGAGCAGGTGTCACCACATGGCCAGCTCTGCAGAAGGAGGCTGCCCCTGGACTTCTGCAATCCATTAGTCATGTCTGCCCAGATACAGGGAAGGGGCCTAGGCTAGGGCATCCTCTGGCCCTAACCCAGATGAGAGGAAGTCCTTGAACAGAATGACCCCCGTGACTATGGCTGCCAGCTGCAGGACCTCAGGTAAAGCATTGGCCCTCTCCCTGCCTTGTTTTACCCTGTGAGATTTGCTGAATTGGGAGGTCAGAAAGAGTTGGAGCAGGATGGCTCATTTTTTAGCCTGGTGTGGTGACATTTGTCTATAATCCTAGTGCTCTGGGAGGCTGAGGCAGGAGGATTGCTAAATTGCCTGGGCAACTTAGTGAGAGCATCTCAAAATAAAAAATAAAAAAGCACTGGGGATGTAGCTCAGTGTGAAGGCCCTGGGCTCCGTCACCAAAACTGAAAAAAAGAAATCAAAGCAGGGAGGGAGGAAGCGGGGAGAAAAGCCAGCCTGATCTTCTTGGGTATTTTGTTTTTTCCTCCTTTTGCCACCCCCCTGCACATGGAGAAGCCAGGGGACAGGGACAGCTGTGGAGCAGTCTGACACACAGGACTGTGAGCCAGAACGAGTCAGGCAGAGAGCGGTATCAGGGCGTAGGCAGCTCCCTCCCTGAAGGCCCGGGCTCCCCAAGGACCTGCAGTCTGCCCGCCACTGCCAGGGCTCCCATGCAAACACCAGCCTGGTGGGGCTTCCAGCCCCTGAAAAGTCCTTCGGGGCTCCCACTACCCTGCAGGGGACGCAAAACTCCTCCAAGCGGGGGCCCAGGTCCTGCTCTGGCCTCTGTCTACCGTGTGACCCCAGTGACTGGTTGGACCTCTCTGGGCCCAGCGGTGCTAAGGAGAGCCAGCAGCACAGGGCTCTTGGCAGTGAGCAGGGCCCAGGCTGAGGCGGGGACTCTGACCCCGTGCAGACACGGTGGTGTCTTGCTGGGGAAGGAGCCCCGGGCCTCGGAGGCCCCCACGCTCCCTGGGACCGCACTGACTTCCTGTGGGAAACTGCCCTGCCCTAGGAGCTGCGACCTGGGAAGGGCTTCAGCTCTGGGCTCGGCGTGGCCATCAGCACCTGGGGACAATGTCACCTCCCGTGCAGGCAGCGATGGGGCTCTGTGAGCTGGCTGGGGGTGCAGGGCCAGGCGAGGACCAGCCTTCCGGAAGCCCGTCTTCTCTCCCGGTGTGCGGAGGGACTGTCCTCGGCCGGCTGGGGAACTGGGCTGGGGACCCGGGGCTCAGGGCAGGGTGGGAGCCTCCCATCGGCATCCACACCCACCCTGCCGCAGGGAGCAGGGCCGCACTTCCCAGGCGGCATTTCCCTGACAGCTCTGAAAATTAATTGGCCTTTAATGTGGCATAGTATTTATTTTAATTAGCAGAAAATTGAACAATTTTGTAATAAGGATCCGAATTTGGGGTTGTTGGTGTGTGTGTGAGTGTGTGTGTGTGTGTGTGTGTGTGTGAGGGGTGATGAAGCAAAAACAGCATCCACATTCTTTTCATTTTTTTTCTCTTTTTTCAGAGAGGGTTTCGCTGCGTAGTTGAGGCTGGCCTCGAACTCACAGCGATCCTCCAGCCTCAGCCTCCCAAATGCTGGGATTACGGGCATGCGCTACTATGCTGTTGTAAAGCTATGCGTCCATGCCATGAAGCAGGTAGCACCGTGTCACCATCTTACAGAGGAGAAACAGAGGCACAGGGAGGCAGATGTTACCGGGGTTGAGCGAGTGGACCTAGGCCAAGGGCCTGGCGTGGTGTCCAGCATGACTCGTTTGCTGGTGAATGTGAATCTCTACCTTTTCTCCCCAGCTTGTTCTCCTCCTGTGCTTCAAACCCCAGTTCATGCCAGGCGTGGTGGCATACTGTTGCAATCCCGGCACTGGGGAGGCTGAGGCAGGAAGATCGCTGTGAGTTGGAGGCCAGCCTGAACCATATGGCGAGACCCTGTCCCAAAACCCAAGACAAACAGAAAAGCCCAGCTCAGCCCAGGCTTTGTCTACGCCAGGGCTCAGACCAAAGTGACGGGTGTGCCCAGCCCAGCGCCCGTATGTCCACCCTGCCTGGAGCCCTCAGAGCCAGAGCAGATAGGAGACCCAGCAGGCAAGGTCCAGGCTCTGCCAGGGGCGCGGCCATGTCCTGGGAGCCTTCACCCAAGAGCCATGCATGTATTGAGCGCCTGCTGTGTGTGATGCTGGGAAGGAGCCAGCGCTGGTCCCCAGGAAGCCCACGTTGGGGGGGGGGGCTACTCGAGAGCACAGTGGGGGGGGCAGCCAGCCTCAAAGCAGCCGCAAGGAGAAAGAACCCCCCACAACCCCCGCTGCATGGGCACAGGAAGCCAGAGCGGCGGACTGTGCTGGAAGCTGCCCCCTGAGACTTCTCCTGGGCAGGGGAGGAGCCGTGGAAGGCTCTGGAGGGGGACAGATGGGGAGGAGGAGGGAGAGGCTGGGACGGCCCTAGGCGGAGGTCCAGCTGCTGATGGCCACAGCCCGGGCCCCAGCAGAGCGGAGGGACAGAGACGCCGGCTCAGCCGTGGGCCCCGGCTCTGCGGCTCCCAGCGCGGGGCTGGCCCGGCTTCCTGTGCTGCCTCCCTGCTCATCTGTGACACAGAACGTTCTAGAACCTCGGAGGTCTTGGTCCTCCCAGCCTCCCTCCTGGCCTCCCACCGTCCTCCCCTGGGACCTCAGACAAAAGCTCGAGAGGGGGACGGGCGGGCAGAGGCTGCTGCGCAGGGTCTCGGCTCTCAGAACTGCCGTCTCATTGTCCCCCACCCAGGGTGTTCCCACTCCTCGCCCCCCTACACGAACCGTGGCTCTGCGGCGGGGACCCCGGGGCTCGTGGGGTGACTCCATGAGCAGGAGTGTGGCCCGGGCTCCCTTGCTCCTCAGAGCGGCCCCTGCCCATGGGGGGGGCCTGTGTCTGTCTCCTCCTCGCGCTGGAGGCTGTGCAGGGACCCAGCTGGGCTCTTTCTCTGGGCCTTGCAGATGATAGAGAAGGGAGTGAGTGTGTGTGTGCGCGCGTGTGTGTGACAGAGAGAGAGAGAGGCGGAGAGTGCTCAGCGGCCGCCGGAAACCTAATTGTCCTCTGTCTAATCCGTCAGCGGGGACAGCGTGCGGAGCCCCTCCCGGCCTGCTGATAAATGCCCCGTGTGCCAGCACGGCCTTAATTGGTATCAGGACGTGCCAGGTCTCGGTCCGGGCCCTGCCTTCCTTCTCCTCAGGGCCTCAGCCGCTGGGGGCTCACCTGCCACCCCCCAGGTGCAGCAGCGGAGGCCAGGACCCCAGGGAAGGTGGGAGACCAGGAGGACCCTGCCTCACGGTGGCATGTGCTGTGCGCCCAGCCCCTGGTGGCGAAGCCCTCTGCCCACCCCGGCCAGGCCATTCCGTCCTTCCCACAGATGGGGGACCTGGGCCCCCGGTGCCTGCCTGCTCCCAAGGAGCCCCTCCATGGCTGCCGTCCCCAGGAAGTTCAGAGAGGCTTGGCCACCTGCCGGGGCACACAGCTAGCAAGGTGGAGAGGAGCAAAGGGACGTACAAAATGGCCGAGCTCATGAGCTAGACGCTATGGGTCATTCAGGGTGCAAGAGAGAAACGCAGTGCACACACATCGGGATCCTGAATCTGAGGGCCCAAGGACGTGCGTGAATAGCAACCTGGACTGGGCGTGGCGGCGCACACCTGTCACCCCAGCGCGCGGGAGGCTGCGGCAGGGGCATCATCGTGAGTTTGAGGCCAACCTGGGCAAGACCCTGTCTCAAAAACAAAGCAGAACAGACCGAAACACAGCTGTCAAGCTGTCTCCAGGTGAGGGGGCCCTCGGGCTAGGTGTCAGAGGGTCAGGCGGGGCAGAGTGGGGAGGGACAGGGCCACCCCACTGCTCCACCCCTGCCTCAGCCTCCTGAGTGCTGGGATCACAGGCAGGCACCACCAGGCCTGGCTTGGTGGTTTCATTCACCCCTTTGATGGGACTGTTAGTGCTATAGGGGCTGCCAGACCCCGCCGTCTGCCCCCTGATACGCTCTGTGCCCCCTGTCACTCTTCGAAGCAGCGAGAACCTGAGCCCCCAGGGTGCAGGAAGGGGCTCAGGCCCCTATCCTTGGATGGAACAGTCTCCGTGTCCTGCCCAGGAGGGGTTGGGCAGAGGAAGGGTCTCACAGGGACCCCCTCACCGCCCTCTCTCTTTTCCTTCCTTCCTTCCTTCCCGCCCTCCTCCCTCTTTCCCTTCTGCCCTCCCTTCCTTTGTTGTTTTTTTTTTTTGTCTTTTTGAGACAGGGTCTCACTGTGCAGTTCAGGCTGGCCCTGAGCTCACTTTGTAGCCCAGGCTGGTCTCAAACTCGCAATGATCCTCCTGCCTCAGCCTCCCAACTGCTGGGATTACAGGTGTGCACACCATGCCCGGCTTCCTCTCTTTCTTTTCAGACGTGGGGATGGAACACAGGGCTTTTTCACTGATCTACATCCCCAACCATTTTTAATTTTTTGAGACAGGGTCTCACTAAATTTCCTAAACTGGGCTTGAACCCTAGATCTTCCTGTCTCAGCCTCCCAGAGCACCGGGATTATAGCTTTGAATCTCCACACCCAGCTGCCTTCCTTCCCAGGCTTTGGAGGAACCCAGGGCCTTGTGCACGCAAGGCACAAGGCCAGAGCTGCACAGCTGAGCTCTACCCCCAGCCCCCAGAGCCACTTTCATAAAAGTAGAAAATATCCTTATTGATTGGGAATAGAACACATTGTAACAAGTTAATAATAATAAGACCAAAAGGGCAAGTAACAGTGACCCGAAGTCCACACCCTCTCTGTGGCTGTCCTTCCAGGTGTTCCCACCCCTACCGTCTCTCACACGCCAGGGTGCAGATGGCCTCTCCCTGAGCACACCAGGCTGTCTTCCCGGGTCCAGGACGCTGTTCTCCAGCAGCACCCTTCTCCAAAAAGCAGGGATGTCCCAAACTGGGTGTAGTGGCACTGCCTGTCATCACAGCTCTCTGGAAGGCTGAGGCAGGAGGATCACAGGTTCAAGCCCTGCCTGGGCAGTTTAGGAACTTAGTGAGACTCTGTCTCAAAACAAAAAAAACAAAAAGGGCCGGAGATGCAGCTCAGTGTGAAGGTGCACACACAGACACACAAAAGAGGGGACGTCCTACCCCACCAGGGGCTCCAGCCACACTGCCCTCAAAGAGGCCAGCCAGGGCATGGTAAATGCCCGCTCTCCCTGGGTCGGCCTGCTCCTTTTCCTCTGCTTCCTCGGGACCGTGGACCCGGCTCCTGCCCCTAATGCCCAGCCTCAGCTGCCACCCTCCCTGGCTCTTGGACTTGGCTCCAACCCACGGCCACTCGAGCACCGGCCTGATTTGCATATCCTTCAGAGCCTTGATTAGGTCCCTGACTGCTCTTTCCTGCTCTGGGCTGATTGCAAAGTGGCCTGGACTCCTTCAAACAGCAAACAAACCCCAGTGCAGGCGAAGCCTATGCCCACCGGACATGAGGGACCCAGGATCCTGCTGGCCCAGAACGCTAGGGCTTCTGCAGAGACCCAGCTGCTTCTCTACCCCACTGCCCAGAGCCCTTTCTAGGTACCCTTTTCTTCTGTTTTTTGTTTTGTTTTGTTTTGTTTCTATTTTTGATTTCTTGAGACCCGGTCTTGCTATATAGCCCAGGCTGGCCTCAAACTCACAGCGATCCTCCTGCCTCAGCCACCCAAGTGCTGGGGTCATGGGTGTGGGCCACCACATCCGGCTTTGGGGCTGCTGTTGAGTGGCTGCACCCTCTTTGCGCAGGACATGGAAGCTCTGGGTGCAGGCTTGGAGGCAGCATCCTCTCCACTCGCAGATGGAAAGGGATGCGGGGAAGGCACGTGACCGGCGGGAAGGCACGTGACCGGCGCGAGGGCACCTGCTGCGTCTGCAGCCCAGCCACTGCTGTTCGAAGTCAGCACAGTGAGACGCCAGCGACACCTTTAATGAGCACAGCTCGATGCTCGGTTGAAAGCAGGCGAAGCCTGGCGCTGGGGCCAAGGACGAGGACGAGGCTGGCAAAAGCAGAGCCGCGGCAAGTGGCTGGACTCGGGGCTGGATATCCTTGCGGAGGACAGAGCTGGAGAAGTGGGCCCTGCACCCCTCTGCTGCTCCCGACGGTGAGATCCCCACGTCGGGGCGCCGGGGCTCCTGGTACGAGGGCGGCTGGGCTCCCTGGCCTCCCTCCCAGCCTCTGGCAGCCCTCCCCGCCCTCCCATTGCCCTCACTTCCTTCTCTCCAGGGCTTGAGGCTTCAAATGCTACAGGGCGGCAGCTCTGTCTTTCATCTCTGGCTGAGCCTCTCTCCCGGCCGCGTCTGCCCAGCCCAGGGATTGTAGGGCAGATTCCCAGAGACCGGAGCAATTTCTAGAGAAAATGCATGGGCTCCATCGCAAGGGTGCCGAGTTTTTCTTTTGCTGGCGAAGAATGTGAACAGAACGACACAAACCCACAGCGTGGGAAATCCCTCCATCGACTTCATGCGATACATCACAGCTCAAATCCCCACGAAGGGATGGACGTCCTCGTAGAAGGAAGGGACAATCTGCCCCTGAAGAGAATGTCTACGTCCTCACCCTGTCTCAGCCTAGCGCCAGGCCTTGGTTCCTGGAGGACGACGGGGACATCCGGTCCAGGGCACTGTAGAGGTCAGGACCTGGCAAATATTTTAAACAAACCGAGGAATTTCACGCATCTTGAGACAGCCCTCTGTGGGGCTCAGGGCCCCGCCTCAGGCCTCAAGACTGATGTTTCCACTCTACCTTGCACTGGGCTACAAACGACAGAAAACCCCAAACAGCAAACAGGAAGTGCCTTTCGCCAAGTGCTCCATGTCAGGAGAGCTTTGGCAGCCTTGGTACAAGAGTTCCTGAGCACACAGTCACCCCGACTTCACGCTCCACAAGTCTGAGCTTTTGTCCTCATAGTGCTACGGTGGCTGCCCCCATGTTGTCATTACATCCATGTTCCAGGCAGAAAGAAAGAGTGGGTAAGATAATTATATTTTCCTTGAAATCTTTGCTTTTTAATTCAGGAAAGAAAACCTTCCTCAGGGACCTTCTGCTTTCATTTCATTGGCCAGAGCTGGGTCACATGCCCACCTTAGCTGCAGGGGAAGCTGGGAAATTGAGTTTTTAAGTTTCTCTGGAGTCTGTGATAGAGGGAGGCAGCATGTAAACTAAAGTGTTGGTGTTTACTAGGAATGCAAATGTATCTAGCTCTCCTGCATTTTTGTTAAATCTGGCCATCCAACAGCAGGAGCCTCCGTGTAAGGGAGGGTACTCCGGAGAGAACAGGGAGGGACTAAAAATACCGCGCTGGGTGGTCTTGGGAGTGTCCATCCCGTCCCTCTCTGGATTCCAGGGTCCGCGTTCTCAGAGGGGGTCACTGTCTCTGGAGGTCCCCATGCCCAGCGTGCAGTGTTGGCGCCCCAGGGATGAAGCCTGGTGTAGCTTTGCCTCGAAGACTCGCTGACCGGGACGGCACCACCGCACCATGAACGCCGCCTTCTCGGGTCTGAGCCTCAGGGAGCGGAAGTGGGTGTGTTTCTAGGTCAGTTGGGCCCTTGAGTATGGTTTCCCCCGCATCATTTTGCATGCTGTGCTGGGTTAACTAATGGACAGCTTGGAACGCCCAGCTGAACTGAGTCAGCATGATTTTGAGCGTGGAGGGCCCACCCGGGGATCGCTGCCAACAGCATAAAAGAACTGGAGGGGAAGATGGTGCTGTGGATTCTCCTGGAGAAGCTTGAAGCGCTGGCTTTCCTGATACGAACCTGGCTGTTCTCATCCTTGGAGGAGCTCGGGTCCTCACTGTGGCTGAGGATGGCTGCAGTTCTCTTCAGGGGAGCTCTGGTCCTTACCTTGAGCGTCACTTCCTGGCTCCAGTGCAGGTCCCTCAGGCTGCTGTCACAGACCCTTCATCCGGCTGGTGCAGACTTTCTAGCTTCCGCCACGGATCTTTGGGCCTTCCCAGCGCAGATCCTTGACACAGACTTGCATGAGACATTGGCGTGGGCTCTAGGCCTCCAGCTGGACTCGTGCAGGACATTGCCATGGGATCCAGGCCCTCAGCTGAATTCTTTGGATTTCTGGTGTGTGGACAGATCTCCTGCACTCTTCTGCATTTGACTTTTTGGGTGAATATTATAAAATAATCCTATACATTATGTGTCCTGATCTATTCCTCTCTAAACCCTGACTACAATGTCAAAGACAAATAGCAGGCTGCATGCAGGCAGAGCACGTGGTTAGCATTTCAGGGCCTCCTTCTGCCCCAGCACCAAAACCAAACCAACACACTGAGTGTGGTAGCTACATCTGTCACCCCAGCACTTTGGAAGGCTGAGGCAGGAGAATCCCAAGTTCAAGCCCAGCCTGGGCAACTTAGTGACTTAGCAAAACCCTGTCTTAAAATGAAAGATAAGAAAGGCTGAGGATGGAACTCAGCGCGAAGCCCGGCTTCATCCTCCGTCCTGTGAATAAGCAAAACCGCTGCCCTAGGGTGCCTGGCTGCACCCTGCGGTTCCGGGAGGCCTCCGCGGTGCCCCCTACAGAGGTTGCCCGGGAAGACCGTCCCTGCTTTCCTCCTGCATGGGGGGCAACTGGTGACATGCCGCTGATGGGCACCCGAGGCTTTGCTTGCGCACCCCAGGCTCCCAGGAGCTGAGCTTCGCTGCCCTGGCTGCAGAGACCCGCCCCCCCGCGCAGCTCGCACCTGTCCCTCTGCCGCCCAGCGTTAGAGAGGAGGCTCTCAGGACCCTGACTCCTTTCCGTTCCGGTGCCTGCCCTGCAGGGGGAGCGGGAGGGGAGTGCCGCGGCCTTAGCTCCTCCCGCCCTTTCCTCAGCACAGGTGCGGCTGAATCTGAGTAGGAAGGGGACACTGAGGCAGCTCGGTGTGGGAGTCCTTAGTCAGGGGAGAGTGAGCTGGGCTCGGGCTGCAGGGAGCCTGCCACCCCACCTCAGGAAGGGGCCCAGGCTCTGCGCGGGGCGCCCCTCCCGCTCTGCAGCCATCCCTAGCCTCCTTCCTGAGAGAAGGGCCTGTGTGTGCACCGATGTGCGTGCGTGTGCAAATGTGCGTGTGT
>NW_004955570.1:1641221-1652875 GCF_000276665.1 Chinchilla lanigera
GCTGTCCCCGGCCGCCAGCGCCCTATCAGCCGCGGGGAGGGGGCGGGGAAGGCGGGGGCGGGCGGAGGGGGAGGCGGGAGGGAGGGCCGTGCGCTTCAGCCCTTAATCACGGAATTTGAAATCCCAGCGAGTCGGTGCCATTTATTTTCAGGGGCTGTCAAGGCTGGTTTCAGCGTTTAAAAGAAAGGAGGATAAGAAACATTTGCATTTCCCCTGCTCTCCCGCGGCTCGCTCCGCAGCCCTCTCTCTCCGCCGCCCCTGGACCCTGCGCGGGGCGCTGGGGGGCATCGCGGGTGCGGCTGCCGCAGCCAGGGCCCGGGGCTCGGCCGAGTCCTGGGGACCCCGCGCCGGGCCGGGTGGGGCTCTGGGTGGCCGAGGGGGCAGGCTCAGCGGGGTCTACGGGTTGAAAGCAGAGAGCGAGGGTCTTGGGGTGCCCGGGGCTCCTGGCTTTCACCCCCAGAAAGCAGCCCTGGCCCCCAAATTTGCCCCAGCCCCAAGGGGACCCCCACCAGCCTTTGCTTGCACCCCCAGCGGAAGTCGAGAACCAACGGGAGCAAGGGCAGCCCCAGCAAGGCGCTCCCGGTGCACATCCGGAACCGGCCGGCGGGACCTGGGCCGGAGGGACGCGGAGCCGAGCCCTGGGCGAGGTGGAGGCGAGGCCTCGGCCCCTGAGGCGGCCACGCCGCAGGCCAACCTTTCCACACGGCGACCCAGGCCGCGGACCCTCGCTGACCTTCTGCGGGTGGCGTCTCCTGAGGGCGGGAGCGTCACAGGGGGAACTAAACCCACACACGGGTCATTCACAGCACAGGGGTGCTGCACACACCCCCTTTTCGCACCTGCCGTGCCTGTAGCTTCTTGGGGAGCTGCGTGGCTCCAAGACCCGCCCCCCCTCAAGGTCTCTATGGCTACGATGCGGCTCCCAGGATATGCCCCAGTCTGCTCTCTGAGGCACTGATAAACTATTTGTACAGAAGTCAGTCAATACTCGGGGCCTGGGGGCGCACACCCATCATCCTAGCACTCTGGAGGCTGAGACCGGACAATCTCCGTGAGTTTGAGGCCAGTCTGGGCTACAGAGCAAGATCCTATCTCAAGAAAACAAAACAAAACAAGTCAGTCAATTATAGTGTATTTGGCGATTTGTTCCCTTAATTCTCCTTCAGGGCTGCATAATATCCCCCAGGGCACATGCATCTGCCTGTGGTATTCTGGTCCCCACTAGATGGACACATAGGTTGTGTCCCCTTTTGCCTTAAGACCTCGGGGGTGAGGGGAGCAGGCCAGCCTCCTGCCAGAGGAGACATTATTACCACTAAAGATATCGCTTCCCTTTCATAGGGAAGACGGGTTAGGGCTGGAGCTGGGTGAGGGACCCGGCCCGCATCCCCATGAATGAAGGAAGCTGGATGCCGGCTGGGGAACAGAGGACTCCAGGACAGCAGACTCAGCAGCCCTGCCCAGAGGAGGTGGGCGTGGCTGGGGCCAAGAGAGGGGCGTGTCCATCGCAAGCCCCACCTCTCCCCTCTGTGGCTGCCCCACCCCCTCCTTTTCCCCAGACCTCGGTCTCTGTGGACGTGGGGTGACCTGAACCTCATTGCACAGTAGGGTTTTTTTTTTTGTCTTTTTGAGACAAGGGCCCTCTATGCAGTTCAGACTGGCTTTGAGCTCATTTTGTAGCCCAGGCTGGTCTCAAACTTGCCACGATCCTCCTGCCTCAGCCTCCCGAGTGCGGGGGTTACAGGCAGGAGCCACCACGCCCCGGCTGTTTGGTGTTTTTTTAAAGACAGGGTCTTACTATGTTGCCCAGGCGGGCCTCAAACCCCTGGTGACCCTCCTGCTTCAGCCTCCCAAGTGCGGGGATGACAGACACGCGACACGCGTCACCACGCCTGTCTGTGTGGTGTTGTGGTGCTGGGAATGAGCCCAGGTCCCGGCCATGCTAGGCAACTGAGCCACACCAAAGGCCGTTTCTGTTTCTGTTGACACAGGGTCTCCTAAGCTGCTCAGCAGGACTCAGCCCGTCTGCCCGCCTTGCTCTCTCCTCCCCGCTGTCTCAGGCTCCAAGGACACTGTCAACCACTTTTTTCCTTGTGCACTGAGGGGGGGACCCCACCCCCTGACCCCGCCCCTGCACCCCACAGCCCTCAGATCCCAGAGAGGAACCGACCTTGCTGCCTCTTTCCCCCGGGTTTGTGTCCTGCCGTGACACCCCTATTATAACAGGGGGCTCTGACCTCCCACGGCCTCAGTTTCCCCTTCTGTAAAATGACAGTTACGATATAAAGGTCATAGGTGAAGCCAAAGAAATTGAAACAGCGGAATGAACAAACAGACAGATGCTCAGCTGCTCAAGCCCTCGGCAGGAGACGCGCACGCGCCTCACTGGCTGGGAGGGACCCTCGCCGCATCCCCAAGAGCAGCGGGGGAGAAGGCGGCTGAGCTGTGGGCTCCGGAAGCAGGCGCAGGCCACGTCTTAACCAGCAGTGCCCTCTTCCCCGAGCAGAGAGACCCGGTCTGTGTGGACCTTTGGGGTTTGCAGGGCACACGGATCCCCTAGAGAATGAACCCCTCTTTTCCCTTCTTGAAGGCTCCACTCACTCTTACCTAAAGCATGGGGCTATGAGCCAGGTGGGCGTGGGAGTGCAGGCCTGTCATCCTAGCACTGGGAGGATGAGGCAGAAGGATTCAAGTTCAAGCCCAACTTGACCAACTTAACAACTTAGTGAAACCCTGTCTCAAAATAAAAAATAATAAAGGGGCTGGGGATGGAGCTCACTGTGAAGATCCAGGATTAAATTCCTAGTACTGAAAAAAGGAAGGAAGGAAGGAAGGAAGGAAGGAAGGAAGGAAGGAAGGAAGGAAGGAAGGAAGGAAGGGCTATGGTGCAGTCAATGAACACAGGGGTGGGACTTTGGCTCGAAGCCCCACCCACAGTAAACCTGAACCAACACTACCCATGGGGGAGATGGTGCCGCTGCCCCCAGCAGTCCCCTGCCCCAGGAGCACACATCCATCCCGCTCCCCTGCTTGGCTGATAAAGTGTGACGGGCATGTCCCACACCAGCCCTGCTCCATCCTCTCCAGAGGGGCTGTGACTTCTCTCTGCATCCCAAGAGGAAGATGGCATAAAGCAGAGCACTGGGGCAGCCACACGGCCCCAACAGGAACCCGGATGCGGGTCAGCCTGGACTCCAGTGTCCACTGATATCCAGGGGATGTTTGTTATGTGGCACAAACCAGTAAAATCTGACTGATCAGTGCAGTGGGTACTTAGAAGTTTTGGACTAGAACAAACTGCATGGCATGGGCACTCAGGGCAGGTGACAGGCAACAAGGAGACAGGAAACCTGGGAGCCCTGTTATACTGCAGGAGAGATTTGCTAAGACTCCAAGAACTGCAGAGGAGGTCCTGTTCTGCTTGTGTGGCTTTAGCTAAAGGGCTCGGGAAATGGAACATGTGTAGCCGTCCTGATTGCTGTGCATTGCATGGACGTGGACACAGGCAGAAGATGGCCACCTACAAGCCAATCACAGAGGCCTAGAGCAGCTCCTCTGCTCTCTGCCCTCCAGAGGAACCGACCTACACACTCTTGACCTTGGCCTGCTTTTTGTTTTGTTTTTTTGAGACAGGGTCATGCTATGTAGCCTAGGCTGGCCTCAAACTCGCAGTGATCCTCCTCTCTCAGCCTCTGAGTGCTGGGATTATAGCTGTGCCCCACCATGCCCACCCCACCATGCCCACAGTGACTGTGGATGTGGGGGGCTCAAAACCACAACCATGATGGTGCACACCTGTCATCCCAGGCACTTGGGAGGCTGAGGCAGGAGGATCACTTTAAGCTTGAGGCTAGCTTGGGCTAGATAGTGAGTTCAAAACTGGCCTGAACTGCATAGCAAGACCCTGTGTGTGTGTGGGGGGAATTGCAACTGTTTCTTGTCTCTGCCCTGTGAAAGAGAAAGGAGGGTGCCAGCATGCCAGGCACCAGTGCCAGAGGCCCCCACCTGAGGGCTGGGCAGAGGCACGGCCAGGAGCCAAGCCAGGCACAGACAACTCCCCCCACCCTGACCCCAGCTCTCCACTTGGGACCCGGGTTTGAGCCCCGGCTGGAGAATCTGCTCCAAGTGGGCCAAGAAGTGAAGGGACCAATGGCGTTTTCGCCAAGTGTCTGCCATCTCCGCGCCGGGGGACACGTGACCTGATCTTGGAGCAGGTTAAGTTTTAAATCAAACTTTGCCTGGGTCCTGGGAACGGAACTGTGTGGACGGAGAAGCATAATTGTACATTTGAAACTGCCAGCAGACGCCTCAAAATCGCTCATCCAATCACTTCTTGGCCTTTTGGCTAAGATCAAGTGTCAAATCGCTCATCCATGGCCGTCTGCAGAGAAAAGTGTAAATTTAGGGGAAAACAAAACGCAGATGTGCCGGGGTGGGTCCAGCTCCGAGGACCCTGGCCCGGGCAATGGTCCCGTCGGGTTGCAGCCTTTGCACCCCGGCCCTGTGCTCAAACCTCCGGAGCGGCTGGGTGATTGCAGGGTTAGATGTCCCGGCGGGCCCAGGCCCGGCTCCACGCCTCCCTCCCACCTCCCCTCTGCCCATCTTGCAGGTCCTTCTCCTCATGCCCACCTCGCCAGGCACACGTGCCTCGGGTGTCACTAAGTGTCACATTGGACTAGGGCCCAGCACAGCCACCTATCACCTTCAAAGGTGCTAGGGCTAGGGCCTCCATAGCTGGGCTCCCAACAGCGTGAGACTGGAGAATTTCCCCTCCCATTACTCTTTCTTTTTCTTTCTCTCTCTCTCTCTCTCTTTCTTTCTTTTCTCTCTTTCTTCTGAGGCAGGATCTCCCTAAATATTTCAGGTTGGCCTTGGACTCACTGTGTAGCCCAGGCTGGACTCCAACCTGTGGTGATCCTCCTGCCTCAGCCTGTAATGCCATCACTTGTGGTAATCCTCCTGCCTCAGCTTCCTGAGTGCTGGGATTACAGGCATGCGCCACCACACTGGGGCTCCCTTCCCATTTATAGGTCTCCCCAAGAGATGCAGGGAGGGGAATCGAAAAGAATTAAGATGTGTTGTGGTGGGGCATGGTGACACACACCTGTCATCATCCCAGCACCCAGGAGGCTGAGGCAGGAGGAGCACCTCAAGTTCAAGACCAGCCTGGGCTTCACAGTGGGTTCAAAGCTGGGTGGGCTAGGGCTGGGGATTTAGCTCAGCGGCACAGCGCCTGCGTGGCAAGCATGAGGTCGTGAGTTCAATTCCCGGTACCAGAAAAAAAGAAAAAAAAAAAAAGCTGGGTGAGCTACTGGGAAAGGAGGTCCAACTGGAGAGAGGGGCTCATGGGCTGAGACGTCGGGAATGCTGTCTTGTCCCTGGCCCTTCCTCTGTGCTCTTTCACCCTTGCTAGGTCCAGCCGCCTCCTCTGCCATGCTGTTTCCCGGCCCAGAGCAACAGCTCTGCTGACCCTGGATGGAGCCCAAGCCAGAGAACGGGCTTCCTCCTGTAAGTTACCCTCCTGTCGAGGGAAGGGGTTGGTGTCTTTTTCTTTCTTTCTTTTCTTTTCTTTTTTTTTGGCAGTACCAGGGGTTGAACCCAGGGCCTTCGCACTGAGCTCCATCCAAAGCCCTTTTTATTTTTTATTTTGAACCAGGATTTTGCAAGTGGCTAAGGTGCCCAGGCTGGGCTCAAATCTGCCATCCTCCTGCCTCAGCTTCCCGGATTGCTGGGGTCACAGATAGACAGGGGCCATCATGCCCAGCTCTAAGACCAGTTGTGTGGATGGGAAGAATCACAAAGATTCTGTCCTTAATCCCCCACACTCCTGCAAGGCAGAGGCGGACCTGCAGCCAGGAAGGCGGATGGGTCCTTGTCCTCCTTGCTCGGGCACTGTTCTTGCCTGTCGTTGAGCTGTGCGTGGTGCACCTGCCCTGGCCATGGGACTCCGCTGTTCAGAGGGGCGGTGTTGGTGCCAGGCGTCCTGCCCCGAGGGACACAAATGGGGCAGGACTCCTACCTCTGTGAGGCTCCTATCCGGAGGAGCAGGATTGTCCCCCAAGTCCCAGCACGAACCTCAGGTCTCCTCCCCATGGCTTCCCCAGGTGCGCTGGCTCAGAAAGACTAAGCTACTGGCTCCAGGTCACACGCCAGGCAGTGGCCGGCCAGGACTTGAACTCAGGGCCGTCTTGCTGCAGAGCCCTTAACCCCACAGGGGGCACAAGTGTCAGTTACAGGGATGAAGACAGTGCCCAGGGTCCCTTGGGAAGCCGCGAGGCTCAGGACACAGTCACAGAGGCATCCAGACCTGGAGGACAGACGGAGAGTTGTAGGACCGGGAGAGACGGGGTGGGGGACCCTCTGCAGAGTCACCAGCTGAGTGCCCAGCTGCGCTCCTGGGAGACTTCCAGAAATGCATTCATTCACCCTGGGCCTGGTGGTGCACACCTTCATCCCAGCAAACTCGCAACTTGGAATGCAAGTCCAACCCAGCCAAGGCAATTTAATGATTTGGTGAGACACTGTCTCAAAATAAAAAAGAAGGCTGGAGATATAGCTCAGCGCAAAGGCCTTGGGTTCCATCCCCAGTGCCGTGCAAAAACAAAAACAAAACAAAAATCCAAGGAATAAGTGGGCACAGTGGCACATATCTATAATCCCAGCACTCAGGAGGCTGAGGCAGGATTGCTGTGAGCTCAAGGCCAGCCTGGGATACATAGCAAGACCTCGTCCTTTTTTTCTTTTTCTTTTTTTGGTTTTGTTTTGTTTATTGAGACAGGGTCTTGCTGTGTAGTACAGGTTGGAGAACTCACTACACACCCAGGGCGGGCCTTGAACTCTCAACAATCCTGCTGCCTCAGCCTCCTGAGTGCTGGGATGACACAGGTGTACCACCAAGCCCGTCTTGACAGCCCCTTCTTCTTTGTCAGCAGCCCCTGCGGTGTCCTGTCCTTGGTCAGAAGTGGGCTGTGAGCAAGGCCAGCTGCTGGGGGGCCGGCTCCTGCACGTGGCCCGTGAGGTCACCCCCAGCTCTCGGAATGCCCCAGGCTGTGCATCTCCAGGACCTGAGGTGCAGCAAGGCACACAGGAGCCCTGGGACCCTCGGAGCACAAAGCTGGCTGCATCCGCCCCTCGCACACGGCTGGTCCCCGGGGCAGAGCTCCGGTCGGCTGCCGTCCCTGCCCAGCGCCTCCCTCTCGGCTTCCGGCTGCCTGGGCTCCGGCTCAAGGCCGAGGAACACAGACAAACCCTGCCCTGGAGCGGCCATGGCAAGTTGCTGCTCCCTGGGAATGTGGAGAAGAAAATGTCTGCAGCCATCAAGTGGGTCAGAGTGTTCTGTAGGCAGAGAGGCTGACAGCTGGCCGCGGCCGAAGGGACGGCGGGCCCGTGGGGCTGGGACGGTCCTGCAGTGATGACAATATTTTCTTCCTGCCCGGGACAGCCAGGTGCGGGACAGGGCAGAGCACAGCGTGGCGTGGGGGCAGGATCCTTCTAGGCACTGGGCCAAGGTGGTCCTGCAGCTGCGGCCTGGACTATGAATTTCGTGGATCTCTGACCCTAGACGGGGGAACCTGGGGCCCAGGGAAGCTGACACTGGCCAGCTTGGGAAGGGCCTTCAGGGCAATAGCAGGGATTGCAGACTTCATCCAGAGGGCCATGGGGAGCCCTGGAAGGTTAAAGAGGGAGAGCAGCACAGTTAAACATATTTCAGAAAGACCCCTCCAGCTGCTCTGTGTGTGTGGCCCAGGTGGGGCACAGGTCTGGAGGTGGGAAGGCTACTGCCACCATCCTTTGTCACTGGCCAAGCAGTTGGCAGTGGGGGCAGAGGGCAGGTGTAACCAAGGGAGACCAGTCACGGTCCACCCATGACCCCCACGCCTGGCCCTATCCCAGGCTTCCTGTGCCCTGTGAGGTCTCTGGCCCCTCTGTGGTCCTTGGATACCTCCTGGGCACGCCTGGCTCTCCACGGAGATGTTCCTCTTCCGGAACAGGTGTGAGCCTGTCATCCCAGCACTCAGGAGGCTGAGGCAGGAGGATTGCTGCGGGAGTTGGAGGCCAGGCTCTGCTGGGGCAGATGGAAGGTGGTGCAGGCAGAGGGGGTGGGTATTTGTGTTGTAACTCTTCCCTCTGAGCCTCAGTTTCCCCAGAGCACTCTCCTCCCTACCTTAGCAGAGGTGCAGCTCTGGCCACTGCAACCGAAGCTCTTCCATCTCACCCTGGTCTCGGCCTTGCGGTGGGTTTGGGGCTCACCAGTCTGATGGTCAGTGACCTAGGTGTTTGGGGATGAAGGAGGAAGTCTGGGTGCCCTCTGCTCCCCATTGCCCTCTCCCTCCCCTCTCCCCGCAAATGTGTCCTTCGTGGAGCTGCAGGGCTGGACCTGGCTGGAAGCCCCGAGCCGGCCTCACCCCGCTGCCCCAGGCAGCCATCCCGCCCGCCCCTGCTCCCGCTGGCTGGGCCGGATCTGCTGCCAGGCGCTCCAGGTGTCCGCGCTGCGTCCCACCCCAGGCGATTCTGGTGCCCGGAGGAGCCGCTGACAGCTCTGTGCGCTCCCGGTCGGGACAGAGCCGGGCTGGCTCCGCAGCCTGTGAAGCAGGCTTTGGGGCGCAGAGGTCAGTCTGGCCCTGCGGCGGGAGGCAGTGGCTGCGGCTGCCCTGGTGGTAAATCTGTGACAGTGAAGCGACCGCAGGAAACGAAGCCGCCCCTCACCGTGGGGGAGACCACAGCTGGGGCGCCGTGCTGCTAGGCCACCCCCGCCCTGTCCACAGGCCCTGCGCTGTCGCTGGGGGAAGACAAGACCACGTCCCCGCTCCAGAGCCCTCAGAGCAGGGACAATTGTCCTGTCCCCGGCTGTCTGCTGTTAGCCCGCCGGAGCCCCGCCAGGACCCGGCTGGAGGCTTGGTCTTTTTGTTGTTGTTTGAATTTTTGCCTTGTTCTTGTTTTTGTTTGTTTTTTGAGACAGGGTCTCACTATGTAGTCAGGTTGGCCTTAAACTCACAATGTAGCCCAGCCTGGCCTTGAATGTGGGGCAATCCTCCTGCCTCAGCCTCCTGAATGCTGGGGTTCTTGGGACTGAAAAAGCTGGGTGGGGAACCCAAGAGACTCAGAAAAGGGAAGGACAAAAAGGGGCAGCTAGGGAGGGAGCAGCCCGAGCTGCAAGCCAGGTCAGAACTGGGGTGTCAACTGGGGTGTCAGAACAGGGCAGAGGCAGCACCCAACAGCACCCAGCCTGCAGGAACATCCACTTCAGAACCAACAGCTGCAGCAACCAGGCTCAGTGCAGCCAGGGAATCAAAACAAACAGCAGTGCGTGGGGGTTGGGGGGATGGATGGATGGAGGATGGGTGGAGAGGTGGAGGATGGGTAGAAGACAGATGGGTGGATGGAGGTTTTGGGGTGTTTTTTTTTGGTGGGGGGTTTCCGGTACCAGGAATCAAACTCACGACCTTGCGCTTGCCAGGCAGGCGCTGTGCTGCTGAGCTAATTCCCCGCCCCAAGATGGGTGGAAGGAGGATGGGTGGATAGACGGATAGACGGATGGATGGATGGATGAATGGATGGATGATGGAGGATAGATGGATGGAGGATCGAAGATGGATAGATGGATGGGTAGATGGATGGATGGATGGATAGTGGAGGATGTATAGATGGATGGAGAGGTGGATGATGGATGGAGGATGGATGATGGACAGATGGATGCATGGACAGATGGATGGGTGGATGGATGGTGGATGGATGGATGGGTGGGTGAGTGGGTAGACGGTAGATGGATGATGGGTGGATGGTGGATGGACGGATGGATGGATGAGTGGATGATGGGTGGATGGGTGGATGATGGATGGGTGGGTGGGTGGATGGATGGGTGGGTGGGTAGATGGTGGATGGGTGGATGATGGGAGGATGGGTGGATGATGGATGGGTGGGTGAGTGGGAGGATGGGTAGATGGTGGGTGGATGGATGGATTGGCGGATGGGTGGATGTATAGATGGATGGATGAGTGGGTGGATGGAAGAGTGAATGATGGATGAAGGATGGATGATGGATTGATGGATGGGTGGGTGGTGGATGGAAGGGTGGGTGGGTGGATGAATGGTCAGTGGATGCTGGGTGGGTGGATGAGTGGATGATGGACAGATGGGTGGGTGGTGGGAGGATGCGTAGATGGTGGGTGGATGGTGGATGGATGGGTGGATGATGGATGATGGATGGGTGGGTGGATGGATGGATGGGTGGATGGTGGATGGGTGGATGATGGATGGATGGGTGAATGGGTGGATGGGTGGATGGTGAGTGGGTGGGTGGATGAGTGGATGGTCAGTGGATGCTGGGTGGGTGGATGAGTGGATGATGGACAGATGGGAGGGTGGGTGGGAGGATGGGTAGGTGGTGGGTGGATGGATGGATTGGTGGATGGGTGGATGATGGATGGATGGATGGATGGATGGGTGGGTAGATGGATGGATGGGAGGCTGGGTGGGAGGATGGGTGGGAGGATGGGTAGATGGTGGGTGGATGGATGGATTGGTGAGTGGGTGGATGATGGATGGATGGATGGATGGGTGGGTGGCTGGATGGTGGGTAGAGGACACACGGGTGGAGCGAGAAAGGGTGGCTAAGGAGCACTCCTCTGCCCACTTCTGCCTTAATGCCCTATGGTTCTGGGAGGATCTTCTGGCTGTTTCAGGCAACTTCCTATCTGCTTAAAAGGCTCTCTGGAAAGAATGCTGGGACAGAGTGTCCCCAGCAATGGCCTGACCCTGCTGGCCGCATCCCCAGCCCGGCCCATGTGCCTGTCCTGTGACGAGCGTCCACTCACCTGCCCCCTGTCCCCTTCTGTGTGGTTTCCGGAAACTCCTTCTCTCCTTCCTTCCCTTCTTCCCTCACTCTCTCCCTTCCTTCCTGGTGCTGGGCTATGTCCTATTTTCTGTATTTTTTGAGACAGTGTCTGGCCACATTGTCCAGGCTGAGCTCCTACTTGCAATCCTCCTGCCTCACCCTCCCAGACTGCTGGGATTACTGGAGTGCGCCACCACACCCGGGCTCTTTAAACATTTTCTAACAGACCCCCGGGGACTTCTGTCTGCAGCAAGCCCTCCTGGGGAGCACCCACATCCCGGGATCCCGGCCTGCCGGGCTGGTGGGGCACCTCTGAGGCCCAGAAGTGGGAAGCCAGGCGGCAAGTCCCTTCCAGCTGGGTGAGCTGGCCACAGCGCCCCCTCTGGGAGTCTCGGCCTCCTCCCCGCGGGAGACCCCTCGGGGCACCTGACCGGAGCGCAGAGCCCCCCTGAGCAGACGCAGCGGAGGGCCTGAGCTAGGGCCGGGCACAGAGCGCCTGGGCTGCCGAGCGGCCCCCAGCTTCGCCCTCTGCCCGACCCCACAGGCCTCCCTGGGGACCCCTCAACATGTGGCCGACCCAATGGCACCCAGAGTCCAAGGACCGTCTGGCAGCCCGAAGGACGGTGCTGCTGGGCCGGGTCCTCTGGGACCAGGACCTGCGCTTGGGAGGGGGCCCGGCGAGGCGGCGGGGACCCAGCGCGGCGCTGGCAGCCGTCCCGGCCCGTCCTGGGGCCCCTCCCGCCTTCCCCAACTGCCACAGCCGTCAAAAACGGGGCCTCCGCCATCTGTGCCCCACCCGCCGGCGGGCTCGGCGGGCTCG
>NW_004955570.1:1653451-1665628 GCF_000276665.1 Chinchilla lanigera
CGGGGCCCTGCCCGGCCCGCCGCTCCTCCGCCCGTCCCCACCCTGCAGGCTGCGGGCCGCGGGCGGCCTGAGCTGGAGCCCGGGGATGCCCCGCGAACCCCTCCCGCCCCTCTGAGCCCCACGCCTTTGCCCTGGGCCTGGGAGGCCAATCCAGAGCCCCGGGCCCGAGGGTGGCTCTGCGGGCGCCCTAGATGCCCCCTGTGTGCCCGCCCCCGCCCCAGGAGCCGCAGGGGTAAAACCCTGCTCCACCCCGCGACCCTGGACACCAGGCTCTGCTCCAGCCAACAGCCCACCCCGAGCCGGGCCATTGCAAGAGAGGGAGGGAGGCCCTGGAGCCCCACCCGGGTTCACCTTCCCACCCCAGCCCCAGCGGACTTCCTTAGGTCCTGCGGGCTGTGGGGCAGTTGGACCGTTTTTAGGGAAACCCGTGGCACCTGTTTATTTCAGTACAGAAATGGAAGCCAGGGCCTTCACACTGAGCTATATTCCCAGCGCACCCACCCCCCTTTGTTTGATGCAAGGTCTTGCCAAGTTGTTCTGGCTGGGCTCCAACTTGAAATTCTCCTGCCTCAGCCTCCTAGAGTGTTGGACTCACAGGTGTGTGCCACCACGCTCAGCCCTTGTACCTTTTAGAAAGTGAATCGGACTGGAACTGGGCCTCATCCTTGCTAGGCCCTGGGCTCCACCCCCAGCAGTGCGTTCAGCAGAGAAGTTAAAGCTGCCCTTCCGCATGGCGTGTCCTCCACTCTCGGGCATTCAGCTCTAAGAAGGGAGACAGTCACAGGTCAGGCCCAGGATGGGCCACTGAGGTGTACAGGGTGGAGGGTCAGTCCATGGGCAAGGAAGGTGTTCGGGTACTTGGGAGGCTGAGGCAAGAGGAGTGCAGCGAGTTGGAGGCCAGCCTGGGCTATCTAGTGAGTTTAAGGCCAGCCTGGAATACACAGCAAGACCATGTCCCAAAAAACCAAAATAAAGAAAGAAATCTGTGTACTTAGTATGTGTCTGTAATACCTCAGTACATTGCACGTCACAGCCCTGCTCTGCCATTGACTGACTCTGTGATGTTGAGGTCACCCTCCTTCCCTGGGCCTTGTTTAGGAGCTAGGATCAGAGAGTCCCAGCCTCGAGGACCAGACTCAAGGACCTGAGAACACGATGTTGGTAACTCGACCTGCTCCATGCTGAGCACACCGTGGGTCCCCTGTCCGGGAAGTGAAGAACAGGCCGCAACTCCATCCTTATAGGCAGACAACTAACACACAGAGGAAGAGGAGGCCCAGGCTTATGCAAAGGTCCTGTGGCTGGTGGGAACTCCAGGATATCCCAGAATCCACAGCCAGGGTCTTTTTGGCTGAAATGGAGATTCCCCACCTGGAAAAGGCCATCGGAGTTGCATTTGTGACCCTCCTGCCTCAGCCTCCCAGGGTGCTGTGATTATCGGTGTACTACAACACACTGGGTTTTTCCTTGGTTTTCTAAGCTGCGGCCGCTTCTGCCCTGTCATCCTGAGCAGCTGGATCCACTGGGTTTGCTCTCGTGCTCCCCAAGGAGCGGCCAGCTTCCCCACGGAGGCCAGGGCAGAAGGAATCAGCCCTGAGGGCACAGGGCATACATCCATGCAAAGGCCTGGGAGTGGGAATAAAGCAGGGTCACGAGGAGCCATGGAGGATTTAGGCAGGAGAGCAGCACTTCAGCAGGATCTTTCTGGTCGCCTGGTGGAGGATTTGGGACAGGGACCTCATCCAGGTGAGCGCCACAGAAGTCTGGAGATGGGGGGCTAGACCAGGGGCAGGAGGGAGCCCTCACAGCCTTGGAGCCCAGTCCTGACCCTATAGCCCTGCCTGGGCCCCAGGGGACTGCCTGGGGAAAGCCAAATCTGGAGGGTAAGTAGCAGGCAGCTCAGGGCCAAGCCCCGGGGCCTGAGGGCACCAGCAGTGGCCCATGCAGAATCCCAGCCTGGCCCAGAGCTTCTGTAATCCCAGATTACAGCTGTAATCCCAAATCCCAGCATTTGGGAGGCAGAGGCAGGAGGATCACCTGGAGCTTGAGGGCAGTGTGGGCTTCATAGGGAGTTCAAGGCCAGGCTGCCCTGGCCTTGTCTCAAAAAACAAAAGAATCCCTTGCTCAGAGAGGGACAGAAGCAGCGGACAGACTGGCTGCCAGCCCCACAGCTGAGTAAACAGCACTGGCCCCAGGTCTCAGGAGCTGCTGTCCCCTCCCTGACCGAGTGCTGAAAAGCAGGACTCCCCAAACGCAGGGTGCTGAGCAACCCCTTAGCTATCACAGGACCTGCTGGCTGTACCACCAAATCTAGCCCCCTCCTCCCTGCAACCACCCCAGGGCAGCCTCCTGCCTCTGCTTCCCCTTGCTGCTTCTGCCGCTCCCCTCTGTGCCTGTGCCACGCAGGTGGAGCTGCACACTGGGTGTCCACGGCCCTGCCCCCCAGTCACTCTGCCAAGGTCAGCTCCATTGCTGGGCCTGGCTCCTCTGCTTCTTTGCTTAGGTTTTTGAGAAAAAAGTTCGCCTCGAATTTATGGCAATCCTCCTGCCTCAGCCTCCCAAGGGCTGGAAGGATTACAGGCGTGCACCACCAGGCCCAGCTTCCCATGCCTCTTGCTATTGAGGACGTCACTTCCTCCTGGCCCCAAGCCTCCTTTCTACGGGTCCTTCAAGTGGCAGCTGGCTGTCACCTCCTCTAGGGGCTCGGCTAGGCTGCACACCCCCCTCTGCCTCCCGCCCCCTTCTCTTGTCCTCTGCAGGCCTCGAGAAGCTCCCCTCGCCTGCGTGTCCAGAAGTGCGCTGGGGCGGGCGCTGCGCACGTGCGCGTGTGGGCAGAGCACCTCTGTGGGCAGCCGGGCAGCGCCTCGTGCCTGCAGGAAGCCGTGTCGTACATCTGTGCACACGGAGCACACTGCCAGGTGTCGCTCCCGGGGGGGCAGGAGCACTGGGGACCTGTCTCACCCTCAGTGCCCCGAGTACGGCCCAGGGTTGGATTGATGACTGAGAGCCCGGGTCCCTCCCTCTCCTGTGTCTGGCCTCACAGGGCCAGCACCAGGCTGCCGGACACCATGGTTGTGCCCGGCCTGCCACACAGCGGGGCCGCTTCCTGTGACCACAGGGGGCTGTCCCTGCTCGTCCTCAGCTGGTGCTGGAGCTGGTGGGGCTGAGCCAAGGCTGGGGCACAAGCCGGGCAGCTCCTGCCTGTTCAAGGACTGCTCCTGGCTAGGCACAATGGCATGCATCTGTAATCCCAGGCCCCCAGGAAGCTGAGGCAGGAGAATCCCAAGCTTAAAGAGAAACCGTGTCTCAAAAAATAAAAAACATCTGGAGACGGAGCTTAGCAGTGGAGCATCTGCTTGCCTAGTATATGCAAGGCTTAGTTCAATCCCCTGCTAAAAACCAGAGACAAAGGATTGCTCCCCTGAGAACAGGTCCTGCGGGCCCCAGAAAGGAAGGACCCGCCCTTCCAAGGCCTGAGCACCACAAGAGAGAAGAGACACCTGTGTGGGTGGAAAGAGAAGCCCAGAGAGGTTGCTGCCCTGGCTGAGGTCACACAGTGCGGCGGGAGGGAGGGTCGGTGAAGCTGCAGGTCTGGGCTGGGCCCGGCCAGCCACCAGCACCTCGGAGGAAGAGGACTCCCTTTCACTCACACACGCACTCCCTCCTTCCTTGAACAATTGCTCCTGGGGCCTGCTGTGGGCCACTCCTCCAGTTCCAGACAGACAGAAGCCCAGGGGCCAAGAAGGGCAAACGCTCCCTGTGCCACTGGACCAGACCCCCGAGGCCCCTGGGCCTCAACGCGCCCTCTGTCAAGGGGGCACAGAAAGGGTCTCTGGGGCCAGGGAGGGTGTCAGGCCCTTGTCAGGAAGCACAGAAAAACATCCTAAGCAGAAGCAGCACGGTCTCGTGTCATCAGCCACGGACACAGAGGCGCTGGTTTCCACGGTGAGGGTCGCAGCGTGGGCTGGGACGGGGCCCATGGGATACGGGCAGAGCGGGTTCATTATGGAGAATAAGCCCCACCCACCTGACCCTCCCCGAACTCGAGGTCTTGCACATAGGTGGCCCCAGCACCTTGGGAGTCCCAGACTCCAGAGCCATATTCCAAAGAGGCCTCTATTGTTTCTAAATGACCCAGTGTTCCTTTACAGCAGCAGCAAACTGACTCAGAAGAGGTTGAGGGCACCTGAGCAGGGTGTTGAGGACTCCATAGGAGTCCTTCCCACAAGAACTGGGAGAAAAGTCAGGTTTCCACATCTTCTAGTGTTCTTGTAAAGGATGGGGGGGGGTCAGCACTTCTATAGCCTTGGCCCCGCAGAGCACATGGGAAAAATTAGGAAGGGAAGCTAGGCGTGGTGGTGCACGCCTGTAACCCTAGCACTTGAGGAGGCTGAGGCAGGAGGATTCCAAGTGTGAGCCTAGCCTTAGTAACAGCAATTTAGCAAATCCTTGTTTCAAAATATTTAAAAATATTTAAAAAGGGCTGGGCACGTAGTTCAGTGCGAAGGCCTGGGTTCAGTTACCAGTACTGAAAAAATCAAATCAAACAAACACACGAAAGAAAGAATTAGAGGGGAAGGTGTGGCCATCGTTGACCTTGTGGACAGAGAGCCAGAGAGACGGCGGCACCCTTATCCCATTTGACAGGTCAGAAAGCCATCCCGGGCACATCGCCCAGCACACAGTAACCGCAAGACACACAGCAGGTCTTCTCGTTTCTTTAATAATGTTTTCACTGGGCCCTGCTGTCTCAGCGCTCAGGAGGCGGAGGCAGGAGGATCACCATGAATTCAAGGCCAGCCTGGGCTACACAGTGAGACCCTGACTCAAAAGACAAATAAATAAAGAAATAACAATAAAAATTATTCATAGGAGCAGGACGTGGGGTGTAGGAGAAGCCCAAGGTGGGACCCAGGAGAGCAGGAGCTGCTGGTGCCCCAGTGGCCTTCAGATGTCACGGCTCTTCCCTGACACCCACTTTCCTGGGGTGACATGAGCACGCTGGGTGAGGGGCCTCTCCCTGGGTCCTGGGGCCAGAACAGGCCAGGGCCGGGCTGCCCTGATGATGGAGGTCACATGCCTCCTCGTCCTCCTCCACCAGTGCCGCTCTGCTCCTCATGGCCTTCTTCTGAAATAGATCTCTGGCCAACTCTCGGTTCCTTCTCTGCCCACACACACCACCCTCCACCCTGGCCTGTCCTTGATTACCTCCCAGCACAGGGCACTCACTACCTACAAAGCTGCTGTCACCAAGGATGGGTGGTTCACCTGGTGAGGCTGACCGGACCTCTCTGGATAGCTTCCTCACTCTGCCTTGGGGGGGGTGTCCCCCTAGAACAAGCCATGCCCCTGCCCCAGGCAGCCCTTTGGGACCCCGGAGCGCAGCCTAGGAGTCAGTTTCTCTCACCAGCTGCCAGTAGAGAAAAGGCAGAGATTTGCCTGCAGCAAACACAGCAAATCCTTCCACAAACACACTCTCCCTGCACGGGGCGGAGGGAGCTGGACGAGGCCTCCTGGAGACCAGCGCTAATTGTGCCTCACAGCCCAGCTAGAGGTCCCTGCGGTGGCTCTGCAGTGGGGTGCTCCAGTTCCCTCTGTTCTCAAGATGCCTCTCGAGGGTCCTTGCTAGCTTGGTGCCTAGGGCTTGTGGGGGGGGCCGTGGAGAAGTGCAGGGTGCTTGTTCCTTCCCGCCTTTCCTCCCTGGGGCC
Organism: Chinchilla lanigera; assembly: GCF_000276665.1. NCBI lineage: Eukaryota > Metazoa > Chordata > Mammalia > Rodentia > Chinchillidae > Chinchilla > Chinchilla lanigera. The sequence goes on from NW_004955570.1 coordinate 1,659,160, forward strand.
GTGCCCCCCTGCGTCTTTATTTATTTACCAACTATTTTGGGGTGTTTTTTTTTTGAGGCAAGCTCTTGCTCTGTAGCTCAGGATGGCCTCACACTAAGTTGCCCAGGCTACATTCTAACTCGACATCCTCCTGCCTCAGCCTCCCGAGAGACGAGATCACAGGCACGTGACACCCCACCGGGCCTGGTGGGTTTTTCATCTGTGAACGATTAGCTCTCAGCTGGAAGAGTGAGGGCACCGGGAGACACGAAGGGGCAAGGTGAAGGGAGGTGATCTCTGTCGGGGGAGACGGCTCGGTCTGGGACAGCGCGGGCCTGCTCAGAGCCCAGCTCCGGGTGTCTCAAGCCTGACTGTGCTGATGTAAAACCCAGGTCGGAGCTCAGATAGCAGGGTTCAGTGGCCCGAGGCCCAGGAATCTGCAGTTTAACAAGTCCTTGACCACGAAGATTGGGAGCAGATGTCCTTGGTGAAGCATTCTGGCTGTTCTGCGCCTGCACCGGGTGGGAGCCTGGAACACGGAGCCAGAAACAGACCCGAGCTGGCGCCCGGCGGGGACGGCCCTGGGCGCGCGTTCCACACTGAGCTGCTTCCGCCTCACTGTGGGCACTGAGAGGCTGGGGAAGGCCTGCCCTGGCCTCCTCGCTGGAGCCTGGGCGTGGAGGAAGCACAGGCTGTCCCCACCCGCGCGGGCAGGTGTCTCTGGAAGGCATGTGTGAGGCAGAGCGGTGGGTTTGAGTCCCGGCTTCCTCCTTTCTGTCTCGATGACTCGGGGCTGGCAACCAAAGGAGGGACAGCTGTGTCACCTAGGAGGGGAAGCTCCAGGGGCTTCATCTTTTCACGGCACTGAGGATTGAACCCAGGGCCTTCACACTGAGCTCTGTTGCCAGCCCTTTTTTTGTTTTGAGACAGGGTTTCGATAGGTGTCTAAATTGCCCAGGCTGAGCTAGAACTTGGGATCCTCCTGCCTCAGCCTCCCAGCATGCTGGGATTACAGCTGTGCACCACTATACCCCACCCAGCAAGCATTCTTCTCAGAGTGGGTCCCTAAGATTGTAAAAGCTTCAAGTCCCACAAAATCTGGCTCTGGTCCCACCGCCTAACAGTGCCACTGGAAGATTTATCATGGGACAGGCAAACTCCCCCACACACCTGTGTGCAGGGAACAGGCAGCCTCCTCAACGCCTCAGCCTGGGCACCTTGGTCAGGGCCCCGCGTGTGTCCAGGGCCAGCTGCCCCTCTGTTCTGACTGCCTGTTACCCTCTGGCCCTCAGTGCCTGAAACATTTCTAGCCAAACAGCAGGGACCAGGAATTTGGGAAAATGGAGGAGGTGGGGGTGGGGAAGGGAGAGAAGTGGGGGAAGGGAGGGTGAAAATGAGGAGCCAGAGGGTGAGGGGGACCCGGGCAGACCCCTCTGGCTGCCCCACGAACGGCCAGGCCATTAAGGAGCCCGCTGGAGGCGCAGGTGTGAGGACCTGGCTTCGGCAATGCCCTTCGGAAGCTGGGGGCAGGGAGGAGGCAGGCCCTGGAGAGCCACAGGTGGGGGGCGGAGGAGAACCCCGGGCGCGCGCGGAGAGGCCCCCAGCGCACACACCCGTGCCAGGCTGTGTCCCGCTGCCCATCGCCTGACATTTTCAAAACCACACAGCGGTGGGGAGGGGGCAAGCGACCCGGCCAGGACTGGGGCGCAGGCCCTCCCCACTGCGTCCTCTGCCGTGGGGCCCGGGGCACACAGTGGGCCGCAGCGAGGAGGAAGCAAAGGGCCGGGCTGTTCCCGCGCCCGCCGCGCCCTCTCCCCGCCCCGCGGCCCTGGGAGGTCTCGGCCGCTTCCTCGCAGCTTCCCCCGCGCCGCTCCCGGAGCGCACCCCGACGCAGCTTTCTCGCAACAGACCGGCGTGGGCGCCCCTCACACCCCGACCCCGCGGGAGGGCGGGAGGGTCTGCGCTGCCCCCCGCCCTCCCCGCCTGGCGGCGCTGAACCCCGATGGGGCCGTGGATAAAGGAGCCGCGAGGCACCCCGGGGCGGGGTCCAGGCCGGGGGGGGCGCCGGGCTGCAGGCGTGCGTGCGAGGCCCCTCGTTTCGCTGCCTCGCTCGCTCGCCTGCGCCGGCTTTTTCCCTTTTTCTCATTGCTTTTTTTTTTTTTCTTTCTTTCTTTCCTGGAGCAGAGCCCGGCGCCAGGAGTCTGGAACCGGCCTGACAAGCTTCTGAGTTATGGAGGGGGGAGGGGCGGGGGAGGGGCGGGGGAGGGGCGAGGCGAGGACGGCCCGGGGGGCGGGGCGCCCCCACTTCGGGCCAGGGAGGGTCTGATCCCCGGCGAGACCGCCTGTAGTCCCGAGACCGCAGCTCCAGGCTCGCGGGTGCGGAGGGGGTGCGCTGCCTCAGCCTTCCCCTCGAGCGCCGCATTCCTTTCCGCTGAACTGGGCGCCGCGCCCTGCCTGGCCGAGGAGGGGGGCTGGCTTGGTCCCCTCAGCCCCCGGCTTCTTTCCCAGGCTCTCGCCGAGCCCCCAGCCCCGGGCCATTAGAGATCGCTGGATCCATTTTCAGGGTGCTGGACCCGCCTGCCCTGGGCTCCGATCCCTGCTCCTTGCCTTTGCCCGGGTCTGGGGTCTGCACCACTCCCCCTCCCCATTGCTTGTGGCCTAGGGGCGCACAGTGGGGTGGTTAACCCTGGCTGAATCTGCCCAGGCTCCCCCTGCCGCAGGGCCGAAGATCCCCACCGCTGGAAACACAGGCCCCAGACTCCGGGGAGGGCCGCCTGGATGCTGGGGGGCCCCAGGAGCAGCCGCCTGGCCTTTCCCCAGTGCTGGCCAAGCCGCCCATGGCTGAACCTGTTTATTTGGGGGGCCCCACCCCCACACACCTCTCTTCCAGCCCTGCCTGCTCCCCAGCACCTAGCTGGGTTGGTGGGCTGCCCTGCACAGCGTGGCCCTCCCTCCAGGCCACCTGTGACCCGGGCTGGGGACAGGGGTGAGCTCCCTGGGCGCCCCAAGGTTCTCAAGGCCATTTTGTCACTGTTTGGTTTGGCTTTGCGGAACTGCAGATGGAAGCCAGGGCCCCGTACTGAGCAGGCTCTCCAGCCCCTTTCCAAAAGTTCCTACGTTTTATTCTGAGACAAGGTCGTATTAAGTGGTTGAATTGCCTGTGCTGGTCTAGAACTTGTGACCTTCCTGCCTCAGCCTCCCAGAGTGCTCGGAGGCGTCACTGTTCGGGCTTTGTTGTTATTTCCGAGGGGCTCCGCTGGGCCTAGTGAACCCCCTCCCGGTGCGGTGCCCGAGTCGGAGCCTCAGGAATGCTGAGCCGGTCTGGCGGCGCCCACTGCCCTCCTCCTCCTCCCGTCCCCCGCTGAGCCGCCTCCGCCTCGGAATCCGCCCGGCCAACAGGGCTGCTGAGCAGAAATTTCCAGTTTCCCTGGCAGAGCTGGAGAAGAGTCAGGGTGCGGCTCAGAGGCGCAGCTGGGCAGGCTCTTCGGGCTAGGGCTGGGGGGCCCCAGATGTTACCCAAGACTGCAGAGCCCCTGGAGTGCTTTTCTGGCTGGCGGGGGCCACATCCTCCAGCTGTGGCCCCCCACCCGGAGTGGGGTCACTATGAGGAAGGAGGCTAGGCCTCAGCCCTTAGTGAAGGAGGCCATCAGCCCCCGGAACTGGGGCCGGCAAGAGCAGGGTCCGCCCCACGGGCCCCGGCAGATAGACCCTTGGCTTATGTACAGTGCTGTGTGACCCCAGCTGCACAGCTCAGCTTCTCTGCGCCGGTGACTCTTCAGCAGGGAGCTCTGCAGTAGGAAGAGACAGGAGCGGAGTCCCAGCTCTGTCCCCAACCAGACAGGTGACCTTGGACAAGTCTGAAGGACACTGGATGACACTGCTACAGATCAGCTCTGGGTATTTTGCAGTCGCAGTCACACTGTTGCTCTGGGAGGAGATTTTCCATTAACTTTACTTTCCTGATGAAATAACAGAGGCTCAGAGAGGTGGATTCATCTTTCCAAGAACACACAGCCAGGAGACGATGGGATTAGAACAGAATCCTGTCTCAGTGTCTGAGTCTCGAAAGAAAAAGCAGCTTGCTTGTTTTACAAAGATGTCTCCTTCTCCAGGGCCTGTGATATGCAGGAAAGACATCAAGGGAGGCAGCCACAAAAATAAGGGGGCCCAGCACTGACACTAGGGAGCCATCGAAGGCATCTGAGCAGATATGGACATTGTCCTAAGGTGGTGGCAGACGCCTGTAATTCCAGCATTCAGCGGACTGAGGCAGGATGATCGCCGTGAGGCCAACCTGGGCTACCTAGTGAGACCCTGCCTCACAAAACAACCAAAAGGGAGGCATATAAAGGAAAAAGGGAAGTCAGAAGAAAGAGGGGTAAAGGAGGCTGAGGCAGGAGGGTGCCGGAGTTGAGAGCTGGATGTCTGGCAGGTGGGCAGTGGCCCATCCGGCTGCATCACCTCCTCTGTCAGTGCCCGCCCAGCAGGCAGGCTGTGGGAGTTTTGAGACCTCCCTACCTGGTACCTCAGCCTTCTATCTCGGGGCCCCCTGCTCCTCCCCACGGTGGGGCCCTTCAGATCCATCAGGGCTAGGTGGGGACCGTGGCTGCAGGGCCTGCCCCTGTCCTTGAGGACAGACTGTCCCTGCAGAAGCACCAGGTGGGCGCTGGAGGCTTCAGGACAGTGTCTTGATCCCAGTCTGACCCAGGGCACCTCAGCACGACTGCCGTCCGCTTTTCACAGCTCAGGGCAGAGGCAGGAGGGACAGTGAGCCATCCGTCCCTCCGGCCTCCCCAGCCATGCCCTTGGGCCTGCTCAGGTTCCCAGAATGGGGCCTGCAGTTGCCTTTCCTCCGAGACAAACTCCCGTTCACTCTGCAAAGCCCAACGAGACCACTGCTTCCTCTGCAGGGAATGCCCTGACATCACCCCTGCCCGCTTCCCACATTCCCAGGGAGGTCCCCAAGGGAGGGAGGAGAGGCTTGGGAGATGTGGCTGAGACATGAGGACAACCCCCTGCATGGAGAGATGGGAACACTTGGCTGGTCCTGGAGGCTCAGGGTGCAGGGCAGGGAAGCGGGGCTGTGGGGGGAAGGTCACCCGGCACCACCGGGAAAAATGGGCTGAGCGGCCCGTCAGATTACTGGGCTGGAGGATGGACAGGTTCCAGGAGAGAGAACGGGAGGCTGAGTGGCCTTTGGCGTGGCCACCTTCCTGCCAGCCCCAAAGTGACCACGGCCCCTCTCTGGTCCCCAGACCACTGAGGTGGGGAAGGAAGCTGCAGTGGCACAGGCACCCCAGGACCCACAGCCCCGGAACCGACTCACAGGCTCAGGAGCCGCTTGGTGCCTGGAGCCCAGCCCTCAGGGGAGGTGGTCAGCGCTGGGGGCAGGGCATCTCTGCCTGGCAGGTAGGAGGCACAGGATTATTGGATGGATGGGGGGATGGATGGGTGTGTGGGTGATGGATGGAAGGATGGGTGGAAGGATGGGTGGATGGATGGATGGATAGGTGGATGGATGGGTGGATGGATGGATAGATAAATGGATGGGTGGAAGGATGGATGGATGGGTAGATGGATGGGTGGATGGATGGATGGATGGATGGGTGGATGGATGGAAGGATGGGTGAGTAGATGGATGGATGGGTGGGGGAGAGGTAGATGGATGGATGGAAGGATGGGTGTGTTGATGGATGAATTCTTGACCCCCAGCCCAAGGTAGGAGGTACCTCAAAATCTGGCTGCCTGAACTCAACGGGGCCCTTGGGACAAAGGGGTCACGATGATGGGAGTTAAAGCTAGGGGCTCTGCACTCAGCTCTTCCCCTCACCAGCTGGACCAGATGCCTCAGTTTCCCCAACTGCAATGGCAACAGAGGATAGCAGTTGCCCCCCAGGTGCGCTGCGCAGGTCCTGTGGGAGTCACAGACAGCCCAGGACGCCAGGCAGCCAAGCCGTGTAAACCGTTGGTTCCGGTCCTGTGGGGACAAGTCTCAGCCCATCTCCAGGCCTCAGTTTCCCCATCTGGACAGTCAGGACCTGCTAGCCTAGACGGCTTTGACTCTTCTCCGGGTCCGGGCAAGACATGCGCGGGCACGGGCACAAGCCGTCGGGTCACCCTGCCCACGGGGCACAGCGCACACTCGGCGCCACGCCACGTCCTCCTGGCCCACGGTGCGCAGTGCTCGGCGCTCACACCGCTGCGCACCCCGCACCCCCATATCCCTGCGCGCACGAACCCCCCACACACACACCCAAATCTGCTGGGTGCCAACTGTTGGCGCGGGCGGCCGGGGGTGGGAGCGGGAGGGAAAAGCCCACGACTCAGCCGGGAAAGGGGGTGCGGGCAAGGGAAATGACAGCCCGCGGTCCCCCTGAGTGCCGGCTCATGAATATTAATGCGGCGGTAATTAAAACGCAGGGGCGCAGCGGGATGGATGCGGGGCCTCCGGAGCGCGGGGAGCGGAGCGCGGGCGGCCGGACGGCGGCGG
>NW_004955570.1:1665728-1676287 GCF_000276665.1 Chinchilla lanigera
CCCGCCGCGCTTCCAGGCCCCGCCCCGCTGACGTCAGGCGACAGAACTTTCCGCTTCCCGCCCGCTGCTCGGGGCGCTGAGTCACCGCCGCCCCCGGCTCGGCCCCGGCCCGGCGGCGGCGGTTGGTGCAGCGCGAGGCCTCCGGTGCCCCATCCGCACTTTAGATGCTCCACAAACCTGCGGACTCACGGGGTGCATTGCACAGCCGGGTAAACAGTGGCCCCGAGACGGGCCGGGGCCACCCCAGGGTCGCACGGCCGCAGGGCAGCCACAGAGCTGGATTTCTGCACCAGAAGTTACTGTTCTTTTGCTGGGTGTTACCTAGCAGACCCCTCCAAGGCGGTGCTGAGAACTGTACCCCCTAAGCAGGGCGTGGTAGCCCACGCCTATCATCCAGCTACTTGTTAGGCTGAGGCAGGAGGCGAGTCCAGCCTGGGCAGTTTCGCAAGACCCTGTCTCAAAAAAATTTAAAAAGGCTGGGAATGGAGCTCAGTGTGAAGGCCCTGGGTTCAGTCCCCAGTATCACAAGAAAAACATAGGCGTCCAGGGTTAGTCCTGCCAGGCCTCGAAGCCCTGCGCCAGCCTCCTCACCTCTAACCTGGAGCAAAGCAGAGCACAGTGGCGTCTCTGTGGGGTGCTGGGAGATGAGAAAAGCCCCCTTCGAAGACCACATGAGGCCTGCTGTGACCGACAGTGGGGCTTGGGGACCCTGCTGGACTCAGATTCCCTGGGTTCAAGTCCTGGACGCCCCTACACTGTCCTCCTCACTCCCTGCAGCCAGTGGTGCTGGGAAAACTTAGTAGCAATTCGCAACCTTTTTTTTTTGTTTTTGTTTTGTTGAGACCGAGTCTCCATATGTACTGTAGTCCAGGTGACCTCGAACTCACCGCGTTACCCAGGCTGGCCTCGAACTCAGGGCCATCCTCCTGTCTCAGGCTCCCAAGTGCTGAGCCTGCAGACTTCAGGCTCTTTCTGGGCCCTTTGGCACCTAATCCTGGATCCAATTTACGGATGGAAACTAAGGCCACTTCGGCTGTTGCCGGGGCTGAGCAGGGGTGGGATCATGGCCACGCGTCACTCCCCCACCTGCACCCAGCCTGTTCCCAGGCCGGACTGACCCTACCTGGGCAGAGGCTGGCCCGGCCCCACTTTCCACCATCCCTGCCTCCGCCGCCTTGCCAACTCGGCCTCCGTCTCTCCCGCGCTCTTCCCCTGGGGAGTGTCCCATTTAGCGCCACACAGGCGCACACACACAGCCAAGACCCGGGTCACAGAAGTAGTTGAGCACGCACGGGCACACACATGCACGCACCACGTGCCGCAGACACAGGTCACGCATGCGCGCATTGGAGGGAGGCGTGGCTGCCCCTCCTCTAGCCCCTAGTGTTGTCCCTGCGCGGTGGCGAGGACGCCAGGGAAGGCAGGGACCCTTCCCTACTCAGGTCACCCTCCCAGGCCTCCTCAAACCGACCCCTTTCTTACTTGCCTGGGCAAGGTCCTCTGTCCCTCTGGGAGCTGCTGCGGCCCAGGCCTCACTAGGGCTTTGATCAGCAACACCCCACGGCGGCTCAGGCAGAGCCAGCACCTGGAGGGTACGCCCATCAGGAGCCTCGACCTTCTTATCTTTAAAATGGGCAGACACTGCCAAGGACCTCGCGGGAACTCGGAGCATTCCGGTGGAAACAATTAGTGTGGCCAGTGGGTCCCTGTGGGGCTGGGGCTGCCGGGGAGCTGGGCCCTGGGGGTGCCATCCCTCCCCGGGGTGAGTGGGTGAGCCCCACTCCCTTCAAGCCTGTGGGAGGTGCTTCCTGCCATTCCCAGGGGAGGGGCAGGACTCAGGAGGAGCTGCAGGAGGCCCGGATGGTGGTTTTTCTTTCTGTTTTGTGATACTGAGATTGAACCTAGCGCCCCAGCCCTTTTGTTATTGTTTATTTTGCAACAGGGTTTCACTAAAACGCGGAAGTTAGCTGGAATCATCCTGCCTCAGCCTCCCAGAGTGCTGGGATCACAGGTCCCTACACCACACCCCACTGTCTGAAAGTCTCTCCCCAGTTCCTCCCCCAGCTGGAAACATGTTGAACACCTTGGCCTGACACAGGTGCCAGAGGGGTTAAGGGCAAAATCCAGGCTCCTCTTTCTTGCTGTGTGGCCTCAGGAAAGTGGCCGTGTCTTTTTTTTTGTCTTTTTTGAGGCAGGGTCTCACTATGCAGTTCAGGCTGGCCTTGAGCTCACTTTGTAGCCCAGGCTGGTCTCAAACTCGCAATGATCCTCCTGCCTCAGCCTCCCGAGTGCTGGGATTACAGGCGTGTGCCACCATGCCCGGCTGGCGGCTCTTTCTGAGCTTCCATATCCTGTCCTCTGGAAAATGTTCCATGTCCCACAGGCTGAGGGCCCCTGAAGTGTGTAGAGCTCTCTGCAGGGGGCGCCCCAGCTTGACTGCCCCAGTATTCCTATCAGGCCAGCTACAAGGGCCAGGCCTGGAGGCCCGGCAGATGGGGAAACTGAGGCTAGTGGTGGGAGTAAGGATCCCATGTCCCAGGCCACAGAGATGCTCCACAGAGGCGGCCCAAGCTCCTCCCCTCCAGGCTCCCCCTCCTTGAGCTCCCCAGCAGGGAAGCACAGGTGCTCCGCACTGCTTGGCCAGCCAGGGTGGGACCATTCTTTGGGCATCCAGGGCAGCGCGTGCCCACAGGGGCACAGCTCCCCATGTGCAGCCACACTCATGTGCTGCTCGCCTGCCCGGAACCTGTGTCCCTGAAGCATTTGGGTCTCAGTGTCCTGAGACGGAACAATGGAGATCGTGGGTCACATTCCAAAGGTGGTGCACGCCTGTCATTCCAGCATTCTGTGAGGCTGAGACAGGAGGATCTCGAGTTTGAGCCCAGCCTGGGCAGCTCAGCAGGACCCTGTCTCAAAATAAAACATGGCTGGGGATACAGCTCAGTGTGAAGGCCCCAGGTTGATTTTTCGGTACCAGAAGAAAAAAAGGAAACGGTGTGAGGAGTCAGTGAGTTCACCTGGTTAACAGTAGGGCCTGGCACACGGTTAAGTATGCAATGGACATGAGCCACCGCTCTCTGTCTCCCGTTTCTGGCCCAGCGCAGACATAGCCCCCCATCGGCGTTCAGTGACCCTTTGGGGACACCTCCCATGCGGACGCCTTGGAGGACAGAAGGGCCCCTGACTGCCCACGCCTGTCCTGGCACTCACAGCCAGGTCCAGTGCGGAGGGCACTGATAATCAGCTCATTATCACGTGGTTTCTGCTGGCCTGGGGGGTCAGGAAAGTCCTCGGGGAGGCGCCCAGTAAGCCGAGGCTGGCAACATGAAGAGGATGCGCCACGTTCCAGGCGCAGGAGCACTGGCGCAGACGCGGGCAGGAAGAACAGGGCTGTCCAAGCTGGAGACGAAGTCCACGCTGCTAAGCTGGGCTGCGGGGAGTCGGCCACCGGGGATGGGGCCGATGCACACGCGGGGCCCAGAGCCAGGCCTGGCAGAGCGGGGAGGAAGTGGTCGGGCCTGTACTTTGGAACGATCTGGCTGGTTGGATCCCGGAGTGGGCAGGGAGTGGGGCTGGGATCCTGGGGAGGGAGAGGAGCAGGAGGGGCCGCGGGGGTGGCTGGCCATCTGGCTGGGGGCCAGGGGACCTCAGAGGGAGCTGGGACCTGGCCAGGGTGGGTCACCCCAGGGCTCTGCAGGAGGGGCCACAGATCGGAATCCTATGGGACCTGGAGCTCCCAGCCCTTCCTGGCCTGTCCTCCCAAGGCTCACCTGAGCTGCCCGTGGGGACACCCCAAGCCCTAGGGCGGCAACTATGGAACGTCCACACCTGGGCACACGCAACCCTGCCCCAGCTCGGAAGGGGAAGAGGGCTGAGTGGAACCGTGGGCCGCCGGGCTGGCCGTCACCACCATGCCACGCTGCCCACGGGGTGTGCTCCACACAGAAGCCTGAGACCTCTCAGTACAGACCTGCCCTTCAGGTCTCGCTGTCCTTATGGCCGTGCGTATCTGTCAAGGAAGGAGAGCAGAGCACATCTTATTTTGCAATTTGTTAGCTTGATTTATAATCTGTAAATAAAGTGGCCTGAGCTGTACCCTTGCCTGGTGCTGACCCTCTGTCCTGCCCAGACACAAGCGGCCACCTCTGGCGGCTGACCCCTGGCCAGTGTACGGGTCACAGGAGATCCTGTGGCTTCCTCCAGAGCTTCCCAGCGCCAGGGCTCCGCTGTCCCCGCCTTCGTCTGGCCGTCCTCTGCCTTGCCCTGAAAGCTTAGCTTGTCACTGGCTTTATGCGATCACACTGGCCTGTGTCCTGGTCTGGCCAGCCAGGCACCGATCCTGTCCCTGCAGCGGGAAGCAACTCTCCCCGTAGGCGCCGCGGCCTTGCTTGGCATCGGATTCCCAGATCTGGACTCTCTCGCTGTGTGACCTTGGGATGCAGCTCTGCTGCTCTGAGCCGTTTTTCTCTCCCGAAATCCCATAATAATAACTGCACCTCTTACAGCACGGAGGCAAAATGTGGAACGCGGAGCCCACGTGTGCCCAAAGCTTGGCAGGCGAGCCGAGGAATCGGGGAGGGTACGAGTGACATCACTCGCTGCTGTTTACAGCTGAGCAAACACGCCAGGGTCAGCGAGGTGGCGCGGTTGCCCAAGGTCACACAGCCAGGAGAAGCAAGGGCGCCCACGCCGGGGGGATGAGACCTGAGCGCTAACCGTCGGACGCTCCGACCACCAGGCTGCTCCCCTCGCACCCCGTCCGCCCCCGTGGGCCTCGGGCGCCCGAAGCCACGTGGAGGCGGCACAGCCTGCAAAAAACAGCGCGGAGCTCGCGGGGTAGAAAGGGTTAAAGCGCCCGCCGCATTGGGCCGGCCTCCGCGGGAGGCAGCCAATGGCAGCGCGGGACCACGAGGTAAGCAGCCAATGGATGCACGCGACGATGAGGTAATGTCGGGGCGCGCCGAGTGGGCGGGGCCGCAGCGGGCGCCGGCTGGGTTCAGCCTTCCTCCCGCAGCCGCTCACCTTTGACCTTGGTGCTCCCCGCTCCGCCCCCACCGAGCCCAGGCCGCCCCGCATATCTGCGGAAGGAGCCCGGAGACGTCCTGGCCTGAGCCACACCCTCCCGGCCTCAGTTTCCCTTCCTTCTCGATGGTGCCCACGCCGGGGACCAGGAGTCCCCCAGGCCCCTTGGCCCCCCACCGGGCCCTTGGGAGTCCGCACTGCCCCCTCCCGTGTCTCTTCGCTGCCACCCGAGCGAGATTTAGCTTGGGCGTTAGAGGTCAAAGTGCACCCCGCCGCCAGCCCGGATCGATCGCACGCGGCCCGTGTCGCCGGGCACGAAGCGGTTAAGGCGCCGGGCTCAGGCTGATTACTCAGCGCGCAGGGAGGAGGAAGGGGGCGCCGAGCTATTCTCAGGGGCGCCCGGGCGCGGGAGGGCGGCTCGGCGGGAGCTGCTGCTTCCCAGAAAGTTGATTATTTTTAACCCAGGAAGAAGAAAGGAAGGAGGCGAGGGAGAAGGGCTCGGAGAAAAGAGGAGAGGAAAGAGAGGAGAGGAGGGGTTGGGGGGCAGGCCGGGAAGAGCGGGGGCGGGGAGGGACAGTGGGACAGAGGCAGCCGGGTTGGCGCAGGGACCCAGCTGCAGGGGTCTGGAGGTGAGGGCCCCCCACCCCCGCGCCTCACCCTTGCCCTGGCTGAGAACACCCCGGGCCAGACCTGAGCAGGGCTTGGGGGCACCAGGGATCCCCCACCGCGTCTTGGGTGCTCTCCACCAAATGTCCTTGTCCTCGTCCTTGGGACACAGGGGCCCTGGGGAAGGGGACAGCAGGGCTGCCTGCGGCTCTCAGGCAGGGACCCCGAGCCCCAGCGTGCCTCGGCGTCCCTTCCTCCTAGCTCCGTGTGGGGCGGGGCTGAGAGGGTGCTGGGGACACAGTCACCGGGGAGAGGGTCACAGTCGCCCACTCAGGCTGGGGTGAATGAAGCGGGGGACTGGGCCCAGGGGCCGACCCCTGCAGGGTCACAGAAGTCTCCCCAAGGGCCCCCGGGACAGGGTGGCTCAGTAGGTGACTGGCTGGGGCAGAGAGGGGCCCAGGCCTCAGACCCAAAGCCCCAGGGGGCAGTGCAGCCGAAAGCTTAGGAAGGTTTGTAGCGGGATGGTGGCCAGGGACAGTGTGGAGTCAGGGACAGGGGACAGGACTCGGGGTGACGGCGTGGAGGTGCGGGAGGCGGTCCCCGAGCTGAGGGCGGGGAACAGTGAGGGGCGCAGGATCTTGGGAGGCCGGGCGTTAGCTGGAGGACACTGAGGGCGGCCAGAGGGGCATGCCAGGCGCAGGGCACAGGAGCTGGCGTGGGGTCCTGGGGTGTGCTGGGATCTGGGGGGCTGAGCCTGAGCCCCACAGGCAGGCAGAGCAGAGGGACGGCAAGGGGCTCCGGCCACGGGCGAGCTGGGGCATCCCGCTCACGTGAGATGGACAGGAGGGGACCCAGGCCACCCAGTGTCACTGGAACCTGGGCTGCCTCTGACCCCGCTTGAGTGGCAGTGCTGGGGTTGTGGCCCCTTGCTGGAGGGCAGTGTCTCCCCGTGTCTGGTCATCCGCCCTCGGCTGCCCCGGGCAGGGCCTGGTTCCGGACGGAGGCTGGCACTGAGGCCTGTCCCGCCTTGGCCATCAGCTGCGGCCTCCAGGACCCAGGGAGGCTGTCAGAGAAGGCAGCAGCCTCAGGGGAACCCAGAACTCCAGCAGCGCTAGTGCGGAGAGGGGAAAGGACTGGCACTGCAGCCTGGGCCCGGGGACAGCGTGCCTCAGTTTCTCCATCTTGGGTCTCCTGAGCTTGGTCAGGGACTCAGCTGCATTTGCAGCCACAAAAACCCAGGGTCTTGGGGACCTACCCCCCATGGGCTGTCCCTGGAGCGGCCCAGAGCAAGGGGGAGGTCCTGGTCTGCACATCCAGCAGGGTGTTCGTCCCTGCAGCTCTGACCCTGCCACCCCTCAGGCCACACGCGATGACCCCTTTCCCACCAGCCCTGCCACCCACCACCAGCCCCTGCCCCAGGGCCCAGCACACAAAGTCACAGCTAAGATGGGACAGATCCGAGTTCCAACCCATCCCAGCGGAGCTGTGCCGAGAGAGCTCGTTCCGCCTCTGCCTTCCTGTTTCTTCTGTAAAATATTTCTCAAAAAAAGCAACCAAAGGGCTGAGTGTGGTGGTGCACCCCTGTAATCCCAGCTGCTCTGGAGGCTGAGGCAGGAGGATTGCAAGCTCAGGGCCAGCCCGGAACCTGCGAACTAGAGATCCTAATGGCCCCTCTAGGCCCGGGGTCAGGGAACCGAGGGAGGCGAGGGCCCCTGGTTCCTCCCGGATGGCAGATGAGAAGACGGAGGCGCAGCCATTTGTGTGTGGCCTGGAGCTGCACAGGGCAACGTGTTCGGTGGTCACCGCCCCTGCGCTCCAAGCAAGGAAATGTGTGTGAGCTGCGTCGCAGGACCCCCTCGGCCCCCTCCCCAGCCACACGCAGTGGCCCGGTTGGCCCTCTGGGCCGAGGAGCCGTCCCCACCGGGCGTCCCGGCGCTGGCTTTCACACAGGGTCCCCAGGGCTGCCGGCACAAAGGGGGAGGCCGAGGCGGAGAAAGAGCTGCCGGCGGCGCAGACGCTCTGCTGGCTGCTTTCTTTCTCCCTCGCCCTTTGTTAAGCTCCCTTTCAGCTGAACCGCCAGAGCCTGGGTGTTCGAGCTCACAATAATTGCCGCGTCTAGACAGTGTCTGGGACCCGGCCCCTCTCCGCCCAAGCTGGCTGCCGGCCTCCCGGCTCCCAGGCCCGGCCCGCAGCCCTGCCTGCCCTGCGTTCCCACACCCTGGCCTCCCCAGCCGGCCAGCGCAGGATCCCAGCCGGGCCTCCCTCCAACCCCTGGCTGGTGCTCGCCCGCTCTGTCCCCTGCACGGTGGCCTGAAATGTGGGGAACAGGGGGGTTTGGCGCTGCCTCTGGCTGGAAGCTTCTGGAGAAGGAACCTGTCAGACCCCCTCACTGCTGCGTTTGCTGCAGTCTGGCTAAGTTCTGCGCTGGGTCCTGTTTTTGTTTATTTCTTGGAAGTCTTGTTATGGGCTGTTACTGACCTCACTATGTAGCCAGCTGGCCTTGCGCTCACAGTGATCCTCCTGCCTCAGCCTCCCAAGCAATGGAATTACAGGTGTGCGCCGTCATGCCCTGCTCTATGCTTGGTCCGTGAAACAGCCTTCTAGCCCCTTCCATCGCCCTCCCGTCCTGGGCCTGATGGGACCCCTGAACAGTGAGCCCAGGGAAGATTCGGGAGCCCTGTAAGGAAGAGCTGCGGTGGCTTTGACATGCGGACACAGACGGGGTGGTTTGTAGAAAGGCAGGGGGTAGTCCCCGGCTGCTCTGGGGTCCAGGAAAGAAGAGCCCAGGCTGCGGGGTGTGACTGCTGGTGACCTGACTCAGGCCCTGTCAGCCTGCGGGGCTGTGTGCAAAGGCCTGGCACAGAGCAGAGGGGTAACAAATGTCACTGCCATCTCCGGTTTCTTCCCTTTGGGCTTCGGGAGCCCAGCCACAGCGGGGAGACAGATACCATGACCCAGAGGGGACTGGGGGACATGGATGGAGTAGCTTCGAGAAACGCAGGGGGGTAGGGAATAAAAATCCTCCCATCTGGAGGGCAGACTGGGATATGATGAGCCCTCAATCCAGGAAGGCTTCCTGGAGGAGGCTGAATCCCAGAGATGATCAGGAGTTAGGAGGCTGGGAAGGGAAGGAAACCGTGTCAGGCAGAGGGACCCTTCGCAAGGGAAGACCCTGGATTACCCAGGAGGACCAGGGCCCTCGGCAGCTTTGTTGAGACTGCAGCCAGCTGAGCAGGAACGGCCTTGAATGCCACGCCAAGAGCCTGGACTTATCCAGGGCTGCAGGAGGTGAGGGCGGGGGGCAGCGGGTGGGGAGAGGCTCTGGGTCACAGATGGATGGCCTCTTCTGAGGTGAGGCTGGCTGGTGGGGACAGGAATCACAGGGACGAAGGTGTGGAGGCAGGGAGGCCACATACAGTCCCTTCACTGGCAGGTCCCAGGCTCCTCCGCCCTGCAGCCCTTGTGATTCTGCGCCCTGCCCGCCCCAGACCCCCCACTCCCTGTCCAGACATTGGGTGAACATCTCAGAGTCTGCTCCAGGATCTGCCTCTGTTTTTTTGTTTGTTGTTGTTGTTGTTGTTTGTTTTTCTCCGGTACCGGGAATCGAACTCATGACCTTGCGCTTGCCAGGCAGGCGCTGTGCCGCTGAACTAAATCCCCAGCCCCAGGATCTACCTCTAGTCCTTTTTCTTCTTTTCCATTTTCCAGGACTGGAGATTGAACCCCAGCTCTGCACTGAGCTATATATATCCCCAGCCCTCTTTATATTTGTCATTTTGAGACAGGGTCATGTTAAATCACTAAGTTGCCCAGGGTGGGCTTGAACTTGTGAGCCTCCCGCCTCAGCCTCCTAGAGTGCTGGGATCACAGGAAGTTGCCCCCTCACCTGGCTCTATGGACCTGCCTTGGAAGGACAAAGCCACTGGCCTGGGTCACAGCACGGCACCCCCCCTACGAGCCCACAAGGCCACTCTGCTGCCCCCTCTGCTCTCCTGGCCTGGCCTGGCGGGCGATGCTGGGAATCAGGGAAGACAGTACCATGATGTCACCCACCGTGGCGGCTGTGGCCTGAAACGCTGTTCTGAGAGCTGATCTGACATTGGGAGTTTACAGCCTGGTGAAGGAGAGACTGGAGGTGTGGGCGCAGGATAGGGGGCAGCTGTGAGGTCTCAGATGCAGCCCCATGTCCTGCCCCAGGGCCTTTGTGCTTGCTGTTCCTGCAGCTGGCCAGTTCCTCCCAGATGTCTGCTGGGCTGGCTCCTTCTCTTCCTTCAGGGCTCTGCTCAGATGTGACCTCTTCTGAGAAGCGTTACCTGGCCTTCCTGGCTCAGCCTCCCCTAGTGCCTTTCAGAAGACAGTTATTTTTTTGTTTTTGTTTTGTTTTTGTGACAGGGTTTTGTGACTACGTAATCCAGGCTGGCCTGGAACTCAAAGTGATCCTCCTGCCTCAGCCTCCTGGGTACTGGGTGACAGGCGTGTGCCCTGGGGTCCTGCTGGTCGCATGTATTGTTTAACCAACTCCCATTTGTTAACTGCTGGTCTGCTGCCGGGGGTCAGAGCTCCAAGAGGGGTGGACACTGGGCTGGGGCCCCAGGATGGCACCGGGCGGGCAGGGAGGGGGGAACCGAGTGTGGCTGAGGAAGGGATCTTTGTGTCCGGGGTCTGGCGTGGGGAGGAGACTCAGGGTGCCCAGCTGGTGCTCGTGTCCTTACTGACGCTGCTCCCAGCCCTTGGTGCTCAGCCCGGAGAGTGGGTGTGGAGGGCCCCGAGGCCCCAAGGCAGGAGCTGGTGGGGACGGCGGCAGAGACAAAGAGACGCCGCCCCCAGCCCGCGCCCTGGGCCGCAGCAGCCCGCCAGAAGGCCATACATAATTCATCGCGAGGGCCGCGGGCGGCAGCGCCGGGCTCCGCGCCTGCCGCTCTGCTCGCTGC
>NW_004955570.1:1676459-1697025 GCF_000276665.1 Chinchilla lanigera
AGCCTGCGCCCGGGAGGGGACACCAGCCCCGCCAGCCGCCGCCGCGCCCTGCGCACCGTCTGGGAAGCCTGGAGCCTGGGGGTGCTGGGGGGGCCCGGAGGAGACCGCAAGGGACACAGCGGCCCTGTGTCCTCCCCGGCCCCTGCCACTCCCCACGTGGCCACTGAGAGCGCGGACGTGGGGTGTGGAGTCTGGCCTCAGTTTACTCAGCTGTGAAAAGACTTTGTTTGTTTGCCTTTTTGAGACCGGATCTCCCAGGGCAGCCGAGGTTGGCCTTGAACTTGCGGCGATCCTCCTGCCTCAGCCCCTCACGTCCCAGGATTACAGTACCTGCTGCCTTGCCTGGCTTCAAGCTGGGTAGTTCAGTGAGAACAGAAGCTCCCTGGGGGACTGTGACATCAGGGACCATGTGCTTGTGGGGAGCGTGGCATCTAGGGTGCCCACAGGAAAGAGCGGGTACCCCAAGACACCTACCCAGGGCTCCATTTAGTGTTTTGGGATTACAGGTGCCGGGGTTCAGCTGGGGCGGGGGTGGGGCACTGTGGGTATAACAAGCACAGAGGGGCCAGCAGACGGACAGTGTGCTCTGGACCTCCCTTGAGCTGTGGCTGTCCCAGCCTACATCCCTACATAGGACAGAGTCTAGGCTGAAGTAAAGCTGAGGAATCCGATGGGGGGGTATGGGGGAAGGGGTGTGTGGGGGAGGGGGGGTGTCAGCGCCACATCCTGGGGCCTGGGGTCTCACCAAGTCCTTTCTGAGAGCCACATGTGCATCTACAGTGGTCTCAGGAAAAGTTTCAGCCCAGGCCTGTGGTCACATGCTTGCAATCCTCAGCCTTGTAATCGGGAGGCTGAGGCAGGAAGATCACTGTGAGTTCAAGGCCAGCCTGGGCTATATAGCAAGACTCTATCTCCAAAAACAACAAAAATATGTACAAACATAAAGTGTAACATAAACACCACCTAGGTCTTATACAACCATAAACCAAGACAAATTCATCAGTCAAATGCAAACTCAATTCAAATCGGATTAATCAATGTGATATGTGATGTCTTGAAACTTGGTCACCACCCACAGTATGGATACGGCCCTGCCACACAGGCACTCTGACTTGGTGAGACAAAGCGGCTGGTTTATACACACACACACACACACACACACACACACACACACACGCTTGCAGAACAACTGATTTCTCCCCAGAATACATAAAGAACTCCTACCAATCAATAAGAAAAAGGCAGAAGACTCAAGAGCAAAATAGGGTGGAAAACTTGAATACAGGCGTGGTGGTGCACACCTGTAATCCTAGCACTCAGGAAGCTGAAGCAGGAAGACTGCAGGGAGGTTGAGGCCATCCCTGGCTACAGAGTGAGACCCTGTCTCAAAAGCAAAGAGTTAAAAAAAACAGAATTCTCCACAGCAGAATATCAAACACATGGAAAGGTACTGGCTTCATGAGTCACTAGGGGTAACTCAATTCAGGCTGCTATAACAAAATATCTTAGACTATGTAATTTATAAACAACAGAATTTATCAGGTGGACAAGGTGGTACAGGCTTGTAATCCCAGCACTCTGGGAAGCTGAGGCAGGAGGATCACAAAGTTCCTACTTCGGCCTGAAAATTTAGCAATTTGATGAGACTGTTTCAAAATACAAAATAAGAAGGGCTGGGGATGGAGCTCAGGGTGGAAGCTCTGGCTTCCATTTGCAGCACCACAAAAAAGCAAAAAAACAAACAAGAAAGCAGAGGTGAGCTTCGACCGTCACCCTGGAACCCCTCAGCAGAGCCCTGCCTGGAAAGGAATCCCAGCGACTCCTGGCGACAGGATGAACGCACTGTGGGCGACTCCTGCCCTGGGCGGGTGATCAGCTTGAAGGGTGGCTCTCACAGCCACAAACCCAAAGGGTTTCGTTGACACAAGGGACAGGGCAGGCAAGACCTGTCCGTGGTGTCAGACATCGGGGTCGAGGTCGCCTTCCGCGTGGGAGCAGGGTTGGTGAGCCGGGGCCCAAAGGACCAGAGACTCAGGAAGTCCCTAGAAGCAGCACTTGAGGTGCACAAGGCTCTGAGCTCCGCTGCGGCTGCTGCTGCTACCCCCGCTGCCGACGCCGCTGCCGCGGCCCATGTGCAGTGCGCCCTGGGAGGTGCAGGAGGGGAGGAGGGTCGGGATCCCGCAGCGCCCTTTCCTTGCTTTTCCTGCTGCAGCCCCTGGACATGGCCTCGCCCCACACCAAAGCCTGCTGCCCAAACTCGGGGTGCTCATTAGAGCTGAACTCCAGGGATCACAAGACTGCTAGAGGAAAGGCCTCATCCGCAGCCCCCAGGCCCGAGGCACTGGGTTCCGGGACCCAGCATGACGCTGGGAAGGGTGCTCACTGTCTTAGTTTTAGTCGCTCCTGACCCCCACGGAGTAAAGGGGAGGCTTACTTTGGCTCAGGGTTTCAGCGCATGCTTGGCTGATTCCAAGGCAGGCCAAGCAGGCCAGAAGGGCCCGGCGGAGGAGGGCCACTCCCTTCACGGCTGCCAGGAAGCAGGGTGAGAAGGGAGGAGGTGGGACAAAAAAGGCCCTTCCAGGACAACCCCGAGCGACCACCTCCCACCAGCCCCGCCTCCTCACGCGCACTCAGCCCTGACCTCATCCACCAGGGAGCCTGCTGAAGAGCCGGACTCCCCGTGACCCAGTCACGTTCCTCCCACAGGCGAGCTGGTGGGGGCCACTTCAGATCTACACTAACACCCAGCTTGCCGCAGCTGCTGGCCCCAGATACGCTTGGGAAAGTTCAGCCTGAGCTGGGGTTTGGAGACCCCACTGTGGGTGCCGGACTCCCCCACCCCGGCTGTGGACCAGCAAAGGAAAGTGGGCCACTTCCTGCTCCTCCTGAAAAGTAGCCACAACAAAGCACCTCAATCTGAAGCACCTAAATCAATAGAAATGCATTTTCTCCTAGTTCCAGAGGCCAGAAATACAGGTTTTATCAGGACTGGTTCCTTCTGAGGGCTCTGAGGGAGAGTTTGTTCCATCCGTGCATCCCTCCTGTGTTCTAGCAACAGCTGGCGATTGTTGTTGTGCCTTGGTACATACACATGTCACCCCAGTGTCTGCCTCCATCCCCGCGAGGCACCCTCCCTGTCTCCATCCTCTTCTTATATGAACACCCAGCCTGTGAGTCACCTCACCCTAACTCCTGACATCCTCAGCGACTGCACTTCCAGATACGGTCACATTCTAACGTAAAGAAGGCCCGGACTTCAAAATATCTGTTTGGGGGGACATAATTAAAGCTAACACAGAAGGAGATATAGAAATGTTTTTTTAAAAAATCAAATCAATTTTTTTGTCTTTTTTGAGACAGCGTTTCACTGTGCAGTTCAGGCTAGCCTTGAAGCCACACCTGGCTTCAAGTCAAATCCTCAACTGAAGAGTTCAACATGTGAAACTGAACATTCATTGGATGAGATTACAAGCATATTAGACTTGCCAGGTGTGGTGGCCTACTCTGTAATCCCAGGACTCGGGAGGCTGAGGCAGGAATAGATGTGAATTTGAGGGCAGCCTGGGCTACATAGCAAACACTGTCTCAAACAAAACAAAAGAACAAAACAGCATATTAGACTCAATTTAAAAATGATAACAGTTAATACAAATAATACAAATTATACCAAAGTTCGTGCACTCACATAGGTAAGATGAACAGGGCCTCAATAACCATCTGTCATACATATAATTAGAGTCTCAGGGAAGGGAAGAGAAAGAATGAGTCAGAAGGAAATATTTGAAAAAAATTTGATGAAACATTGGCTGAGAATATCCCAAAAAACCAACCTACATATTGAGGAAGTTCAGCGAACCTCAACTGGATGAATATAAAGAAAATCATATTTAGAGACATCATGGTTAGATTGCAGAGAACCAAAAATAAAGAAAAACTTCGAAAAGGAGCTGAGGAAAATTAAAAATTAAGAAAACAAAAGTGCAGAAGACTGCAGACTTCTAATAAAACAATGCAAGCCAGTGGACAGTGGAACAACACCGGCACAAGTGATTTAAAAAGTTGTCTTCTTAGAGTGGTGCCTGTGAAAACATCTTTCAAATCAGAGAAATAACTTTTCTGGACAAATGAAATAGATAATTTGTTACCAACAGAACTGAGACATAAGAAATACTAAATAAAGGTCGTGGGGCCGGGGATATAGCTCAGTGGCACAGCACCTGCCTGGCAAGCACAGAGTTGTGAGTTGGATTCCCGGTACCAAAAATAAATAAATGAAGTCATTAGGCTAAAAGGAAACGCTGCTAGAAAAAATTTTAGATTTATAGAAAAATTGTACAAGGAATAGTAAATTTGTATGAATATTTGTATTGTATGAATACATACAAATATCATTTTTAAAAGTTTCCTTTTTTTTTTTGAGACAAGGTCTCGCTGTGGACCCCAGGCTGCCCTTGAACTCCCAGTAACTCTCCTGCCTCAGCCTCCTGAGTGCTGGGATTACAGGCGTGCGCTCCCACACCCATCTATCTGAGTTTATTTTTAGTATGAGTCTTGTTTTCTCCACAGCTGGCCACCCACCCAGCATCCTGTCAGAACTCAGCATCCATCCAATCTGCCTGTGCTGGACGCCAGCGACAAGCCCATCCCTAGAATATTACTACTCTCCTGGAATTTCCCTTGTTTTATCCATTATAGTTGTCTTTTCCTGTAGCTTCTTAAATGATTTTATTGTAGCCAGGTGTGGTGGCACATGCCTGTAATCCCAACACTTGGGAGGCCGAGGCAGGAGGATCATTGTGGGTTTGAGGGCATCCTGGGCTACATAGTGAGTTCAAGACCAGCCTTAACTATATAGCGAGACCCTGTCTCAAAACAACAACAACAAAAAACCCTAACAAACAATTTTATTATAGTGATATACAGTCTGCCTACTGATTTCAATATATGAACCTGTTGCTACTTTTTAAAAAATATTAACAATGTATCATATTTTCCCATTGCTTTACAATATCTAGTAATTTTTTGCTTTATGCTGGACATCGTCACTAATACAGAACAGAGATTCTGGGTTGTGTTATAGTCCTCTAAAGACTTCTGTGTATTGTTCTGTTTAGATGCTGACCGTTCGTTCACCTTGCCTAGGTAATCTTTCATCTAGACTTTGTTAGGCCAGGTGTGTTTTGGTCCTTACCCTTAAATCATGGTCTCCCAAGATCTCAGTGAAAAGTTTCATGTGTTTACTGAACCCTTGTAACTTACTGAGATTTGACCTAGGAAATATGTCTCCCTGGTACCAAGCAGCTACAGGAAATTGCTGCTCATCTCTGTTTTCCAGATACACTTTCCTTAGAGCCACTTTCCATGCCAGAGTCGGCTACGGATTCAGGAGTTTTCTTCCTCTGTCCATTTTGTGAGCATTTTTCTCCCAATTTCCAGCTGCTGTGGAGGCCCTGAATTCCAGTTCCCTTCTCTTGAACCAGTAAGGCTCGAGCTCCCTCCTCATATCATGTAAACTAGGACTGTCCTGCAGGAAGCCAGACAAATGTGTCTGTCTGTATGGTTCTCTTCTCAAGAGCTATATCCCCTCCGGTTTTGGCCTGGCTTTGGTTACTCTTCAGTACTTTCAAACAAATCTGTTTTATGTGTCTTTTTCCCAGATTTTATCATTGTTCCCTGTAGAAAATTAATCTGATATAAGCTACTACCAGCAAGTCTGTGTTTCCTAAATCGCTACTTTATGCTGCTTAAGACCTGTCACTTAGTACTCACGTTAGGCCTAGTTTTGGTTTTGAGTGGAAATGGTATGGCTTACATATGTCCCACTTGTGGCCTACCTTTCTTTTGCTTGCTTTTTAAATGTTATAATAAAAATATTTAAAGTGTGTGTGTATGAGAAAGAGATGGGGGTAAGACAGACAGAGACAGAGACAGACAGAGACAGAGACCAGGATTGAACCTAAGGTGTTCACACTCAGTTACACTCCAGCTCTTTCTTTTTTTGATGGGGGAACAAGGTCTTTTGCCTTGCAGTTCAGGCTGGCCTTGAACTCACTATGTAGCCCAGGCTGGCCTCACACTCACAGCAATTCTCCTGCCTCAGCCTCCCGAGTGCTGGGATTACAAGTATGCATCACCATGCATGGCTCCCAGCTCTTTTTAAAAATTTCTTATTTTGAGACAGAGTTTTGCTAAATCACTAAGTTTCCTAGGCTGAGGTCAAACTCACAAACCTCCTGCCTCAGCCTCCCAGAGTGCTGGGATTATAGACATGTGCCACCACCCCTGGCTACTATACTATATATGCAGCCCAAGACAATTCCTCCTTAAAAAAAAAACAAACAAAAACAAACAAACAAACAAACAAAAAAACAGTGTGAAAAAGATTGGTTTTTCTTCTGGTACCAGGACTCAAACTCAAGACCTTGTGCTTGCCAGACAGGCACTTGTGCTGCTGAGCTAAATTCCCAGCCCCAGCGATAAAGGTTGGACAGAGGTAGCAGAGGAAAGTGCTGGCCCTTTTGCTGGCATCTGGAGCCAGCCCACCCTGATGCTTGGACCCTGCCTGGACACTTCACGGTGTGGCAGAGCCCCAGTGGCCTCCTCTGCTTAGCAGGAGTAACGCTGTCAGCAGGATGAGGGCTGGAAGTGGCCGAGTGGGCGCTGGGCACCACGCCTGCACCAGCCAAGCGCGCAGTGCGCGGGAGCTGTAGTTACAGTGGATCACATCTTTTCTTTCCGTGGATAAGGGTCCCCCAGTGAGTGACAGGACAGCAGGCTGGACCCAGTGTGGGCTTCCAGAAGGTCCCTGCCCTGCTCTGGTGACACATTTTAGATGCGAGCTGAGAGCTACAAGCTGAGCTTCCACTGTCCTATGGGGGCCTTGTGCTGCACGCTTGGGGACATGTGCCCTGGACAGCAGAAAACCACCAGCTCAGATCTGGGCCACAGTAGGTCGCAGTGGAGTGGGATGGGTGGTGCCAAGTGGCCCTGGCCCAGCAGGCTTTAGTTTTTTATTTATTATTATTATTATTATTATTATTATTTTGTCTTTTTGAGACAGGGTCTCACTATGCAGTTCAGGCTGGTCTCGAACTCACTGTGTAGCCCAGGCTGGCCTCAAACTTGCAACGATCCTCCTGCCTCAGCCTCCCGAGTGCTAGGATTACAGCCATGCACCACCATGCCCGGCTTCCCAGCAGGCTTTAAACAGCAACCTAGACAGTCACAAAGCCCTGCACACGGTCCGTGTGAGCAGAGCCCCCCAGCAGGGCTGTGAGCACCAGGGTGCACCCTAGACTCTCTGTGTGGCTTTGGCTGAGACCCTGCCCTGCTCCGGGATGACCTCTCGGGACCTCCCTGAGGCGAGGTCAGAAATCAGGAGCCCTGCCTTCTGACCTTGGTCCTGCCTGCAACATGGGAAGTGAGGCTGGGCACCTCACACTCGCTGCCTGCCTCAGTTTCCCCATCTGTTGCACGAGGTACACGTGCCAACACTCCCTCAGTATCCAGGGGTTGAGATTCCCGTAACAATAACACAGTACTCTGAAAACCAGAACAACGAACCCGTGCTGCGCCCCAGTCCGTGGCCCAGCCCGATGCTGAGCAAGCTCGGCAGCACCCCGTGTTAGGAGGGCAGGCAGGGGAAATGCAGCCAGGTCCCCTTGGGGGAAAAATGAGAGCTTTCACAGAGAACAAATAACTTGCAATTTAAATGCATAAGAGACCAGGCTGTGCCACCACATATGCAGATAGATGCAAATGATATGTAAATGGGCCAGAGTAAACCTGGGTTTGCCAGTAGCCTTTGCCAAGCAGTCACTTAGGGGGTTCATCCGGGTCTGATCGTGCCAGGAGCTCACATCTGGGGCCCAGTGGCCTTGGGGTGAGTGTGCAATTGCGCCTCCTCCTGGACGCCCTCCGGGACCCCCATAGGTCACAGCAGGATCTCTGCTTTACCCATGGGGGTGTGGGGATGGGTTCCTCTCTGCCTCTAAACTGTGAGTCCCAGGGGCAGGGGTCCCCTCTTGTTCCTTGGAGCTGGCAGGGGCTGGCAGTAAATCGGGGCTCCGGGCTGCAGGCTGAGAGTGTGGGAAGGCGGATGGGCCGGGGAACTCTCTCTGCGACCTTGACTTTGACCTTGACTTTGACGGTTAGTTTCCCCAACCTTGACCGTGACCCAGGGCAGCAGCTGGGCCTTCCCAGGTCCTTGTAGATGCACTGCCACCCAACAGGGATACCCCTGAGCGCTAGTGAGGTTTCGATGGCCGTGACAAAATACCCAAGACAGTCAAGAGTCACAAGAGGAGAGGTTTCTGTCGCTCACGGTTTTGGAAGTTTGTGGCTGGGATCAACTGGCTCCGTTACTTCCCTCCGAGCCTGTGAGGCCGGCACGACAGAGCGGAGAGGCGTGGCCGAAGAAAGCTGAGCGACAGGAAAGATCCGGTGGAGGAGGGGCGGGCACGGAGGAACCCCGCGAAGCCACGCCCCCGGGCGGTGTCATGCAGCGGGGCCCCGCCTCCTAACCGGCCCATCCCCCCCAGGAGCGCGTTAATGGCTTAATTCAGGGGGCCTCAGCGCCTTCACCACCGACCCAGTCACCTCTGTCGCTGGACATGCTGCTCCAGGGACCAAGCGAGTCTCGGGGTACATTGTCTACATAAACCATAACTCGGCTACCCGTGCAGATGAAACAGTATCGGTTCCTTATTACCGATAAGATCAAAGGACCGGAGTTGGCCGGTGACTCCTCCGGCTGAGGAATGAAGAGGGTTCTGCCTGGTTGAGCTAATGAAATCCTCAGGCTTTCTGCCGGGCAGCCACAGCCCACCGTTTCTTGTGTAAGCACACTGGCCGGTTTGTTCCTTCTGCTGTCTCTGGGTTGTGTCCTCCTTGAGCCTGCTGACTTCGCTTGCTGCCTCTTTAATCATTTGCTGCCACTCAGAGTATCTGCCGCTTGAGTTCCTCTCCTCCCGTGCCCCATGGATCCGCTTTGGGAGGGCCGGGAGTCTTTGGAGGCGTTCTGTTGCCTTGCTTTTTCATGTTCCTAGTTGTTTTATTTTGTTGTTTTGTTTTATTTGTGCCAAGGGTCGAGGTCAAACTGAGTGGAGAGAATCTGTTGTCGGTACCATGGTGCATTCACTCTCTCTCTCTCTCCCTCTGTTTCTTTTGCGGTGCTTGCAATGGAATCCGCAGCCTCACATGCCAGGCAAATCACCTATCACTGAGCGCACCCCCAGCCCAAATTGTAGCCCCTTCTTTCTGTGTCAAAGACCTCAAGTTCCACTGTGGACCTTCATCCATTTGCCATAGCAGTTGTGACTTGCTTTTGTGTCTAGGAATTCTAGAAAGAGTGGCAGACACTTTCTGTGCCACATCGCCTCCCCTTGGCCCACCTTGGATCGCAGCTGCAGGACAGAAGCTCCCTGAGCAGGTGCTTCTGCCTCAGGGCTGTAGCCAAGGGCTCCTGGAGCCCCTAGTGAGCCCCCAAATGAGAGGGGGCAGAGGCCGCAGGCACACTTCCGCATGGGGACGGGCCAGTGAGTAGAGACGCTCCTGCAATCTGTCTGCTTCTTCCTGAGGTCCTGGAGGAGCGGCAGTCCCCACCTCGGTAACTGCACCTCCACCTGTGCTCCGCTGCTCCACATCCATAACTCAGAGACCCCTAATGGGGACAGCAGCAGCTCTCAAAATCTGGCCATGCCCCTGGCTGGGCGTCTTCCTGTGATGATAACGTCAGGGGTAGAAAGCAGATCGTTCTGACAGCTACAAGTGAAAGAAGCCAGTGCTGTCGACAAGGCGCTCATTCACTCAACATGAAGGTCTTGGCTTCTGGTTTGTGCCCGGGACTGTGCGGGAGGTAGATCAGGCCCTGACCCCTTGGCATTACATACCCAATGGAGGAGACAGAGCTAGCCAAAGAGTCACTCATGTAAACTTCCATTATCCTGTGACGAAGACAGGACCAGGGGCTGGGAAGAGGGGCATGACTAAGCATCTTCATGTTTCATTTGTTTGAGACAGGGTCTCAATGTCTAGTTCAGGCTGGCCCTGAACTCACTATGTAGCCCAGGCTGGCCTCAAACTTGCAACAATCCTCCTCCCTCAGCCTCCCAAGTGCTGGGATTACATGCATGTTTGTTATTTTTTGAAGCACCAAACCACCCGGTTCCTTGGGACACAAGAGTGCCCATTTACAGAAGAAAAACTGAGGCCCAGAGTGTCAGTGCAGGAGAGTCGGCCAGCTCTTAAATGGAAGAACTGGGCTAGGGATATAGCTCAGGGACATAGTGCCTGCCTGGCAAGTGCAAGGTTCTGAGTTCAATTCCTGGTACTCCACCCCCCAAAAAAACCAAATTAAGTGGCAGAGCTGCCACCTAACCCCACAGCAGCTAACCTGCAGCCAGCAGAGGCACTGGTGCTGGGTGTTATCCTGCCCACCTGTGGTGGCCTTGGGCAGTCAGTGGACACCAATCTGCTTGGGAGCCGCTGGCCCTCACCCAGATCAGCCCTGCCCAAGGGAAATGGCAGGGAGACGATTGTGGTGTCTCAACCTCTGGGCCAAGATCAAGAGAAATAGGGGCCACAAGAGCCATGAATGCAAGCCACCAATGTCACCTTCCATTTTCTGGTGGCCACGTTGAAATGAAGTGAAAGGGAGCTGGCAGGCTTCTTTCTGATGATACCTGCATTTTTTTTTTTTTTTTGGTCTTTTTGAGACAGGGTCTCGCTATGCAGTTCAGGTTGGCCTTGAGCTAACTTTGTAGCATAGGCTGGTCTCAAACTCACAACAATCCTCCTGCCTCAGCCTCCCGAGTGCTGAGATTACAGGTGTGTACCACACCTGACATGATTGTCTAATGGGCTTTTTTTATTTCTACCAGGAATCAAACTCAGGACCTTGCACTTGCCAGACAGGTGCTGTGCAGTGGAGCTATATCCCCAGCCGGATACCTGCATTTAACCTAATATATACAAAATATTACCATCTTGACAGTAATAAATCTTTTTACTCATGAGGTTTTGGGTTTTGTTTGTTTGTTTGTTTGTTTGCCATACTTCGTTTCTGAAATTCGGTGTAAACCAGATGTGGTGGTGCATGCCTATAATCCCAGCACTAGCAGGCTGAGGCAGGAGGATCTCTATGAATTCAAGACAAGCCTGGGCTGCACAGTGAGTTCAAGGCCAGCCTGAGCAGTTTTCGGCTCACAGCACAATTGAGAGGCAAGTACAGAGATATTCCATGCACCCCCGTACCCCCACAGCACCTCTCCCCATCATCAGCACCCTCCCTCCATGGTTTAGTCCATCCACAGGCGCATACATTAGCACCAGGCCTCCCTGCCAGTTTAAGCTTTGTCAGAGCCCTCTCGGCTCTGGCCTTGTCAGGAGCCTGCTCTCTTCCCCCTCCCAGGCTGAGCTCCTGGGAGGACTACTTCCAGGTCATTTTAAGCCAATGACCTCCGTGTCCCTAGCAGCTGGGGCGGGGACCACCGGGGGAGCAAAGGAACTGAAGGTTCTGTTTCCGACGCAGCCTAAACAGCTCCTTTAATGCTGTAAAATCCACACGAGGCACCGGGCCTGCTTCCCTGCGCGCCAGCTGTGGTCCCGCATCGGACCTGTGTTGATCCAGCACCTGCTGCCAGTGTGCTGGGGAGAGCAGACTGGCCTTGTCCCCAGGGAGCACGAGCCTGGGAGGGGTTGCCAGAGACGCCATTACGACAGCCAACAGCCACAGGGACGCGCCTGGCTCTGCAGATGCCAGGGCGAGCCCTGGGCTTGGGAGGGACGTTCAGCCGTGCCAGGGTCGGCGCCACAGGTCCCAGGAAGGCGCTGTGCAGCTGTGACCAGGTCCGGGGGCGCTGGGGGTGGGGAGCTGGGTGCAGCCCTGGGTGGCTCTCGAGGGCCAGGTTCAAGAGCTCAGCAGAAGGTGGCAGAGCCCGGGGTTTGGCCTGAATGAGGCCTCGGGCTCCGTCCCCAGCACCCCCAAAAGACAAAGCGGCCAACTGCTCCGGAGGGCAGGCTGCTTGGCTGCGTCCCCAAACAGATAGAAACGTGGCAATTCCATTCCTTTCCCTAATGCTCCGGGCCCTCTCTACTTGCTGTGCTGTGGGGAGATGCAGAAAATATTTTTAAAACAGCAACCAAAACCACAAGGCTTCCGTTTCCAGCAACACTGCAGAAACCCCTTTCTGCTACCCAAAAAAAAAAAAACTACTTGGAAATGGTAAGGAAAATGTAACAAACATCCTTTTAAATGCATGGCTGAGCATGCAAGAAAGCAAGGGAACTCCCCAGGGAGAGAAACAAAGAAGGCGCGGAGAAGGGAGCAGGAATCACGGAATCAGGAGGGCTGGAGCCGGGCCGGGCTGGGTGTTTGGGCTCCGCAGCCGGGGACTGGAGCCCCGCGGGAAGGACGAGAAACAGCGCTCTGCTCTGGCGGGTCCCGGGGAGACGCCTCTGCCGCAGCCTGGTCTGCTCCGGGACTTTGTACCCAAAGACAGACGCTCAGGAGGCTTGGGGTTTAAATTTAGACTCCCCCCTACCCCACGGCTCTGCAGGCTCCTAAAGCCAGAATTTAACGCAAGAAAGGTCCCTAGCTGAGGCTGGAAACACACATGAGAAAGAGGGCGGTGACCTCATGCCCAGGGTTTCCACAGACCACCACCAGGGCCGGCCGATGAGCTCACAAGGGAAAATCACAAAACAGCGGTGTTCAGTGAGAGCCTCGGCGAAACCAACAGGGAGATGGGCTTCCCCAGCCACAGAGGACAGAGGCAGGTAATGGAGACCACGGAGCCCTGGGCTGGCGCTGGGCATGTAGATCTGTGCTAGAGACGGAGCGGAGCCTGTGGGAAGCTCTGGGTTCACTCCCCAGCACAGCAATAAACAAACAAAGCTGGATTAGCTGGGTTTGGTGGCACACACCTGTAATCCTAGCACTTGGGAGGCTGAGGCAGGAGGATCACCATGAGTTCGAGGACAGCCTGGGCTATGTAGTGAGTTCAAACCTAGTCTGAACTACATAGCAAGACCCTGTCTCAAAACAAACAACAACAACAACAACTCACCAAACAAACAAATACAGAAAGCTGTGGTGAAAAGGACTAACGATGAAATGAAGTTTTGGGAAATATCAAAAAGAAGAGTTTCGGGTTAAAGAAAACAGATTACACAGACAGGTATTTGCCCCCGCCTCTCCTACCACCAGCACCAAACTCCTTTAAAATGGCAGAAAAGGGATTTCCCAAGTATCATAGTGACAGAACGGGGTACAACGCAATAGAGAGCAAATTCTGAAACTGGAAAGCAGACAGATGAGGGGGAGCTGACTTGGCTGGCAGGCAGGAGGGAATCAGGGAGACAAAGACAGCCTCAAAGCTGCGTTGGCAGCGGCGGTAAGGAGCTGGGGGCCCCCCAGGGATGTGTGGAGAGAGTTTAAAGAGCAGTTAGCAGCCAAAATCCCTTCCCTTCCGCCAGCGCAATGGTCTCCACCACAGAAGGCAGAGGTTTACTGTGTGAAGTGGTGCACTGCAGAGCAGCAGGCCAGCCGGGGCAGGGGCTTCTCACTGCAAACGGAGGCATTAGGTAGGAGAGACAAAGACAATCTTCTGTGGTTCTGAGCAGCCCAACAGGAAGGACCTCAAGGTGTTGATATTGGGAGCGCAGCCACACCACCCAGCCGTGGAGCTCCTAAGGAGCGCCAGCGTGGAGTATGGAGGGTCCCAGCAACATCGAGGGCAGAAGCCAAGGGTTGTCAGGCACCTGAGGGAAGCTTCTAACACAGAAAAGAACAAGAAAGAATAGGTGAAAAGACCCTGGGAGGAAACAGAAGAAAATGCCAAAAAGTTATCATTTATATGGAGATGTTCCACACATTAAACAAGAACACAGTGCTATTAGAAGGGAACATTTTGAGAACAAAATTATCGCCTTCTTAGCATAAATTAAAAGTTTACTGGTAGGGTTGGAAGATAAGAGGGAAGATGAGGACTATTCCAGAAGGCAGAGTAAAGCAACAAAGCCTAGGAAAGAAAAGATGTGAAAATTAGAAAATGGAGGCTAGGGCTGTAGCTCAGTGGTAGAGCACGTGTTGAGGCTTTGGCTTCCAGCCCCAGCACCAGAGAAAGAAGATTAGAAAATCATTCTTAGAGATCTAACATCCAACGATGAGGAGTCCTAGAGAGAACAGAAAAAATAAAGACAACTGAGAGGGAAGAGTGACCAGCAAATAAGTTAGTGTAGTCAGTTTCTTTGACTTAAATGATAGAAAATTGAAAATATCTACCAACTACCTAGTAAAATGGATGGAGCTGTTTTTCCACTAAACACTATACTGAAATTCCAGATCATGGAGGGAGGAAAGATCATACAAGCTTCCAGAGAGGGATAAATTGGGTTTCAGAAAAAAAATGAGACTAGCATCAGACCCCTTAATGACACCACTGAAGGTAAACCAGTGGAGCAAATCCCTTCAATGGGATGTGTGTGTGTGTGTGTGTGTGTGTGTGTGTATGAGAGAGAGAGAGAGACAGAGAGACAGAGGCAGAGACAGTCTTGCTATGTGTCCAGGTCTCAAACTCGTGGTGATTTTCCCGTATTGGCCTCTCAAGTGCTGGGATTACAGGTGTGCACATCACACCCAGATTTCAGCGGGATTCTCGCTTTCACTTTTAGTGCTGGAGACCAAACCCAGGGCCTCTTGCGTGCAAAGCACATTCTCTAACACTCACCAGTGCCACCACATGGAGCACACTTAGAATTCTATACCCAGCTAAATTATCAACCAATAGTCCGGACAGAATAAAGATATTCTCAGAGATAGACTAAACAATTTAGCTTTCATGCAGCCTTTCTTGGGAATTTACTAGCAGACAGGCTCCACCAAAATAAGGGAATAAGCCGGGAAGGAAGGAAGAGTGGGGAACAAGCACAGAAGAGAGACAAGAGGGACCTGCAGGTTGTGATGAAGGGAGATCCCAGTAGAACTGGGAATTAGCAAAAAGAGTTTGGAGCAAATTAGAAGGGTCTGGAAAAAAACTGCCCAAGAAGATGCAGTTGAGAGATGAAATGATGTGTTTAGATGTAGGGGGAAGCCATTCATGCTGGTGGGGAAGACTTTGGGATAAATTCATGAAAATGACACAAAACTAAGAAAACAAATGTGAATAATAAGAAGTATTACCAAAAGGACAACAAAAGGCTGTGAAAGAAAAGTGACAGTCATATTCTATGTTGCAGGGGCAAAGAGGTTTATATAATCATAATATGGCAAACTTTAGATACTGAGACAGCCCACATTATGATTTAAGAACACTGTTAGACACCAGAGGAAGTGGGACAGGAAGGAGGGTTAGCGGGTGGAGAAGCTGGTGCAGCTGGCGAAAGTCAGGTAATTCTTCATCTTCTATTGTAACAAGTGGACAGACCATGCCTGAAACGGAAATGTGTGTGTGTGTGTGTGTGTGTGTGTGTGTGTGTGTGTGTGAAAGTTAAAAGTAGAAGTTGCTTTCATCTAGGAGTAGAAAGTTGAGGAATTTGGGGATTGAGGACAAAAGTCTTCAGTTTCTCATAATAAATGTCATGGACCTACTTGATACTTTAAACTACATGCATAAAGCCAGGCATGGTCATGCATGCCTGTCATCCCAGCATACAGGAGGCTGAGGCAGGAGGATCGCCGCAAGTTCAAGGCCAGCCTGGAAATACATAGGGAGTTCAAGGCCAGGCTGCATTACAAAGTGAGACCCTGTCTCCAATGAAACAAAATAAAACAAAACAAAACAACTATATGCATAGATGCAAATGAAAATTTAACAGATGAAGCCTATGTGAGTGGTCCATTTGTTACATCCTCTTTTTTTTTTTTTTGTAGTACCAGGGGTCAAACTCACAACCTTGCGCTTGCCAGGCAAGCACTTATGCCACTGAGCTATATCCCCAGCCCTGTTACATCCTCTTATGTGCTGTCTTGAATCCTCTTGGCTCTAGCAGTTATGAGGGGCGTGGCCACTTGTGTCCCAACCACCAACTTCGTGTGGGCACAACCTGGCTGCATTCCCACCTCCCGCCCCTCTGGGCTTCCCTGTGACTGATGGGGCCTGAAATGACAGGGGACCCCCTCAGTCCCGTGCCAGATGGTTCCACCAAGTCAAGCAGTCAGTTGGGATGAGTGTCAAGCAGTGGCCGACTCAGGACTCCCTCCTTTCCTGTTCTCTCGTTCCAGCTTTCCTGGGATTTCACTCCCTGATACGCAGGTGACACTCTTCACTTTTACCTCCATGCTGCTTCCTGCAGCCCTAGAAAGCAGCCCCTTGGCTTGGGGTTTGGCGTCAGATTGCTAACATCATACTTAATAGTGAAAGGCTACATGTTTCCCCCTTAGGATCAGAACCAGAGCAAGGAGGTGTGCTCTGGCTCCTCCTGTCAACGTCTTGAAGGCACCCTAAGCCGGTACGATTGGCAGGACAGAAAGGCACACAGCCTCGAAGGAAAGAAGGAGATCTGCCTTTATTCACACACGAGACCACTCTCTACATTTAAAAACCCCATAGAACTAATAAAGTCAGGCAGATCGTTGAATCCAAATTGACATACAAAAAATAAAAATAAACTGTGTTCCTGTGTAATCACACTGAATACTGGAAAATTGAAACTAAGAAATAGCACTGGAAAATTAAATATTTAGCTATAAATATATGCTGAAGACTGAAAAATACTAAGGAAATAAACTGAGGACTGAATACATGGAGAGAAGGGGCTGGGGATTTAGCTCAGCGCCTGCCTGGCAAGCACAAGGTCATGAGTTCGATTCCTGGTACCAGAAAAAAAGGAATACGTGGAGAGATACACCATGTTCCTGGACTGGAGCTCAGTATTGTTAAGCTGCCAACTATCCTCAAACTGATCTGTAGATTTGGTCCCATCCTAAAGAAAATCCAAGAAGATTTAAGTTGGTTCTAAAATTTATATGGAAAGGTAAAGGAACCGGAATAACAAAAAAAATTTTAAAAAAGAAAAACAAAGCTGGAGAACTCACACCATCTGATTCCAAGACTTACTATGAGGTTGCAGTAATTGGAAAAGGCAGAATTAATTAGTAAAGGGATCATGGAACAGAGTCCATAAATACAACTCCACAAATAAAAAACCAGGTGTGTAGCACACGCCTGTCATCCCAACAGTCAGGAGGCTGAGACAGCAGGATCCCTGTGAGTTCACAGCTGGCATGGTGACACAGCAAGTTCAAGGTTAGTCTGAACTACATAGGCAGACCCTGTCTCAAAACACACAACAAAAGGATAACTTTTTTTAAAAATCAACAAATAGGGTGGGAAAAATTGGATACTCATATGAAAAAAAACAAGTTGAGATTTACTTATATATTATACAAAAACTAACTCAACATTGATTATGGACCTAAATATAAAATGTAAAATAACAAAACTTATAGAGGAAAAAGGGGGAGGGGGTCTTGTATCCTCAGAATAAGAAAGTATTCTTAAAAATGGCACAAAATGTATATTTCATAAAATTAAAAAATTGGTAAATTAGATTTCATTCAAAACTTTAAATTTTAGTTTAAAATTCTTCTAGTTTTATTTTTTTTTTTTTTGGTTTTTGGTTTTTCTCCGGTACCGGGAACCGAACTCACGACCTTGCGCTTGTCTTCTAGTTTTATGAAAAGAATGAAAAGGTACCACAGGTGGGGGAGAAACTATTTGCTACTCATACAACCAACCAAGGCCTTGTTTCCTGAATACATGAGGAAGTTTCAGATTTTTCAAGGGAGCAAAATATTTGAACATACACAAAAGAAGATGCATAAATGGTAAAAAAAAGTGGATGAAAGATGCCAATGTTATCCCCTAGTCACTAGGGAAATTCAATCATGCATTTATTAAAATGGCTAAATTTTTAAAAATGTCAAGTGTTGTCAGTAACATACCCTGATCAAGTGGGGTTTATTCCAGGAACCAATTTTACAAGATTTTTAAAAGTCAATCTATGTCATTCACAACACTGACAAAATGAGGGAACAACAGGGTGTGGTCGTCTCAGTCAATGCACAAAAAATTTAACATTCTTCCAGAACAAAATTCCCAACAAGTGGAACAGACAGGACGTTTCCCTCATTTGATAAAGAGTAGTCACCAAGGCACACAGAAAAGATCGTCTTTAAAGGCAAAATACCAAATGTTTTCTTTTAAAGGTCAGAAGGAAGATAAGACCTCCTGCTATCACTACTTCCTGTCCACATTGCATGGCCGAGCCTTCCAGGGCAGTAAAACAAGAAAAGGAAATTTTAAGTATAACAGATGAAGAGAAGGAGACAGAAGGGTCACTGTTCGCAGATGACATGGTTGCTACGTAGCCTGGACGTGAATATTCTGTAGTTTCACCCTGGAGACCTGGTCCCAGGGTCGATAGTTGGTGAGATGGTGGCACTGGGGCATCCTTAGGTCACGGGGGCTCTCTACCCTGCAGGAGACTGCGGTCTTTCTAGCGGGACTCTGGGTAGTTCTCTTCGGGAGTGTATTAGTCACTTTGCAGTTGCTGAGACAAAGCACCTGGAATCCATAACTTGAGGAGGGTTTATTCTGCCCCGGGTTTGGGAGATTCAGTCCACGGCTGGCTCCGAGGCAGAGGCAGTATGGCGGCACGTGGGCGTGGCGGATGGCCGAGGTGGAGGAGAGCTGTTCACCTCCCGGTAGGAGGAAGCAGAACAGCAAGGGAGGAGTAGGGGAGGGAGGGATCCTCCCCCAAAGGCAGCCACCGGTCACCCACATTTCCAGCCAGCACCCCCCTGATCCAGTCAGCTTCCAAAACCATCTCTGAGCACATGAGCCTTTGCGGGGATGGTCTGGACCTGCACCATGACCAAGGGGTGCTCTACAGGAGGAACACCAGCTCCTCCCCGTTCTCCGGCTGCCTGTCTCACCAGCCGACCTCTTCCTCTGTACCCCTCCCTGCCCTCCTCTTTGGACCTCCAGCCTCCGCAACTGAGAGCCGAATCCATCTCTTTTCTTCTCAAATGACTCAGCCTCTGAATTTTGTTACAGTACCAGAAAACCAACAGATGCAACACCCCCTGCCTTCTTTGCATCATTGTTCTTGCACTTGGGGGCCATCACTCGTTAAGGGCTCCGCAGGCCAAGCACCGTGATAACCTAGATGGAAATGAGTGAGCCGCGGGGGTGTGGCGTGTGAGTGTGCATACACAGGACTGCGCTGCAGGGGTGGGTCACAGCGCACACACGACAGAGCAGGGCTGGTCGGATTTCCTCGTGCCGCTCCCAATGTGGGCAATTTAAAACCCGAGGTCTTCCACTTCTGGAGCTTTCCGTGTAATATCTGGTCACCATGTTCAGCCACGGGTAACGAAGAGGACAGAGAGCAAAGCCATGGTAAGGACGGAAAGATGTACAGCTCCACTGTGGCACAGTCGTGCAATGGAATGCCTGACAAAACTAGGAATGACAGCTGCTGTTAAGCAGAACAGCACTGATGACCTGCACGAACGTGACGGTGAGTGAGAGAAGCCACACATGAACGGTTTACACTGAGTGACTTACAAAAAATCCACCTGGGCGTCGTTGGATCATCCCAGCACTCAGGAAGCTGAGGCAGGAGTATTGCATTGAGTTTGGAGCCAGCCTGAGCTACATATTAACACCTTGTTCCCCCAACCACCAAAAGAAGGGTAGAAAGGTCTAGAAAGTAAAAATTCATATTCTC
The DNA here is from genome assembly GCF_000276665.1 of Chinchilla lanigera. Classification (NCBI taxonomy): domain Eukaryota; kingdom Metazoa; phylum Chordata; class Mammalia; order Rodentia; family Chinchillidae; genus Chinchilla; species Chinchilla lanigera. The sequence continues at coordinate 1,696,194 of NW_004955570.1, forward strand.
CCACACTTTGTTTTTGGTTTTGGTTTTAGGCAGAGTACAGCAGAGTTATTGTCAAGCAAAAGGACACCTCGTTGGCCGAAATAAAGCACAGGGCTGAGGATATAGCTCAGCGGCACAAGCACCTGCCTGGCAAGTGCCAGGTCCTGAGTTGGATTCCTGGTACCAAAAAGAAAAGAACAAAATACAGCGCAAGCCACATTCGTGGGGCTAAACACATCCTCAGGGAATAGCATCCCCTCCTGCTGTGGGCACTGTTCCCTTTTTAATTTTTATTTTTATCAGTCCATGTTTGTGATCGGTACATAACGATCACACTTCTCATGAGGAGGGTGCACGCACACAACAACCTTATTTCTTTTTATGCCCCCTTCTCTCCTCCCCCTCCCCTCTCCCTCTATCTCTGGGTCCCCTTCCAACTTGCAGAAGATCTGTCTCTTCATTTCCTATTATCTATCATTTATTTTGCTCTCTAATTTATTTAACTTTGAGGTTCTCATATAAGAAAAAAACATATGTTTTTTTTTCTGAGACAGGGTCTCACAGTGTAACCCAGGCTGGCCTTGAACTCATGGCAATCCTCCTGCTTCAGCCTCCTGAGTGCTGGGATTACATATATCTGGAAGTCCTAAGAGCCTCACAGGAAGACAGAATTTTATGAACTCCAGATCAGTTGTGAAGGCTGGGAACTGGTGTGTGTGGGGGGAGAAAACTTGGCCGGCACAGAGGAGGCCTCAGCTTTTGTCTCCAGCACCTCACAAAAGAGAAAGAAAGATTAAGGATAGAGGAACATATGTAATCAGTCCTCTCTCTCTCTCTCTCTCTCTCTCTCTCT
>NW_004955570.1:1697190-1699412 GCF_000276665.1 Chinchilla lanigera
TTTTTTGGTTTTTCTCCGGTACCGGGAACCGAACTCATGACCTTGCGCTTGCCAGGCAGGCGCTTTTGCGGCTGAGCTAAATCCCCAGCCCCTTAGTCCTCTAGTCTTCCAACAAATCACCACAAATTTGGTGGGTTAAAACAACATGGGTTTTAGGTTGGTTTTGTGGTTTTGAGACAGGTCTCACTATGTTTCAGGCTGATCTCAACCTCATGATTCTCCTGCCTCTGCCTCCAAGAGTGCTCGGATTGCAGACATGGGCCATGTATTTACTATCTCACAGATTTTTTTTGTGTACGGGGGGAAGGGAGTCCAAAAACGAGGCAGAGTTTAGCTGGACCTTCAGCTGGGTCCCACAGCTGCAACTGCAGCCAGGCTGGGATCTCACCTGGAGGCCCAGCTTGGAAAGGACCCTTTGAGGTTGCTGAGTTTGTCAGAAGTCCTTCCCACAGTGGGACTGGGGCCGGGCGTGGTGGCGCACACCTGTAATCCCAGCACTTGGGAGCCTGAGGCAGGAGCTTCACCGTGAGTTTGAGACCAGCCTGGGCTACATAGTGAGCTCAAGGCCAGCCTGAACTACATAGGAGACCCTGTCTCAAAAAAATCAATCAGTCAATCGATTGATTGATCAAGTTGTTGCACAAATTAAAACTTCACCGGGGCTGTAGGCCCTGGTTTCTGCTGGCTGCCACCTGGACCTCCCTGTAGGCTGCCTGTGATTCCCTTTGTCTTAGTTACTTTCTCATTGCTGAGGTACAATAATCAACACCCAGAGTTATAAAAGGAAAGTTTCACTGCGGCTCACAGTCTATAAAGGTTTCAGTCCATAGGTGGCTGTGTCCAAGGCAGCCGGGCATGCAGAGGAGAAACAGTCCATGGCGGAGCAGGTAGAAGGCAGCAAAGCAGCAAGCCTTCTTTCTGTCCTTATATTCCATCCAGGCCATCTGCCCGTAGGGTACTCATACCCTTAATCCTAGAATCACACACTTAATCCCAGCCTCACACACCCTAGATCCAGCCCCACCTATGACCACGTGAGGCTTGGGGCAATTTTTTTTTTAAACAGTGTCTTCTTATGTAGTTCTGGCTGGCCTTGAATTCACTATGTAGCCTAGGCTGGCCTTGAACTCATAGTGATCCTCCTACCTCAGCCTCTCAAATGCTGAGATTACGTGAGTGCAAAGGGTGGAGTCCTGCTGGTAGTTCCTCAGGCCATCTTTCTATCATCCTCGTGCATATCCCTTTATGGAAAAGGCATTTAGTCCATCTCCCAGAGTTGCTAAAGTCCTAACAGTTTCAGCATTGTTGAAAAGTCCAAGTCCAAAGTCTCCTCTGAGATTTAAGGCAAGCTCTTAGCCAAGAGCCCCTGTACTAACGAAAAGAGAATTAAACACCTCCAATACACAATGACACGGAATGGTGAGGTAAATGGTGAGATAAACATTACCTTTCCAAAAGTACCAATAGAAGGATAGAAAGGAACAGGACCAAAGCAAGTCCAAAATCCAGCAGGGCAAACTTTAAGCCCCGTAGTTTTATGTGCAGCATTCAAAGCAATCTGTGCAAGCTGTGAACTCCGAAGGGCTTAGGCGGCTCTGCCCCTACAGAACTGCCAGTGGTTGTAGCTCCTATGGCTTCTCTCTCTCTTGGGCTGGCTCTTCTCCCTCTGTGCAGCTCTCCTCAGATGATCCATGTGCCTGGCTTCCCCAAACTTCCGGGGTCTCCACTGCACCTTCAAGTTCACATTCACAGCTTCACACACTGCCTGGCCTCCCAGGGCTTCTTCTGAAAGCTGGGTGGAAGCCTTGCTGACTTTACAACTCTTGCACTCTGCATGCACCTAAAACCAGCACGGCGTGGATGATGCCAAGGTCTGCTGCCAGCTGGAGCGGTAGCCAGGCTTCCCTCTCTCTTGGCTGTCGGGGTCGAATGCCTGGAATGCAGAGCACTGTGAACCCAATCCCCAGGAGCAAACTCTCTACACCACCACCACTCTGGAACATGGCACTCTGGGGCTGTCTTCTCAAAGCAAAGTCTTTCATCTTTGCCTCTCTGAGACTGCAAAGGGTGGAGTCCTGCTGGTAGTTCCTCAGGCCATCTTTCTATCATCCTCTTACTTTCCAGCAACCAAGTCTTCCTCTGCTCTGTCTTTTCAGTCCACATCTTTACTGGAGCTTCCTTTCTAGCCAAACTCAAAACGTTTTAAATTGGGGCTGGGGATA
>NW_004955570.1:1699737-1733567 GCF_000276665.1 Chinchilla lanigera
CTCTTCTCAACATAGATCTAGCTAAAAGCCTCCAACCATAACCATGCCACTGCTTCAACATTAGACTGCCTTGAAGTTTTTTTTTTCCAGATTAATTAGTTCACAGCCATTAATGTTAATCTCAGGCAGTCTCTGGACAGGAGCAAATACAGACAAATTTTCTGCCAAAACATAACACGCATGGTCCAGAGTCCAACAGTCAATGTCATCTTTCTTCCCAACAGAAGCAGCAGAATTTCTGTCTTTACCAGCAGAATTTCTAACAGCATTTGGGTCTTCTGTGCTCTGACCAGAACCTACCATCAAGTACAATTTAAAGAACTCCAGGTCTGCTTCTTCAGCCAGCATCTTCAAACCTTCCCAAACCCTTCCCACGAGCCAGATCCAAAGGTTCCTGAACCACACGGTCAGGTACAGTCACAGTGACAACCCCACTCCTAGTACCAAAATCAGGCTTAGCTACTTTCTCATGGATGAGACAAAATACTCAACACTCACACGTTAAGGGAGGAAGGGTTTATTTTGGCTCACAGTCTACAGAGGTTTTAGTTTATAGTCGGCTAGCTCAAAAGCAAGGTGGCACTGCAAAAGAGAAACAGTCCGTGGCAGAACAGGCAGGAGCAGCAGGAGTGTCAGCAGGCAGCAGCAAAGTAGCAAGACTTCTTTCTGTCCCTTGTATTCCATCCAAGCCCTTTGGATAGTACTCACACCAAGGGTGAGGCATCCTTAATCCCAGCCTCACACCCTAGATCTAGCTTTCCTCTGGAAAGCCCCACCTATGCCCACATGAGGCTTTGGAGGGACAACTAGACACAAGCAACAGCAACCTGCTACAGGGCTTTCCCAGCAGGACCGCTTGCTTCACTGGCCCTCAGGGAAAGTCTAACACAAGTCTGCTAGTAACACAGCAGGTGACGCTCAATATGTTCTCCATATTCTGTTAACCAGAGCAAGTCTTAAGTGCTGCCACACTCAAAGACAGGGGATGACAGAGAGGGCTGGATGCCAGCAGGTGAGGAGGGGGGACGTTGGCATCTACTCACCAAGCAGTTGGCAAAGTCAGTGATCACAAGATGACTTCAGTACTGTGGAAATTTGAACACTGGAACTCTTCTACGGCATGAGTTCAAGTCAGTATGCTTAAGATCTTCAAATTGGTTAGGAAAAGAAATAGCAAAAAATATAATATAAAACAAGCAGGTATGAATTTTTAAAAATGAAAAGTACTAAAGTGTTATGGCTTGCGTCTAGATGTCCCCGCAGATTATCATTCAGTCATGGATGGGGCTTTTCAGAGGTGGTTGGATCTAAAGTGTGTGATGCTGGGATCAAGGGTGTGGGATTACTAAATCAGTCTACTGATTGGATTGGCATAGTCCTGGGTAGGATTAAGAGTGCCCCACCCCAGGTGTGTGTACTACCTGCCCTACGGCCAGGCAGCCTGGATAACATATAAGGGACAACATAGTGTCACTGCTTGTTGCTGCTGCTTGCTACTTCCCTGCTGCCTGCTTTTTCTTGCCTTGCTTTGCCACAGACTGTTTCTACTCTGCCACACCACCCTGCCTTGGAGCCAGCCAACTAGGCACTGAAACCTCTACAAGTTGTGAGCCAAAGAAACCTTCCCCCTTTAACTTTAGGTGCTGAGTATTCTGTCTCAGCATTGAGAACAGTAACTAAGACACTCAGTGTGACTGAAAGACATGGTGAAGTTTAAATTTAAAAATGTATTATAGTAAAAGGCACAGCGCCATGAACACCACTCAGGATCCTCCCCCTCACTTCAGACACACTGATCCCATCATCCTACCAGTTTCTGCAGCAGCTCTGGAGTCCTCTTTCCTGAGTGTCTTTAGTTGGACTGTTGTGGCTTCCTCAGTGTCTCGAATAGATTCAAAACCTTTCCCTTTCTTCCGTCACTCTGACTTCAGGGAACAGCCGGAAGTCACATGATGCCAGATCTGGTGAACAAGTTGGACAAGCCTGCTTTTCCTTTGGATGGCACTCAACAACAGCACTCACACTTTTTATCACATGTCATGAAGGCGCTCAGAGTGGAGGACTCCAGAGCTGCTTCAGAAAGCGGCAAGAAGGATGAGGTATGTTCCAGGCCAAGAGGAGGATTCTGGGGGGATTCATAGCAATGTGCCTTTTACTATAATAATTTTTTTAAAAATGTAAACACTCCCTGTATTTGTTCTTCACACCATATCTTAGTTACTGTTCTCCTTGCTGAGACAAAATACCCAACAGCCAAGGTAAGAGGGGAAAGGTTTATTTAGCTCACAGTTTGTAGAGGTTTCAGTCCATAATCAGCTGGCTCCAAGGCAGGGTGGGATGGCAGAGGGCATCACAGAGGAGAAACAGTTCATGGTGGGCAGAAGGCATCAAAGTAACAAGGCCAGAAGACAAGGCTCTTTCTATCTCCTATTTTGCACCAGGACCAGGGCAGTGCCAAGCTAATCACTGAACTGATTTAGTAATCACCCACCCTTAATCCCAGCATCACACACTCCAGATTCAACTACCTCTGAAAAAGCCCCAACTATGACTGCATGGGGCTTTGGGGGGACATCTAGACACAAAGCATAACACACTACACATGTATCATTCCCACACGTAACCACTAGGCCAACCAGGGCTGGGGCATCTGGTCTTCCTCAGTCTACTATGCACCAGTAAACGTGCCTCTGGCTTTGCAAGAGAGAGAACTGGGGGTCAGCAGCAACTCTGCCACAGCCATTGATTGTAAAGACTGTGTAATCCTATCTCATTTTTTCACATCAAAGCATATGATTGTTGCCATGTGGGGTGGCACATGCCTGTCATGCAGCTATTTGAGGAATATCATAAGTTTGAGGCCAATCTGGGCACTGCAGTGAGATCCTGTCTCAAAATCAGATTTTTCAAAGTTGGAATATTCTATAGTGTCCCAGGGACCCCCTGGTGGGGTCTTTGTCTCAGAAAAAATCCAGACAAAAATGACAAGGCTGGTGGGCATGGTGGCACATGCTTGTGAACCTGCAGGGGCCAGCAGACATTTACCCAGAGCCCCCCAACTCTGGGGACCTTGTGGGTGTCCCCCAGGTAGGAAGCAGGGAGAGTGAGGCCAAGCTGCCAAGGTCACAGCACTTGTGCTTTATCCTGGGCGCTCTGAGTCCCCAGCTACCTCACCCTCTGGAGGGCTCAGGGGGACAGAGAGAGGGTCCAGGGCCACAGGCCAGAGGGCTCGGGGCCCCTGAGGTGCCCGTTGATAACCAGGAGAAAAGAACCTGCTGCACCCCACTCGACCCCCCAAACAACTGAAAGCTGTGAGAGAGGAGCCCCAGCTCCTCAGTTTTGCATCTGAAAAATGTGGGTGCTGGGTAGCTCTCCTGGGCCTTTGGCCCAAGGGGCAGGGGTCTAGCAAGGACATTATGATGACGTGACAGAGACAGCCTTCACTCACCCATTCTGCCAAGCTTAGGAGGCCCCTGCACCCCATGCTGGGGACTGGGGTACAGCACGAAGACCAAGGTCCATCCCCTCCCTCTTGGTGCTCCTAGGGCAAAGGTCAAGTTCTCAGTCTAAGGTCAAGGTCATGCATCTCCAGGGTTGCTTCTCTCAGACCCCTTCTGGGAGGCAAAAGAGGGGAAGCCAAGCTGGGGAGAGAGCCGGGGTTCCCCAAGGGTGCTCATTTCACCCTTTACTTTTGGTGAATCTAATCCTCTGGGCTCCATCACACCTACTTTTGGAAAATGGCTTAAGTAGCACCGCTGTTAGAACAGGAGCGCGGCTCTTCCTGCCGGCTGTCACTCAGGAATCTCCAATGTTCTGGGAACGTTCACTCATTAAGCCCCAATTAAATAGTTATTATTGACCGAAGAAAATATATTTTCAGCAGTGCGATCAGCTGGCTACTCCTTGAGCAACTGTGGCCTGGCACCCGCATGGTGGAAGCTGATAGATACCGCCGGAGGCGACCGGGCTGCTGGGGGACCCAGGTTCCAAAGACCTCGAATGGCTGTGGGCTTGCCTGGCTTCCGCCTGTTGCCTCCCTGTACGAGGGGATCCCCGGAAGACCCTTTAGAAAACCAGGAACTTCCGCTGCCTTGGGAGTCTCTGGCAGTGGTCTGGCATCCCTCCGTCCCTCCCACCGAGGGTCATCCCCCCAGGAAGTGCCAAGAAGGTGACGCAACACACACCCAGGAGGCCCTGTGTCCCCAGAGGCTGAATTCTGGGTAAGGCTGAGAGATGATCAGGTTCTCGGGTCCTTTGCGTCCGGGTTGACATCAGTCCCCTGCGTCACCCAGGGCGCTGGGGGAGGGGCTGCGGGAAGGCGCCCCCTACCGTGGACGTGCACGGGGTCGTGTGGTGCGTGGGTTTGTGTGTGGGGGGACACGGGGTGGCAGAAACCCAGCAGGACTTGCTCAGAAGAGGCAGCTCAGAGCTCACGTGGGAAGGCGCACTGGGGTGAGGGCAGCCGCGGGGCGGACCGCGGTGAGGACCGGACCTGGGATCAGTGTCTCCAGCTGCTGCCCTCACGCTTTTTCGTCACCTCTGAGCGACATCCGCCTCCTTGGTGTCTACGGCACATGCGCTTCTTTGTGAGGGGAGAGTGATGTGGGGTGAATTTCTTTGTTTTGAGGCAGGGTCTTGCTATGTGGTCCAGGCTAGCCTTGAAAGAACAGTGATCCTCCTGCCTCAGCCTCTGGAGTGCTGGAATTACAGGCATGTCCCCCCATGCCTGGCCAAGAGTGGTGATTTTGTAAATACTGGTTTATTTTCTTTAATAATTATTGCCTTTTTTTCTTCTGTTTCAGTCAACTTTGATCCCTTGCATTTTTCTACAAATTCTCCTTTTCATTTATGATCCTTAAAACTGCAGCTTCATTGTTTTATTCTTTTCCTTTTTCTCTTTTTCAGCAGAAGGGGGGATTGAACCCAGGGAATGCTTAGCTATGTCCCTGCCCTTTTTATTTTGAGGCAGGGTCTTGTTAAACTGCTGAGGTTGGATTCCAATATTCAAGATCTTCCTGCCTCAGCCTCTTGAATAGCTGTGACCATCAGTGTGTGCCACAATGCCTGGCTCTTCTTTCATTGTTATTACTAGATATTTGTGCCTTCCTTCTTCATTCCCTTGATTAACTTGCTAGATGTTTGTGTATTTTATTTGTCTTTTCAAAGAACCAGTTTTCGGCTTTGTTGATCATTCCGTAATTGTTGATTTCCTTTCCATTCATATCCTTATCTTTATTGTTTACTCCCTCCCACTATTTTTAAACTTTCTTTCCTCATTTGAAAGCTTTGCTCATGTATGTTTAAGTCATTTGTGTTTTAGAGCAAATGCACTTAAAGCTCCGTGCTTCTCCATAAATGTCATTTTAGTTGCATTCCACACATTTTATTTTGCATTTATTTCTTTTCCATACTATCAGCTGTTTCATAATTCCCACTGTGATTTCAGTGGATGTCTTTGGAGGGGCTCAGTAACTAACTTTCCTTTCCCTTCCTGGATTCTGACCCCAGAGATAAGATGAAGATTCAGCAGCAGGAGGACCAGAAAAAAGAATAATCATCTTAAAAAAAAACAAAACGAGGGCCAGGCGTGGTGGTGCACACCTGGAGTCCCAGCACTCGGGAGGCTAAGGCAGGAGGATCTTTGCAAGTTCGAGACCAGCCTAGATTACAAAGTGAGCTTAAGGCCAGCCTGAACTGCACAGGGAGACCCTGTCTCAAAAAGACAAAAAAAAAAAAAAAAAAAAAAAAAAGACAAAAAAAAAAACTAATACAAGGTTGAAGGATGAGGGTCATTGTGACAGCCAATGAGTTGCCCTTCTCTCTGTCTCTGTCTCTGTCTCTCTGTCTGTCTGTCTGTCTGTCTCTCTCTCTCTGGGACAGGATCTTCTATGTAGTCCAGGCTGACCTTGAACTCATGAGGATCCTGCTGCCTCAGCCTCCTGAGTGCTGGAATTACAGAAGAATGGTCAGTGGGTTTTTCATACTGACAATGGGCATTTGGCAATCTTTACCCCTAGTCATAATAGTGCTGGATGTGGTGTTGGAATGAGCCTGCTGTGGGCAGCTCACTCCTAAGCAGAGAAAGGGGGAGTTAACCATGCGTATGAACCAGGTAAGGCAGCCATTGCCTCCTGGGCATGTGGAGGGGTGGGGGTGGGGGGGGAGCTCAATGTGTTGCAGGAATTCAGTCCCCTCTACATGCAAGGAAACATCAGGAGCAGGAGAGAAAGGTTCCTATAACAGTTTCCTCTTGAACCTGTCGGGGAGGCAGGTAGGCTCTTTCTACATGTCAAAGGTATAGTTGTTCTACTCCGCCTTTATGTATGTACAGGACTATTTCTAGATTCCTTGTTCCATCCCACTGATCTGTTTGTCCTTAGGCCAGTATCTCCTCCTGATTACTGTAGCATTTTATTCAGTCTAATGCTTGAAAAGATAAGCCCTGTTATTTTTATTAATTCATAAAATAATAGGTGGGGTCCAGAGGCCCAAGGAGGCAGGAAGGAGCTTCTGGGTGTGGGTGGGTCCACCGCCTTCTCTATTCTCAGTTTCCCTGTGGATTACAGGAGCTCTGAGACCCACTCCAGCGCTGATCCCCAAGATTTTTTTTTATGGACTCCAGTCCTGGCCCAGAAAGTCCCCAAAGCAAGTGTATAAAATGGGCACATCAATGGGACCCCTGGGACAGGGGCCCACGGACACCCAACACCCAACACCCCCCTTGGTCTGCCAGGAGGTGTGTCTGGGGTCAGGGGCTGGCTGGGGTCCCAGCTTTGCTGGTGTCCAGCAGCATGACAAGCAGCATGAGCTCTCTGACCCCGGCTGCTTGTCCCGAAGAAGGACTGGAATGTGTCCTCTGTCCCAGGATGGCTAGAGACCTTGTCTCCCAGCTCATGGAAAGCGGTGAGGACTCAGCCGGTGCCAACTGTCACACCGTAACTTTCTGTGGGTCCTAGGGTCCCAGCCACTGTGGTGGCCCAGAGACAGACCCTCCTCTGACTCCTGCCCCCAACTCCAGCCCCCCGGGTCAGCACAAGCAACCCTGCCCCAGCCAGCCACGAAGAAGGTGGTGGCATCTTGGCTCCTGAGCCAAGTGGCCGCCTCCCCCAGGCCTACCTGAAGGAGAACGGGGGGGCGCAGAAGTCCTGCTCTGGACCCTTGCTTGGGTTTGCACCCAGAGCACCGAGACACCCAATGGCCCACCCAGGTCCTCTGCCCTCCGAGTTTACAGCCCAGATGGTGTGAACTTTCCCACTGAGCAGGTGTTCAGCACACTGGGCCAAGTGCTCCTGGCCTCAGCTCCCTAAATGTTCCCCACTGATCCCAGTGCCCCAGAGGCTGCACCTCCTGCTACTCCAACAACTGGTCAAGATGAGCTTCAGATACACTGGCAGCTGGGCATGGTGTGCACACCTATAATCCCAGCACTCTGGAGGCTGAGACAGGAGGATCACTGTGAGTTCAAGACCAGCCTGGGCTACACAGTGAGTTCAAGACCAGCCTGAACTGCATAGTGAGACCCTATCTCAGAAACAAAACCAAACAAACAAAGGACTGGGGATACAGCTCAGGGTGAAAGCCCTGGGTTCAATCCCCAGTACAACAACAAAAAAACAACATACATACACATACTTGCCCAAGGACACACTCTGCCAGGTAGCGGAAGAGCAGAGGTCAAGCTACATCACAACTCTAGTCTCCTCACCAGCTGCCTCCATTCCACCAGCCCAACCTGAGCTGCTAGTCAGCGCAGCCTCATTCAGTGAGACAGAAATTGAAGGTAAATAAAACAGGAAAGGCAGGCTGAGATCCCCTGGGCTGGAATTTGACCCTTCTCTACTCCAGGGGCTAGACAGACCCAAGGGTGGTCGAGGCGGCAATAGGGAGCCATAGATGGTCCAGGCGCACGCGGAGGGACGCATTGTGGAGTGAAGGAACGCTGCTTGCAATTAGGTGTCAGGCAGGTGGGGCGGCCCAGGAGGGAGGAAAGGTAGAGGCGAGAGGCAGTCCCCAAGCCCTTCCTTAGCAGGAGTGACGCGACCCACTGCAGGGGCTGGCTTGGGCAGCCACTGGCCTTGACATTAGGATCTGGGGGAGCAGGGCCCTCTCCTGGGCCTGCTGGTGCAGAACAGGGGCGAAGGGTTGGGCTGATCACCCCACGCGGGACTGCGCCACCCGCAGGGAATTTTTCCACTGCAGGAGGCCGCCTCTTCAGCGGCGGGCGCTTCTTGTCCCGACGATCCCGCCCCTCTCGGGCTTCGTCCATGCAAGCCCCGCCCATCTTCGGCATCCCCGCCCCCTTCACTCTCCTAGCCTCACCCCGCTCGGCCCCTCCCTCCAGCCCGCCTCTTTGAGGCCCCGCCCCTCCGCGCAGGCCTCCTCCTTCCCCCTCCTAGCCCCGCCCATACCCGCTGCGCATGCGCCGCCTTTCCGCAGACCCGCCCCTCAGTCCCCGCCCCCCTCGCTCCTTCTCCCGGCCCCGCCCGCCCTCGGGCTCTCCGTAGGCCCCGCCCCCGGCGGGCAGGCACCTTCCCTCGCGCCCCGCCTCTGCTCCTCCCCCGCACCGCCCCCTTCTGTCGGGGACCCGGGTCTCCCCCTCCCCCAGGTCGCCGCTGCCCCTTCCCTGCGTCCTCCTGGGGAGCAAGATCGTGCCCCCGGGGACGCCCTGCCCCACAGCTCTCGAGGTCTCTGGGCGCCCTCCGAACCCCAGGCAGATCTGAAGCTGGGCTTTATGGGCAGCTTTCGGGCGGGGGTCCCTGAAATCCTGGGTCTCGTCTCGGGTGCCTTTGTCCGGGGAGGGATGCAAAGGTTTCCGGGTCTTTCTGAGGACGCCAGGGTGGAGAAAGGCCTGGAGCGCCCTGTGCCTTCCGAAGCCGTCACCGGGCGCCTACTGTGTGTCTGGGCTTGTTGGAGCCACCAGTGAGTGACCTCCGAGGGACAAGCACGTCGTTACAGGGGCCGGGAAGGGCGGGGGAGCGTAGGTCCCACAGGGGCCTGGGTGTCAGGACTCATGGGGCGCTGGCACCTACTAACCCTGCACCCACCCCCAATTCCACAACTCGCCTTCTCCCCATCTGTCCCCAGCAAACAGCGCTTGAAACATGGTCAGGAGGAGGGGAGTCCCTGACTGTACCCCACCTCTCACCAAAGCAGAAGAGCTCAGATACACGCAAAGGTCTTACATTCCAGTTTTGAGCCTGTGATTGTTCTGTGGAAGAACTGGTGTTTGTTGAGCATTTACTATGTGGCAGCAGTGTGCTAGGCCATTTATGCGCATTCTCTTCTATCCTTTGTGAATCACCACATGTCCAAGCCCTACTCTTGCTAGGCAGTGTGCCAGGTGTTGGGGACAGGAGGCAAAGAGGCCTGGGTCCTTGGGAGCTCTCAGTCTGTAGGAAAAGAGGATAAACGAATTAAAACTAAATGCAGAACCGGGTGTGCTGGTGTATACCCATAATCCCAGCACGCAGGAGGCTAAGGCAGAAGGATCACCAGTGATCACCAGTGAAAGCCACATAGTAAAACCCAGTCTCAAAAAAAAAGTTGTGTAGACACCAATAGTGTGCCCATTTTACAGATTAGGAAACTGAAGCTCAGAAAAGTGAAATTCCTCTAGGACGGGGCAGAGCAAGCTCTGGAACTCAGGCCTCCTCCTTTACCCTCCTGCTCTATCTTGGGTTTGCAGGCCCTCCATGGGGACAGCAGTTGTGCCATCACACTCCACTAAATTAAGGACCTTAATGGGGAGATTACTGTGGATTATCTGGGTGGGCCTCAGTTGTTATGGGGGGGGTCCTTGTAAGAGGACTGGATGGAGAAGAGGAAAGGCTGATGCAGAGTGGTGGGGCCATGAGCCCAGAACTCCTGGCGGCCACCGGAAGCCAGAAGTGGCAGGAAATGAATTCAGCTGGGAGCCTCCAGAGGGACCACTGGCCACCCCGAGATGTCAGCCCTAGACAGGTCAGGGACACAGCACATCTGGTGTTTGAAGCCACCAAGCCTGCAGTCGTGGTACGGTGGCGCTGGGCATGAGCACAGGGTGGTTGTTAAAACGTGGGTTCCTGGGCCCTGCTCCGTGCAGGCCTCACTGGAGTCGGAGTGTGGGGTCGAAGCCTCCGGATTCTGCTCTGTTCCATTTTGCAGAGTGCTGGAGACTGGGGCCCAGGGCCTCAAGCAAAGCAAGGCAAGCACTGGACCACTGAGCTACAGCCCAGCACTTTGGATTTTTTATTTTGAGATGAGGTCTAAATTGCCCAGGCTGGCCTCCAACTTACAATCCTCCTGCCTCAGCCTCAAGAGCAGCTGGGATGACAGGCATCTGCCGCTTGTAATTTAAGTATTCTCATCTCATCTGCTCCCCACACTGGACTCTGAAGCACGCGTGGAGCTGGGGGAGCTCCATATCGAACAGGAAGGGGTGTGATGTGAACTGGCCAGCTGGTTCCCTTCTGGTTCTGGTAGCCTTTTTGTGCCATGTGGACCTAGTCCTGTGGAACTCACCTGTGTTCTGCTCCCACCTGCCCCAGGGCCTTGGCACAATCTGTCACCCTCTTCACCTCCCTTGTCATGCTCCCTTCCTCACCCATCTTTGTCTTCCCACATGGCCGACAGCCCTTGTGGAGATTTCCTTCCAGACTCTGGTAGCACTTTGCTGTCATTTGCAGCTCTGGGCTCTTTCCTTGTGGAGGCCCCGGAAGAGATTTCTGCACTTGGAAGGCCAACTCTTACGCTGCGGGGCTCCCAGTGTCTGGCCTGGCCTTGGGTGGCAGGTGGCCAGGCAGACTTTGTGCGTGCTCTGCTGGGAAGTGGGAACCCTGCTGAGCTGAGAACTGTAACCCCTGGGAGGATCCTCCCCTGTGAGCTTGACGCAGGAGACCAAGCGGGCTACGGAGTGAGTTCGAGGCCAGCCTGGCCTACAGAGCCAGACCTGTGTGGGAAAACAGAGAGAGAGAGATCTCAGCCTTTACCAACTGAATACACCTGGAGGAAGTATTAGCGACCAGGCCCGGCACAGTGTGACCCCTCGCAGCCCGGCCAGGCATCCCCCGCAGCTTTGATGCGGCCAGGCCAGAGCAGAGTCCCAGCCCGCACCCTTCTGAGAAAAGAACCAAGGCTCCTCAGTGGCCTTGAGGTTGGAGTCGTCCCCCGCCCTCCCCGCAGCTCCTGGCCCTCCCAGGCGGGTCCAGGTGGCCGAGCCCGCTGGGGCCCACGTGTGCCTTGCCTGATGTCGCGGTGGCCCGTCGCTCAGGCTGTAACAAACCGAGCCTGGCAAGTGGCTTCCTCCCAGCCCGGGATACGGGGGGTGACAACACCAAAGGTGAAACCGCCTTGAAATCCTCTTCCTGCCTCCCCTGCGGTCCGCAGCAGGCCTGTGGGGGGCGGTGAGGACCCAGGGTGGCCCAGCCTCTTGCCCCATCCTCCAGGCCTGCAGCCGGAAGCAGTGGCCAGCACAGGACCTGTGTCCTCCGTCCCCCACCCCGGCTGTGGACGAGCTGGTGGGGCTCTAGGAGGTTCCAGGCCACCCCGCAGCTCCCCCAGGGGTGAGGACAGCGAGGAGGCTGCTGAGCCTCAGCGCGGGAACACTGAGGGCCCCCTTCTGCCCTCGGACTCCTCCCTGGTGTCGGGGAGGCAGGCTCCGCCCCCTTTCTTGTGGCACTGGGAGTTGAACCCAGGGCTTTTGCACTGAGCTCGATCCCCAGCCCTTTTTATTTTGGGTCTCCCTAATTCACTAAGTTGCCCAGGCTGGGTTTGAATTTGGAATCTTCCTGCCTCAGCTTCCCAGAGTGCCAGGATGGTAGCCGTGCACCCCATCCCAGGCTTCAGGGCCCCTTTGAAGGAGACCTCGGGAACAGTGTTTTCCCCTTTGCGTGCACATGGTCACTCAGACACAGTGGCACACAGATCCCATGTGACATACTGACACCCTCCCCGCGGCTCCCAGGCCAGGAACTAAGCCCCCAACCCCCGGGGTGCCACCTCTTCCCCAGAGATACCCCGTCCCACGCACCCATGCCCAGTCCAAGCCTGGACCGCCCGTCCGTGTTTGGGGCCCAGTCTGTGCTTCTGTCTCCGCCCTGCACCCCTCGCATCTCCTCCTAGCCCTCCTCACCCCGCCTCAGTCCCTGCTCACCCTGTCCTAGCACAGGAGACCCCAGCCCAGGGTGTCCCCTGGAAGCACAGGCACATGCAGGCCGTGTGCACGCAGCTGTCTGCAGGCGCCCCTCAGCCCCCTACCGCCTCCCGGTCCTCCCTCAAGGCACTTCAGCCCCTGGAAGCCACAGATGCAGTGGAATTCCACAGGGCAGGGAATCCAGGGCTGAGCTGGCAGCGTGGCAGCATGGGGTGCAGCAGCCTGGACCCGCAGGCCTCTGCTCCGCCTCCGCAGGCAGCTTCGGGATCCCCCCACCCCCGCCCGTCACCCATGCCGGCTCCTGTGGCCCCTGTGTGGCCCCTGCTACAGCCCTGGCCGTGCTGGCTGGCCCCTGTCTCACACTGCAGCTTCCGGGGAGTGGGAAGGGAAGGAATGAGTGAATGATGGATGGATGGATGGAGGGATGGATGGAGGGATGGATGGAGGGATGGATGGAGGGATGGATGGAGGGATGGATGGAAGGATGGATGGAAGGATGGATGGATGGAGGGATGGATGGAGGGTTGGATGGAAGGATGGATGGAGGGATGGATGGAGGGATGGATGGAAGGATGGGTGGAAGGATGGGTGGAGGGATGGCATTCCGGAGGATTCGTGCCCGACTTACCTGGTTAACGGGTAATCGGGCTGGACCAGCCTGACCTCTGGCTGACCTGGAGCCCCCACCCACACACAAGCTCTCCAGTGGGCCTATGACCCACTCAGAGGGACCTGCCCCCTTTTTCTGTGAATGCTGGGGAGGGGCCAGGCACACAGAACCCCTGCTCACCCCCAGGGCCCCAGCTGGCCCAGGGCACCACCCCTCTAGGACCCGGGCATTAGGGGGGTCTTGAGAGCTACCACGCCCATCCAGCTTCCTCCACCCCAGGCACCCGCACTCTGCCTCAGTTTCCCCATCCATCACCCCGTGGAAAGCTCCAGCATGACTGACATTCATTCCACGGTTCTGAGAAGTGGGGGCAAGACGAGAGTCAGAGCCGGAGGAGACCGGAAGCCACTCTGTGTGCGCAGAGAAGGGCTCAGAGTGGTGACCAGCCCGGACAAGAGGGCAGCCGGGCTCCTGGGAGGGGCTTGTGGGCTCAGGCCTTGTGCATGCTGGGGAGGTGCTCTACTACAGACCCCTGTCCCCAGCCCTTATGTTTTATTTTGTGACAGGATCTTACTAAGTTCCCAGACTGGGGCTGAACTGGCAGTCTTCCTGCCTCACCCTCCTGAGTAGCTGGGATTACAGGTGTGCACCCCTGCACCTGACACATAGGCAGAGTTTGAAATTGTTATGGCTTATATCTAGATGTCCCCCTAAAGCTTCATGGGGTCACATGTGTGATGCTGGTGCAGTGCTAGGCTCAAGGGTACTAGGATTAAGGATGTGAGTGCTACACATCATAAATAGCCTGGGTAAAATAAAAGGGACTGAAAGAGCTGAGGTGGTCCCTTATTGCTTTGCTGCCTTCTGCCCACCATGGGCTGTTTCTCCTCTGCGATGCCGTCTGCCACACCACCCTGCCTCGAGCCAGCCGACTACGGACTGAAACCTCTACAGACTGTGAGCCAAACCAACCTTTCCTCCCTTACCTTGGGCATCGAGTATTTTGTCTCAATAGCAAGAAAGGTAACTAAGACAGAATTCAACCAAAGACAATGAGGAGCAGAAGGTTTGGAGCTGGGGAGGGCGGTGGTCAGCTCTGCAAGATGGAGAGGTCCCACTGCTGCAGGGCAAGGGTAATGGGGCAGAGCGGGTGCCCTGGGCGCCCAGGCATCACCTGGGGAGAGGTAAGGGTCTCCATCAGCGGCAGGAGGTGGGGGAAGAGTTGACAGATTCACTGTCACTTCTGGCCAATCTGGAGTAACAGTGGGCACACTAACTATCCCACCAGAAACAGCCCCAAAACTCAAAGAAACCTGCAACAGCACTGCCAGAGGGTGGGAAGGAACCACTTGAGAGGACAGAGGGAAGAGTGCCGATGCTCACACAGGGCTGGGAGCAGCACCTCCCCTGGCCAGACCCAAAATGCCAACTTGTCAAACACAGGGCAGGGCAGCCTCTGAGGGGGAAATAATGAGCCCTGCATTGAGCTCAGCTCCGAGTCCACCGGAAATATCATCCTGCAAGACCAACCACTTTCCAAGGAACTGCTTCCCAGAACAAACTCAAGATTTCTACAGATGCAAAATTCACACTGTCTGGCATCTTGGGAAAATCACCAGGAAGGTGGGTGTGGTGGGGCACACTTGTAATCCTAGCATCCTGGGAGGCTGAGGCAGGAGAATAACAAGTTCAAGACCAGCCTGGGCAAGTTGGCCACTTAGCAAGACCCTACCTCAGAATGAAAAATAAAAAAGGGCTGGGGATGGAGCTCAGTGTAAGGGCCCTGAGTTCAATCCCCAGTAGAAAAACAAAAAACAAAAAGCAGAGATAAAAATATGACCCAGAGAGCAGAGAATAAGGAATCAACTGAAGCCAACCCAGCATGGACACAGATGTTAGAACTAGCAGATCTTCCTGCCTCAGCCTCCTTAGAGAACTAATCAGCTATTAAAATCACATTCCATGTCTGCACTGAATTAAGTGGAGACATGGATGATACTAAAAAGAAGCAAATTAAACTTCTGGAGTTCCAGCCGGGCGTGGTGGCGCACACCTCTCAGCACTTGGGAGGCTGAGGCAGGAGAATCGTTGCGAGTTCGAGACCAGCCTGGGCTACAAAGTGAGCTCAAGGCCGGGCTGAACTACATAGCAAGACCCTGTCTCAAAAAGACCAATAAATAAATAAATAAATAAACTTCTGGAGTTGAAATTGAGAATATCGAGGATGAAAAGCCACAGACTGGGCTAATGACAGGGCAGGCAGAAGTGAAGACTTGAGCGAGGAATGCCAGGTGTGGTGGTGCATGCCTGTCATCCCAGTACTCAGGAGGCTGAGGCAGGAGGATGGCTGAGTTTGAGGCCAACCTGGGCTACCTAGTGCGACCCTGTCTCAAAAAACAAAACAAAAAAAAAAACAGGAAAAAGTAATCCAAAAGAAGAGGAAGAGAAAACAAACAGCACCCATGGGCCACAGGGTCATCCCGGCACCTGATCTGTGCAGAACCAGGGTCCCCACAGGGAAGCCAGCGGGGAGACGGGATAACCCAAGGCTCAGGGAGCAGCTCAGTGGCCATGCACGTGTAAGGCCTGTGCACCCCCAGCACTACAAAATAAACGAAACAACAAAGCAAAACAACAACAAAAATACCAGAAGGAACAGTGGCTGTTTCCAAACATAATGAAATCTTATTTTGTCTTATTTTACTGTATTACATTATCCCGCATTATATTTTTTTGTGGCTCAGGCTGACCTTGAACTCAGTATGGAGCCCAGGATGGCCTCAAACTCACAGTGATCCTCCTGCCTCAGCCTCTCAAGTGCTGGGATGACAGGTGTGCGCCACCATGCCCGGCCAAAGGGAATGAAGTGTCTCAGCCAACAAGCTCAAGGAACCCAAGTACAAACACCTGGTGAGCCAGGCCGGTGAAGGGCAGAGACAAGCACAGCTGGGGCCAGCTGCCTTACCCGAGAGGGCAGCGTGCAGGAGGGGCAGGCGGGCAGCACTGGGGACCCTTGCGGGCTGGGGCACTGGGTGGAGGGTTCCAGGGCAGCAAATGTGACAGGTCTCGTGTCCAGGTGACAGGACTAGAGGGAGAAGCTGAGGGTGAGCACAGGCATGGTGGGCACTGCCAGGGAGAGCCCAGAGCCAGGGGCAGAGCCCAGGACACAGCGGCAAGTAATCAGGAGGCAGAGCAAGGCTGGGCGTGGTGGCGCACGCCTGTAATCTCAGCACTTGGGAGGCTGAGGCAGGAGGATTGTTGCAAGTTTGAGGCCAGCCTGGGCTACAAAGTGAGCTCAAGGCCAGCCTGAACTGTGTGGCAAAACCCTGTCTCAAAAACAAAACAAACAAAGAAACAAAAAACAAACCCAGCCTGGGCATGATTTAGAGAGACCCAGTCTCAAACAATAAAAATGGGCAGGGGATGTAGCTTAGTGCGAAGGCCCTGGGTTCAATCTCCACTACCAGGAGAAGAAAACAAAAAACAAGAAGACAGGCCAGAGAAGGGTCGTGCAGAGAAGCAGCAGGGACCTGGGGGAGCGGGGAGCAGGGAGCGGGCAGAGCTGTGATGACCAAGCGGGCATAAGTGACCCTGCTGGTGCTTAGAGGTCAAGTCTGGGTTCTTCCAGGCTGAGGCTGGCCCCAGCGAGCCTGTCAGAGGCCACGGTACAGAAAGTGACAGACACGGCGAGTCCCTGTCATCCCAGAGCTCATGAGAGCTTTCCTTGGCAAGCAGCCCGGGAAGCCTGAGGCTGCGCAAGGCCACCTGCCGTCTCCCACCCCTGCCAGCCCTGAGGCCCGGGGGAGCAGCAGCGGGAGCCCCTCCCCTGCACCCCCTGAGCTCCTACATCCTCTGCCAAGCCCCCCAGCTGGCCGCGCTCCCTGCTGAGTGTGCCTTACGCACGCCCAGGGCTTGTGCATAGTTTAGAACACGCATGGAGGCGCACAAACACGGACACAGGAGGCAGCGCGTGTACACTTGGCGGGAGCCACCCACACGTGTGTGCAGGAGAATCGCCTGCGTGCACAGGAAAAGAAATCGCGCTCGGAGGCACACGGCCTTCGTTACCTCGTGGCTTCTCTTATATGAGGAACCCGAGGATAAATAAATGGAAGTGCAAAGTAAGACAGTGGGAAGCAGGGAGCTGGACCTTTTGCAAAAGTGAAGGAGACCTAGAGACGGAAGGAGGGGACAGAGGACGGGAAAAGGAGTGAAGGCTGAGGTGGGTTCTGTCGTCGGCACGCACCAGCTCCCCACAGGAATGGGCTTGGCACGCGCCGCAGGCACGAACTAACAAAAATAAAAATTAAAAAAGCAAAGCAGCCACGGAGGTGGGCACTGGGTCACGTGGCCATGCACGTGCAGAGCACACATCAGATACACAGGCGTGTGTGCTCGTTTCTCACACACGCGTGCAGCTCTGTGGCTCGTGGAGAAGCCATTGCACGTGCTCGTGCAGGAGTGCACACCCACAGGAGCACGCACCGCAAACCAGCACAGGCAGGCTGCATGCAGCTGTGTGATGCTGCACACACACAGCGTGCATGTGTGCAGCTGCTCACACGTGCGCAGGTGTGCGTGCAGGCTCGGCAACATGCATGTACAAAGGTGGATTGCACACACGTATCTGCATCCAGCCACACAACCCGGTGCACACATGCATACGCTGTGGAAAGTCTGAGCTCGGCCAGGCCTCCAGGGGGGCAGCCGCACCCCTGCCGCCCAGCATGGGGTATCGAGAACAGGCTGTGCAAAGGCTCAGAGGCAGGAGGGCCGAGTGCCGGGCGTGGCTGGGAGGGCCAGGGGTATGGAGCGGAAGAGGAAGGAAGCCGGAACCTCAGGCCAAGACCTTGAGTGTCGCGCTGGCGGGGCGGCTCTGGGATATGCACCAGCCTCCCCCTCCCGCCTCACCCCCCAGGTGCTGGGACTACAGGCATGTGCCACCACATGCCCTTCCTTAGGGATCCGGCGACGAGGGCCGATGATCTTGCCCCTAGCCCTGACCACTGTGCCCAGCACGTTTCCCAGCACGCAGCAGGCGCTCTGAAGATGCACTGCAGCTGGCAGGCGGGCACTGCAGCCTAAGAGAGCCTTGGGGACCCGGGTTCCAAGTCCCTCTGTGTAGACCTGGGCAGGGACGGAAACAGGCTCAGCCACACACTGAGAAGACCGCACGCTGAGTACCCCCCAAAGCAGGCTGGCAGGGCTCAGATGCCAGCGTCACCGCCAGCTGTCCTGCCTCTGCCCCACAGGCATTCCTCCGCCATCTCACAGCCCCTCCAAGAGCCAGTTCGGGGGCCCCAGGGCCTCTGCTCGCTGTGTGACCCTGGACAGGGCAGCTCCCCTCTCTGAGCTTTGTTTCCTCACCTATAAGCCAGGATATGACAGTTGGAGTTGCTGGGAAGAATCGGTGGTATAAACACAACAAAAAGCCCCAACACTTAGCTGGGCTGATAAATCCAGTACTCTGCAGGGCTGAAGCAGGAGGATTGTGAGTTCTAATCTAATCTAATGTGGACAATTTAGAGACCTAGAAAAATCTTACCTCTGGGGCTGGGGGTTTAGCTCAGGTGCACAGCGCCTGCCTGGCAAGTGCAAGGTCATGAGTTTGATTCCCAGTACCAGAAAACAAAAAAAAGAAAAACCTTACCTCAACATTAATTTTTTTGTTTGCTTGATTTTTTTGTTTTTTTTTTTGTTTTTGCTTGGTTAGTTGTGTGTGTGTGTGTGTGTGTGTGTGAGAGAGAGAGACACGAAGTGACCCACGGTGACCTTGAACTCCCAGCGATCCTCCTGTCTCAGCCTCTCCAGTGCTGGGTTTACAGGCGTGCACCACCACACCGGGCTTCAAGATTAAAAACTGGGAAAAATAAAAATGAAAAAGGGCTGGGGGCGTAGGTCAGTGCAAAGGCCCCAGGCGCGCTCTCCCAGGCCGCAGGGCTGCGCTGGTGCCCGGGCCGAAGGGCGCGGCTGGGTCGATGGGTGGGGGCGGGGCCCTGCCGCCCTGGCCCGGGTCCGCAGCCGCCTGCCCGCCCGCCGGCCCGCGAGGATCGATAACTCATTTCGCCGCCGCAGCCTCCCCAGCTTCTCCCCGATAATTGCGCGGCGGCGGCGGCGGCGAGCAAGGCCCCTGCGCGCGATCGATGGAGCCGCCCCGGGCGAGGGGAAGCTCGGCTCTCCCGCCCCGGCTCCCACGGCGCGCTGAGCTCGGCCTGGGTCTTCCAGGGCGCCGGGGGGGGGGCGGGGGGGGGGAGACCCGGGGACCGGGGGCGGGCGCCACGCGGACCTGGCCCCTGGCGGCTTTGCTTGTTTTGTTTTCTGAGACAGTCTCTTACATAGCTTAGGCTGGAGCGGAACTCCAGGCGATCCTCCCGCTTCAGCCTCCTGGATGCTGGGGTTACAGGTGTGCACCACCACACCCAGCTGACCCTATGGGCTTCTCTGGACCCAGTGGCCACCCCTTACTGGAGGGAGCAAGGACAAGCTGTGGCCAGGACCTTGAGTTCCAATCCAGGTTCCACCACGCTCTCCAGCCTGCCTCAGTTTCCCCTTCTCTCCACAGGGGCCTGGGACAGTGTTGCTCAGAAGCAGCGAGGAGGAGCCTGGCAGCTGGCTGGGAGCCTGGATGCCCTCTTTCACACCCACTGTGCACCGGGCACGGGTCACACAGGCGGGGCGAGCGCGGCCACCCCAGGAGCCCTGCAATGCCCTGCGACTTGGCTCAGCGTCCAAGGTCACCTAAAGCTGCCCAGCTGGCATTCTGCGGGAGGTGGTGGGCAGAGAGAGCTGGGCGTGTGGGCGGGAGCTTCTGGGGACTCCGCGTGTCCTGACCCCTGCCTGGGGGCCCTGGCCTCGGTCTCTCCGTCCCCACTGGGAGCTGGTGAGGACAGCGAGCCCGGTCCTGCGACCTCCTGCACTTCGGGCCCCAGGAGGAGGAGGCCCGTGTGAGTCAGCAGGGGAGGAGCAGACGGGGCCTTGGGGCGGGGGCTCAGCCACCCACACTGCATTGGTGCGCGTGTGTGCCCACTCCCTTTGCTTTCAGCAAGCACTACAGCGGGAGTCAGGGCTGGACCCCGCCTGCTGTGTGAGCCAGGCCGGTCCCTTGGCCTCTGTGTCCCTTGGTGACCGAGAACAGTTCGGTCCTGGAGTCCTATCCTGCCTGGGAGAGGGTGGGCCCAGGCGCAGCGGGATGGGCTGAGGTGAGGAACAGGACAAGAGGCGGATGGGAGCTCCGGCCTGCCAAGCCCTGCGGTAGGGGTGGCCTGTCGGAACCTCAGCGTCCTGCGCTTGAGCAGCTTCGAGTCCCCTTGTCCTGCCCCAGTGGGGGCTCCCGCAGCTGGCCATCTGCAGGGGGCTCTGGTGCTCAGAGCAGCAGCTGCCCGAGGCCATGGCGGGGAGGGCTCCACCGGGCATGGGGTGGGGGCCCCAGACTCCAAGCCATGACCACAGTGCAGCCTTCAGGCCAGAGCCCTGGTCCAACCAGCAAAGCAGGGTTACTGCTGCGACGTGGAGGTGCACGCCTGTAATCCCTGCAGAAGCAGGAGGGTCTCGGGTTGGGGACCAACCCGGGCAACATAGCAACCCACAGACCTCGTCTCAAAAAGTAAAAAAGGGCTGGGATACAGCTCAGTGTAAAGGCCCAGGGTTCAATCCAAGAAGAAAGAACTGGGCATGGGTGGTGCACAGCCATCATCCCAGCACTCTGGGAGGCTGAGGCGGGAGAATCACAGAATCACAAGGCCAAGCCTAGTCTGGGCAACTTAGGGACTTGGCAAGATTCTGTCTTGAAATAAAAACCAGTAAAGGGCTGGCAATGTAGGTCAGTGTGAAGGCCCTGGAGTCAACCCCCACCCTGAAGGCGGGGAGGGAGAGAGGGAGAGAGACTGACTTACCGTGTTGCCCAGGCTGGCCTTGAACTCCTGAGCTCGAGGAATTTCGCAGCTTCAGCCTCTGGAGCGGCTGGGACTCCGGGTGCACACCGCCGTGCCTGGCTCTGGCCTTTGTCACAGGGTCCCCACGAGACTCGGGCACCGACGTCTGTCTGCACCCCCTCTTCTTCACAGATGAAGAAATCGAGGCTTTTTTTCCTTTGTTTGTTTTTCAGACAGGCTGTATGGAGCCCAGGCTGACCTCAAACTTGAAACGATCCTCCTGCCTCAGCCTCCCTAGTGCTGGGATGACAGGCGTGTGCCCCCACGCCCGGCAACACTGGGGCCTTTGAGAGGCAAGGATGCACCCAGGGTGGGCAGCCAGCTGGTGGCTGTGCCCAGTCTAGAGCAGGAGCCTTGGGACCGCGCAGTGCAAGCTGCACACTTGGTGTGCCCGGCCCCCTTGTCTGTCCCCCTGGCCTCCCCTCCTCTGGCCTCACATGCGGCCCCTCACTTCCCCTGGGCCTCCTCTGTGCTGTAGCAGCGCTGAGGTTTCCGGCTCATTCCCTCCCCTCCTGCCTTTGAAGGCTCCTCTCCTGCCAGCCACACGCGCGCGCGCACACACACACGCGCACACACACACACACACACACACACACACAGGGCTTTCTCTCCCATCCTCCTAATCCCTGCTGCACGCCAGCCTCCCAGGGCTTTCGGGGCTCCCCTGCAGGCCCCACCCCAGCCCCCCGTCTCTCCAGTGAGGCCCAGAGGCAGGCAGTGAGGACAGGGCTGGGCTAGGGCTGCTCCGAGCAGGCACAGCGTCTTCCCAGGAGGACCCAGGCTTGAAGCGCCCTTCCCTTCCTAGAGGAGGCCACAGTGGGGTGGAGGGCAGGGGCCAGAGGTCGCCCTGACCCCCACCTAGGAGCAAGCCCTGGCCCCCCACGCCGGGTGCTGTGTGAACCCCTTGCTCAGCAAGGACCCTCCGAGACCCCACTGCAGGGGAGGTGAGTGCTGGCGGCTCCAAGCTGGGCAGGACGAGGCAGATGGGCAGCCCTGGGCAGAGGGCGCCGCAAGGCAAGACACTGTGCCCTGAAACCAGGGGACCTTGAAGACTCCCCCTTGGTGATGAGGTCCAGGAGAGGAAGTGCTTTGCAAGCTCAGTGCTCATTCATTCATTCGACAAACGTCAGGTGAGCAACTCCTGGCGCCCAGCAGTGTGTGGGGCGGGGAGACAGAAACGAGGGGGACGGAGCTGTCCTGCCTATCGGGGATGTGCTGGGGGCAAATGGCTCGGTCCCCAGTGCAGGCAGGAGAAAAGGACCAAGGGAAATAAGCCCGAGGGAGGGAGGGAGGCAGGAACCGTGCTGACGGTGTCAGACCGCCTGCAAACACCAGCTCACTGGTGCCTGTACACACACTCACTCTCACACACGCACTCACACTCACACATACGCACACACACATTCACACACACGCACACACAGCAGGGTCAGAGAGGCAGACCAACAAGCTCAGCGCTGCACAGCCCCCGCTCTGCTCTGACCTCCTGGCCCTAGCGGGTGGTGGGGGTGGGGCAGGGGCGGCCCCTCCCCCATGACCTCGTGACCCTGGCCGGGTCTCCGCCCCTCCTCCCATTCGGCGCAGGGCCCGGAGGTCACGCGAGGTCAGGGAGGAAGGAAGTGGCCGCTGTGTCACCGCTGCGCTGCAGAAGTCTGCACAGGGGACGCACGGGACGCGCGGGGATGCAGGCGCAGTCCCCTCCCCCCTTCCGCCCCTCCGAGGCCTGCGCTTGGCCAACTCACTTGTGTCCCTGTCGTTGAGCGCAAGGAACCGCCTTTGGACACACATCCCACGAGGAGCAGCCGCGGCTCCCGCGTCCCCACGCTGCACGAGGTCACGCGGTCACTCGCTGAGCAAAAGCGCCCTGAGCCGCTGCGTGGGACAGGGCTCCCGCGCAGATGTGGGGCGCGCTGAGGCCAGAGGGACACGGGGGGAACAGGTGGCCTGGGGCCAGGGGGAGGGACAACCACCCAGGAGTGACAGTCAGAAGGGCTACTGGAGGAGACTGAGGAGGAGCGAGCCAGCGAGGAGGGGCCGAGGCCTGGACACCCAGGAGCATGGCCCCTGAAGGACACTGGGGCTGGCAGCTTCCCCGGCCAAGGTGAGCACCGCAGCGCGGCCCTGGGAGGAGGCTGTGGGTGGGGGAGGGATGGGTGGCAGGGAACTCACAGAGCAACGCCACACGATGCCCTGCACACACCTAGGCACACAGGTGTGCATGTGTGGACCTGCACGCACACCTGGGCACACACCTGCTGTGCACACCTGTCCCAGAGAGCCCGCTCATCACAGGCACCTGTGCCCGGTCCTGTCATTCACTGTGTTCACAGAGGCGGAGCCTGAGTCGGGGAGGGAGGCCTGTACCCGAGGTGAGGTGAGGTGAGGCTCACCAGGTCAGGCATCACCCCCTGGGGTCCTGAGGCCCAGCCACACCGCTGGACTCCCAAGTGGCCTGGTGGTCTTGTCACTCGACTACCATACCTCTCTAGAGCAGGACCATGCACACTGTCTCCTTTCTTCCCGGACCATCAGAGCTGGCTGAGAACTGGGAGAGGGGCTGCTGAACCCCTCTGCCTCAGTTTCCCGTGGCTGCTGTAAGCAGTGAACACGGCAGTGGCTTAAACAATGCAAATGTGTTTCCTTACAGCCTGGGCCTTGGGAGCCCAAAGTCAGGGTGTCTGTGGGACGCACAGCCTCTGGGCCCCAGGGAAGGGACGTCCTGCTGTTCTGGTGTCTCCAGGTCACCTGCAGTCATGGGCTTGTGGCCCCATCCCTGTCCTCAAAGCATAGGGTGTCCCCAAAGACTTAGGCCTGCTTCTGTTGGAGGCTGGGTGCTTTGTAAAGAAAAGAGCTTTATGTGGCTCACAGTTTTAGAGGCTAAAAGCCCAAGCCTGGATGGCATCACACTGGGGTGTCACTTGTGGGAGCGATCGGCCGGAAAGACTCAGGCTCAGGTGCCAGGCTGTCAGGGAAGCTAGGCCTCCTGCAGGACCATGCAGAGCTGAAGACAGACACAGACTTCCCGGATCCTGCAGAGAAGAATTCACCTGGCAGCCCAGGCTGTCCTTGAACTCATGATGACCCTCAGCCTCCCAAATATTGGGACTGCAGGTGTGCGCCACCATGCCTGGCTGGGGAGGTGGTTTAACCCACTCTTCCTCACTCTTACCTGAGGGAAAAGGGAAGGATTAATGCATGATTATAAAGTATTAAATACATGTTAAATATCATTCTTATTTCGAGCTAAGTGTGGAGATGTGACTCAGTCTGCTAGGTCTCTTCCCCCTAAAAATGGCTCTCCTAATCTTAAATGGGCATATGGCTGCCTAGCCTAAAGACTACATTTCCCAGAATCCCGTGCAGCTAGACAAGCTCACATGACCAACTTTTGGCCAATGGGATGACAGCAGAAGTGGTTTGGCCCATTTCCTGGTAGTTTTCTTTAAAAGACAGGGTGAGATCTCCTTTAAACTGGACAGAATATGAGCATAGAGGCTGGAGCTGGAGCAGCCATTGTGCACTGTGAGGTGTCAGCCCTGTGTGTTGAGGGTGGCAAAGCATTAAGTCTCCTACCAGACTTGGATTGCCTATACTTCCTGGAGCAAGAAATAAATCTTTTCTTGTTTAAATCACTGTTATTAGAAGTCTGCCCGTTTTGAAGCATAACCCAGTGCCTTTTTTCTTTTTTGCTACTGGGGATGGAACCTATGGCCTGGCATGTGCTAGGCGCATGTTACCTATCGCTGAGCTACACCCCAGCCCCTGAATTTTTTTTTTTCTTTAACAAGGTCTCACTATGCAGTTTAGGCTGGCCTTGAATTCACCATGTACCCCAGACTAGCCTTGAACTCATGGCGATCTTCCCGCCTCAGCCTCTTGAGTGCTGGTATTACAGGAATCTGTTTTAACAGGGGCACAGTGATAAGCCAAGTACACAGTCCCTGCCTTCTGGAGACCTCAGTCTAACAAGGGAGACACAGTAACCATGTGAACAAAGCGGGGAATAATAACTGCGGGCGTGAAAAGCACCGCAGAGGAATTGAAGGGCTGGAATGGAAACATGGGAGGCCTCAGGAGGGGACCTCTGGGAGCTCCCTCCGCTTAGGCATCCTGTGGGCCACCCAGAGCCCTGTCCTGCCCCCACTCAACCCCCCACACCGCCTGCTCCTCCAGGCTCCCCCTCAGTCCCCTCCCCCGACCTGGGCTTTCAGGCCCCAGCACGACCTCCTGCAGGAAGGAGGTGGCACCACGGCTGTGCCCGCCGGGCCTGTGCTCGGCTGCCTGCGGTGCCCCCTTCACAGGGCAGTTAGGGGTCTACTTGATGAGGGCCTGTGTCCCCACAAGGGCGCGCGTCTGCCCCGTCCGCAGAGGTGTCAGGGGCCTTAGTGCAGGGCTGGTGGCTAGAAGGTGCTCAGTGAACGCCTGTTAAAGATGACAGGAGACTAGGTCTGGGCCTTCGGGAAAGGCAGGAAACAGGGCCACAGCTTCTGCCCACGGCCGGGGCGAGGAGTGACCCCCACTTGCCCTCCCCTCTCCCTTCCTCTGCGCTGGCCGTGTCGTAGCCCTCCACTCCTGCAGGGCCTTGGACACGGAGGTCACTGGTCTCCAGGCTGCAGGAGTGAGGCTCTGCCTGTCCCTGGGGTTGCTACCCTTCCAGACTGTCCCCCCCATCCCCCCCCCCGGCCCTGCCCGAAGCACAGACATCAGAGCCATGCCACAGTGGGTTGCGCTGCTGGAGCAGGTCTGGGCCCGGCTCCCTTTGCATCCCGGACCCTCCCACTGCCGGCCGAGTTCCCACAGGCTGGGCAGCCCGGAGCTGAGTGTCCTTGGCCAGCATCTGCCGGTTTCTGGGCCTCAGTTTACCTGCCATCTGTCACTCTGGCGGGGGCCTTTGGGCCCCGAGACACCTGCTGGGGGCTCAGCAGGGCGCCTGGGCGCTCTTGGGGTGCCGCATCCCTGCTCCACACATCGTGCACCCTACCCCAGTGGTGACCACATCCCTGCTCTGCCGGGCCTCTGCCTGCTGGGACGCTGAGGGCCCGGACATGGCCGCCCTCCCTGCTGAGTTGTGATCCCCCGTCTCACAGTGCTCGGTAGACTCGGGATGTGGGGCGGTGGCTCCCCCTTCCTGAGAAAGGCCACAGTGACTACAGGACGACAGCTGTGCCCCTCTGTGGCCACTGCACGCTGCCCCTCAGCCCCCACGGTCCCTGTCACCTCAGATTTAGGACATCCTTTCTAGCGAGTGGCCTGGAGCCCAGCAAGGGCGGCGATCTGTCCCAGGTCACACAGCCAGCTAAAGACAGGTGTCGGGGCTCCGACTGGCTGTTCTCCGCCCACTGCAGGCCAAGGGTCTGAGGCACAGCGTGGAGGGGGTCGGTCTCTCCAGAAGTGACACAGCCAGAATGTGAACCCAGGTCTGCTTCTGGAGCAGCACCCCACGCCCACCCGCTGTCACAGCTCTGGGCCAGGCCCACAGCGCTGCCACCCTGTTGTCACCACGGCCAGACACGGCCTCCCCAGGGCTCCAGGTGCAGCCAGGCTCGTGGCACGGGACGGGTGCCCAGGTAGCCGGCAGATGCCAGCTCAGCCCAGAGTCGAAAATTCCTCCCTGGAAAATCAGATAACCACGGAAGTCACATAGCGTGAAATGAGGGATCCTGGCCAGAAGCCCACAGGGAGCGCTGGAGACCATCAGGTGGGAGGCGCAGGCAGATGGCCCACCCTGGCCTTGCAGACAGGGAAACTGAGGCACAGTACAAGAGGCAGATGCCCACAGGTGCCAACAGTGGCCCTCTGTGCTCTGGGATGACAGCCATCGACCAGCTGTGACTTTGGTGAGTCCAAGGATGGGGACAGAAGAGCCACAGGCACCTGGCTCCCCTGGCACAGTGACACCTGAGGCCTGATGTTAGGTAGGAGTTGGCACGGCTGGTGGAAGGACTCTCCAGGGGGGATGAGGGACACGCAAAGGACCTGGGGCTCCCAGGGAGCATGAAAGGGAAAGAGCCGGCTGCCTGCTGCAGAAGAGAAGGGGAAGCGGTGGGGGCAGCAGCGCAGAGCGGGAGGAGGCAGAGGGCTGGCAGGAGCTGCGGGTGGGAACAAGCCCGAGTCCAGGCTGGCAACCGGGCTCCAGCCGGCAGTGGCCACGCCTGGGGCACCCAGGACTCCGAGCCTCAGGAGCAGCTGGGCTGGGAGCAGCGGGGAAGGAGCAATCTCCAGACTCAGCTCTGCTGAAGGAGGGAGATCAAAAGGGAAAATTTGCAAGTTAGATTTACCCTCAATTCTATTAAACCACCAAAAGCTGTGGGAAAATAGTATTAGGGTCTTAACTCCACGAATGCCGGAGACCCTGCCTGGATGGGCCTCCCGGCCCTTTAGTAGGCAAACCCCGGACCATGCAGGATGGTGGACAGGGCCAGAGGGGGGCAGCGGTCACCAGAGAGAGGGACAGGGAGGCGAAGTGGACGGGAAAGGCTGGGGTCACTGGCAGGAGTGTCTGGTGTCACCTCCCTCACATAACATCAGCCCGAGTCCGACCTCCCACTAAGGACTGGTGCTCGCCTAAGGCTAGGGGCGCGGACCTGGGCCAGACCGGCGGGGCTTGGATCTTGGCTTAGTGACTTCCCAGCTGGATGACCTTGGGTGGGTGACCCGACCCCTCTGCTTCAGTGGTGAGAAGTGGGTGAGCCACCCCGGAACCTCAGGGCACCCTCCACTGGCGCAACTCTACCGTCCCGAAGGAGGACAGAGCTCAGAACTGGCAGGAGGGGTCTCAGAAGCCCCTGGAAATCCTTGGTGTGGTCCAAAGCCATATGTGGGGCCATTTTTCTAAACAGAAGGGGTCCTCTGTCAGCTCCACCTCAGCTCAGCCTCATGGGCCCGGGCTTAGACCTCCTGCACCCAGGTCACTCCATCTGCACCCAGCTTTTGAGGGGTTCCTTGCTGGGAGGTCCCGCCTACCCACCACAGCCACCCACACAAGGAAACCCCAGTGCAGAGGGGAAGGGGCCTGGGGCCAGCGCTCTACCACTGAGCCCCACCCAGCCCCCGGGAATTTCCCCCTGGTAGTGGGGAAGGAACCCAGGGCCATCACACTGAGCTGCCTCCCCAGCCCTCTTTATTTCTTTTTTATTTCGAGACACGGACTTACTAAACTGCCCAGGCTGAGCTCAAACTTCTGACCCTCCTGCCTCAGCCTCACAGGGCGCTGGGATGACCGGGGGTGCACCACCATGCCTGGTTGCAGAGGTGATTATTTTTAAGGCTGAGACAACCCCGCATCTTGTATCCAAAATCAGCTCTCTGCTCAGGGATAGGGAGAGAAGAAAACAGGTTTCAGAGCCGCGCTCTGGATAAACAACGCACCTTGAAAATAATGCTTCAGGCCCCCACGCGACTCCGTGGCCGCGGCCCAGGCGCGCTCAGCCAGCTGACGCCCGGCCTCGCGCGCAGCCGGGCGATGGGCACAGGAGTCGCGAACACCCGCCCTTGGCCTGAGACACCCTGGGCCCAGTTCCTCCGCCTACACAATTCAGTGACCTTGAACGAGCCTTTTATGATGGTTCGATTGTGGAGAGAGAAGCAAGCGGGGAAGAGCGTGCACAATGCAGAGCTGATGTAAAACCAACACGAAAATATAAAATCCACTCGAGCGCGCGCCTGCTGGTTTGAGTGCTGAAGCCGGGGAGCTGGGTTCCCGGGGTGGGCGGGGCCTGGAGGTGGGCGGGGCTTCTTACCTGCCCCGCCCACGCGGCATAGCAGGCATGCGCAATCGTGGCAATAGGGGCAAGGTGTTGCCAAAGGCTTCTGGGGCCTTTGCTGGCCCTGACCTCCAGGCTGATGCTGGCCACGGTGGCAAGGTTTTGGGCACAGGCCGGACAAAGGCTACTCCTGGCAGCCTTCCGCAGGGGCCCCCGCTGGGCATCGGCCACGGTTGAATCCAGCTGCACGGTGCCAGGCTCAGGGCAAAATGGAAGCGCAGGCCGCTGGTTCAGGACCTGCTGCAAATCAGACAGCGGAGCAGGAGCCAGCACAGGGCCCTGGGGGTCTGCAGGGGTCACAGCCTGTGCAGCTGGCCCCATCTCTACCTCCGACGTGGTGGTGGGGGAGGGGGAAGATGGGAAGCTGGCTGCCTTGATCACAGGTGGGGTCCAGCAGAGTCAGACAAGACCGCTGGCCCTCACCAAAAGTGTTCTGAAACCGGGCGTGGTGGTGCACGCCTGTGACCCCAGGACTCTGGGAGGCTGAGGCAGGAGGGTGGCAAATTCCAGCCCAATCTGGGCACTTAGCAAGACTTTATCTCAAAATAAAAGGGGGCGGGGGGCGGGGGGCTGGAGATATAGCTCACTGTACAGGTCTTGGGTTCAATCCCTAGGAGCACAAAACCAAACCGGGAGCGGGGGTGGGGGGTGGGGGCGGAGATAGCTCAGCAGCACGAGCGCTTGCCTGGCAAGCGCGAGGTCCGGAGTTCGATTCCCGGTACCAAAAACAAACAAACAAACAAACAAACAAAGAAAACCACCAAACCTGTTGGGGTAGGAATGCAGAATGAAGAAAGGGAGGCGTGGATGGCGCTTGCCCGAGAGCCCAGCCCTCTGAGCCCAAAGACATCACGATCGCCTTCCTGGAGTCCGCCTGTGTCCCCATCATAGCGCCTGCCTCGGCTTCCCAACTGGTGCTCACTGTGCAACCCTGGCCAGGTTACTTCACCTCTCTGCGCCCGGATTGCTTCGTCTGCAGGGGCAGCGTCTGTCCTCCAGCACGGGCACACGCTGCTTGCCCGGTGGCATCTGTCCTGGCTCCTCAGTGCCTTCCCTCTGGACCCTGAGCTCAGGAGGGCAGGTCCCAGGTCCCTCCTGCCCTCACTGGTTCCCACGGTGGGGACAGCGTGGGTGGTGGTAGAAGCCCCAGCCCACTGTGCCGGGTGTCTCACGTGCTACAGTGGACTTGAACCGTCTCCCCCATCCCTGGAGCTGCTTCTACTAGGGGACCAGGAGGCTCGTGGGGTTGCTGGGGGGAGGCGACGCACGTGTCTCTCACACCATGGAAAGTGCCAACCTCCTGTCACTTAGGCATCCCCGGGGGCAGCGACAGAAGGACAGAGAGGCAGAAACGAAGGAAAGGGGACAGGCGTGCCCATCTGTCCAGGGTGGGGATGCAGCCTCCCCCGTGCCCCGCGCCTCAGCGCCGCGTGGTCCTCGGAGAGACTGCAACGCCAGGTTGGCTGCACGAATAACCGTGGTCAGCTCCCTTCCCTTCCCTTCCCATCTGCTGTGTCCTCATTCGGCAGAAAGATCTTGCTCCCTCTCTGGTCTCTGCTAAGACGCCGCTAATGCCACTCGGGAGGGCCCCACCCTCCTGACCCAATCGGCTCCTGCAGACCCCACCCGCCGCTGTCACCGGGGTCAGGGCCCAGCGTACAATGGGGGAGGCGACCCGGACAGTCCCCTAGGAACTGCACGGAACAATCAGCGTGTTGGGGTGGCTCTCCCGCGTGGGCTGGCTTCCATGGAGTTCCACATCTTCAGGGGCTCCCCTTGCCTGTGTCCCCCCTCTCCCACCAGGGCGCCCCCTGCAGGCCGAGCAGCAGGCCTCCCTCACTTCCGGTGAGGGGCGCTCCGCGTGCCCGGCGCACTTCCGGCCAGGGCCGCCTGCCCTCCTGGGACACCTGCAGGCTTCTGCCCCCTGCCCTTTCTCCTGCTGCCCCGCCCGCCTGCCGCAGTCTCCCCAAATTCCACGTGCTCCAAATAAGTCCTCCTTTCCCGCTGACCTCCCCGCATTCTCTCTGCCCTGCGCTCACGTGTGCAGGGGGGTCCCCCAGAGCCTGCCCCGCAGGTCACCTTGCGGGAGGGAGCTCCACGGCACTGCCTCCGGGGCAGAAGTGCAGAGCTGGAGGCCGATTCCAACACTCCGTGCCTGTGACCTTCAGAAAGAGCCGGGCCTCCCTGGGCCTTGTTCACGCCCTGGAGCGGCCCGGGGCTGGGTGGCAAGGAGGGGCCGCCTCTTGGCGCGCTCGCTCCCTCCGCACCCCCTTCCGCAGGCAGATGCAGCTCTGCTCGCAGCGGGCGTCACCTTGGTGATGGACAGGCACTACGGAGGGCCATGAAGGACGCGCTTGCGTCTTCCAGGCAAGCAGGGATCCCCAACGTGGGGCTGGGGTCCCCGACTGTGAGTGGTACAGGGCAGGACTGGGGGTGCGATGTGTTCCGAGCCGTGGTGTCTGTGAAGGGGTCTGGGGGTGTCTGTGTGTGCGTCGTCGTGTGTGTCTCTCCGTGTGGCGGGTGTGGCGCGCGGTATCCGCGCGTAGATCCTGCGCTCGGCGTCCTTTGGTCACAGCCTCCGCGGCGAGCGGGGGACCTGCGGGCTCGGGGCGCGTGGGGCCCCGAAGGCTGTGCACTTGGGGGGTTGCATAGCGACCAATAAGTTCGCCCAGATCTCCTAGGTGCAGCCGCGGCCAGCGCAGGTGCAGGAGCCCGCGGCGGAGGGGATGCGGGGGCGGGAAGGGAAAAGTTTCTGACCTGGAGCGGGAAGCAGAGAAGTTTCGGCGACGCCAAAGCCAGGCCAACACTGCCCCCGCGTGGGCGCGGTGCGGCGCTGCAGCCGGTGGGCGAGCGGGCGGGGGAAACTGAGGCACGCGGGGGGCGAAGGCCCCAGGAGTTGGTGTGGAACAATCCAGTCTCCTCGGGGACCCCCAGAAATAGCCTGGGCTGGGGGGCGCGGGGCGTGAAACTCCGGAGACGGAGATGAGGGAGATGCCAAAGGGTCGGGGGAAGGGGGAGTCGATTCCCGCTCCAGCCCCCATGTGTGCCTGCGGGGGCGGTCGTGGCGCTGCTCCCAGCCCTCCCCAAGCTGGCTTTGTCCAAACCGTTTCTCGGCCTACCAACCGCCTTTCTTCTGGAGCCAGGGCGCCACTCCAAAAAAGCCTCGGTCATCCACAGCCCAAGGTCACCACCAATCGCTGTCCAGCCCCGGCCACCTGGAGTGACCCAGGCTTCTGCCCAGCCAGGTGCCTGCGTGATTCCCTGGCTGTGTCCTCCCTGGCCAGGGGGTGGCGATAAAGAGCTGGACCAGCGGCCCGGGATGGGCGCCAGTGACAGTGAGGAGGGGGCCCACTTTGTCCAGGGATCACAGCACAGGTGTGGCAGGGGTGGGGGCACAGTTCACCATTCCCGGGCCCCCCGCACGGCAGGCACCTCCTTCAGGTATGGGCTGATCTGAGCGGACAGATGCACAGTGCCAGGTCGGAGGTTGTGCAGGGTATCATATCAGAAGGGAGGACCTGGCATAGGCCCTAGGCAGGCCCAGCTGTTCCTCCTCCACCCCAGGAATCCCCGGAGACCCCCCAAGGCAGGCTTGCACTGTATGTGAGACCTAACAGCAGATCCCAGCCACCTGGGATATGTGTTTATTAGTAGGCTGAGGCAGGACACCCTCACTGCCTGGCCGGCATGCAGCCCTCAGCTGGGGCACCCATGAGCAGTCAGAGTTGTGGAAGACAGAAGCTAGTAGCCCTTAGGGTAGCCATGCTTCAAGACTGACTGCAGCACCAGGTCGGGCAGAAAGGGTTCCTGAGGAGAGGAGGAGAGGAGGAGGGGGCGGCTTGTCACTGCCAGGGACCTTGGAAGAGGCAGGGGCTGTCCGGGCCCATGGCTTCTGCACTAAAATCTAGTGGGTGGGTGCTACTGTGGGCCCATTTTGTGTTTTTTTCCCCCCATTTTGTTTTGGTTTTGTCCTTTGAGACAGGGCCTCCCTATGTAGTGTAGGCTGGCCTTGAACCCACTATGTAGCCCAGGCTGGCCTTGAACTCACGGTGATCCTCCTGCCTCAGCCTCCCGAGTGCTGGGGTCACAGGTATGTGCCACCACGCCCGGCTTGCAGGCCCATTTTACAGATGAGGAATGAAAGAGGCAGCCAGGCCCTGGCCTTGGGCAAGCGGCAGGACCTCAGCTAGACAGCAAGGCTTGCGAGGGAGCCCAGCCCCCTCAACCTTGGCACTTTGAGGGACTGTCGTTCCTACACGCACCCATAGCTGAGCCCCAGCCAAGCCCCTGGGCAGGGCTGCTTGAGACCAGCTGGCGTTGGCGCTCACCGGCTTCTGGCTCCAGGAGGAGGGTGATCGGCCCACCTGCTCCAGGAAGCTGCAGGTGTCCAGAAGGCCCGGGAGGTCCCTCCACAGCCTCACTGCAGTGACCCTGGGGGCGAAGGGCAGGCTGCTATTTAGGGAGGCACCCTTAGAGAGGTGACCCTGCAGCTCCTGAGCAGGCCCGGGGGAGACAGGAGCCTATGAACTTCGCGCACCCCGGGTCCTAGGCCTGTGGACAGGGAGGTGCAGGGTGCGGGGCCTCACAGGCCAGGGTGGGCCCAGCATGCGGAGCTGGCCGTGGCATCTTCCTTGACCCGGGGAGACTCGGCTTTGGGCAAACTGTCCGGCCACCTCCCGAGGCTCCCCAACCCCATCCTGGGCACCGACTCTGCTGGCGGGGTGGCTGTCATGTTCTGCTGGACTGCAGGGGAGAGAGCGCTCGTGAGTTCCCTACTCTAGGGGGGCCACCGGCACCCCTGCCCTCCCTTCCTCCCTCCCGCTGGCGCTGCGGGGCACAGCCCCGTCTCCATGGCAACCCCAGGCTTCCCCAGGCCTCCTGGCTGCCTCCAGAGAAGCCTTGGGTTTTGAGACTCTCAGGTGACTCTTTCTGCCGTTGCTGCCCCAGCTGTGCCCCAGTATCCGACCCCTGCTCCAGGCGCAAATGGACCCTTGCCCGGCAGGGGGAGCCCAGCCCAGCCACCCCCATAGAAACCCCAGAGATGACACCAGTGCCAAGGGGATGGCGTCCTGGGGCTGGGAGCCCTTCCTGCTCCAAAGCTGCCGTTTGGGCTGGTCAGGGACCCTGCGTCCCCCAGCGGGTGACTGGGAAGGGCAGGCTGGGCAGGTGCCGGCTGGGTCCCCTGTGGCTGGTCACAGCTCCTGGTGGCCAGCGACCCGATGGAAGACTCTCCCAGCTGCCACGTGGGAAACTGTCCCAGCCCCGCTCTGGTTTTGGACTGGGGCGGGGGTCACCCTGGCTGCTTTCTGTCCTGGCTTCTGTAGCACCTGCACAAGACCTTCTGCCCCGGCGTCCCCGCAGGGTTAGGCAAAAGGTTTGATCTCCAGCGCCTGAGT
>NW_004955570.1:1733667-1737766 GCF_000276665.1 Chinchilla lanigera
GGGCTGGGGCGGGCTCCTCCTGAATCAGCAGAGGTTCCGGGTTTGCAGGACTTTACCCAAGTGGGGTTTGGGGACTGCACACAGTAACACTCAATGACTCGCTGCTGGGGATGACGCCGGGCGGCCCAGGGGCACCCGGGCACAGAGAGGAAAGGCAGGGGCTCGCAGTAATTACTCCAGGCCGGGTCTCCGGTTCCTCTCGCCTCCTGCCACCCGGTTTGGGCAACTCTGTCAAAACAGACACCCGTGCGTCTGTCCCCAGTGGGCTGAGGGCAGGTGCCTGCCTGGGGCCCCGGGTGTGTGCCGGACCCTGGCAGCCGCATCCCCAGGACGGAGAAGTTTCCTCTTCTCCAGCTTTCTGGGCTCCTCCTGTGCCACCCCAAGGTCAGGCTTCAAGGACACGGGCAGGAGACGCGACCGTGGCCAGGCCTGGGCAGCCACTGTCCCTCCCGGGGCCACCACTTCCGCTGCCTCTGAGTCCCCACTTGGTCCTTGAAGGCTACCCGACACCCTCCTGAGAGACCAGGGCAGCTGCTTCTGCTGAGGGCCAGTGGGAAGCCCTCCACTCGGGCCGGAGCGTGGCCTCTGCCCTCCACACCCCGGGCCGAGACTCTGGAGTCCTGGGGCACCCTTCCCTGGGGTGCCCACCCCACACGTCTACCTGCACAGCGACGTTCCCAGTAGCGCAGCGCGCTGTCCCTGAGTGACTCGTCCGCAAACCGCACCCGGAAAGGGCAGCTGCGCCTTCGGGGCCCCAGGCCTCCCCTGGAGAGGGTGGGGGTGGGCATGGCCTCGGGGCCCGGTGTGCCACAGAACCTGTAGGGAGGCCGGGAAGGGGCAGGGCTAAGTGTGCAATATACATCTTCCCACCAAACCCACATGACTCTCACCCACAGAGCACTGCTCTTCCTTTTGTTTGTTTTGGTTTTTTGAGACAAGAGTGTTGATATGCTGCTCAGGCTGACTTCAGACTCATGGTGAACTTTCTGCCTCACCTTCCTTCCTGAGTGCTGGGATTACAGCCACCAGACCCAGCTATTATTCCCACTCTACAGATGAGGAAACTGAGGCATAGAGACTTTGGCAACAAGACTAAAGTCACACAGCTGGGAAGGCTGGGAAGGGGTGCAACCAGTCTGCACTGGGTCCAGATGCACTCCTATGTCTCCAGTGAGGGAACAGAGACGATGAGAATTCAAATCCAGGAGCCAGGCAGTTCTGGGTTTCAATCTTAACTCTTGAGCCGCAGTTTCCTTATCTGTAACACGAGGAGAATCATGGTGCCCCACCCCCATAAAAGGTTGCAAAGAGACGAAATGCAAAGGCATCCTTCCCAGGGCAAACATCGAGAGTGAAAGCCCATTCCAGCTGTGTGACCTTCTGTAGACCACCACGGTAAAGGTGAGGGGTGAGAGCCCCGTCCCAGCGCACCGCAGTGTCCCCCTGCCCTTCTGCGTATAGTTTGGGAAAAAGTGTGTGCTGCCTTGGCTTGACTGGTTTGGAGTCCCCGGGTTGGTAATGTGTTTCATCTGTGCCGCTTGTGTCTAGATGTCCCCCCAAAGCCTCATGCAGTCATAGGTGGGGCTTTTTCACAGGTGAATGAATCTAGAGTATGTAACGCTGGAACTGACTCATAGTACAGTACTAGGCTCTAGCACACTGGGATTAAGGGTGAGGTCTGCCTGCTCTGAGAAGTCTGGATAACATAAAAGGGGCAGAAAGACACTGTTAAGGTCCCTTGTTGCTTTTGCTGTCTTTGCCAGCAATGAACTCTTTCTCCTCTGCAGTGGCCCTCTGCCATGTGCCACTCTGCCTTCGAACCAGCCAACTATGGACTGAAACCTCTATGAACTATAAGCCAAATAAACCTTTCATCCCTTCACTTGTGGGTGTTGGGTATTTTGTCCCAGCAACAAGAGAAAAGTAACTAAGATAATCTGTGATCCATTAGAGGCATCTGCCTGGAGAGGGTTCTCAGACTCAGAGATGTGCTGTGATCCATTAGTATTGTCTGCCACGGGTACAGCATGAGGAGGAATGGAATGTGTGTTATGTATTCATGGTCCCCAGTCTTTAAACTCATGAGAAGTGCTTTTACCCTTCACCTCTGCCTAAGCCTGTTTAAGCTGGAGGCATTTCTTTGCTGGTTTCTTTCCCACTTCCATTAGAGCTCTGGCATCTAGGCCCACCTAAGTGCTAATAGCTGGTCTCTTCTGTTAAGTTCATCTCTTACTTCTCCCAGATTTGACATATACTAAAACCTAATGAAAGTTGGAAAATGTAGGAAGGGTGGAAGACTGGATGGGTGGGTTAATGGATAGATGGACTGGTAAATGAATTAGTAATAGGGTCTGATGGAAGGACTGCTTCACGGGTAGATGGGTGGTTGGATGAATGGGTGGATGGGTGGATGGATAGATGGTGGGATGGATAAGGTCCTGGATTTACAATTGAATGGATTTGTGGGTGGATGGATAGGACAGTGGGAATCTGTGAGTAGAGGATGACTGGCTGAAGGGATGGATGGGTTCATAGATGGATGGATGATGGCAACATCATGGATGAATGGATGGATGGATGGATGGATGGATGCATGCATGCATGCATAGATGAATGGATGGGTCCATTGGTGGATGGATGCATGTATGTATGGATGGGTCCATAAGTGGATGGATACATGGATGGATGGATGGATGGATGGATGGATGGATGGATGGGTAGATGGGTGGATGCATGGATGACTGGATGGGTCCATAGGTGGATGGATGGATGTGTGGATGAATGGGTGGACAGGTAGATGGATGATTGGATGATTATATAGATGAGAATGGAGATTTGTGGATGGCTTCATGACTGGATTAGGGATGGATAGCGTCCTGGATTTTCAAGTGAATTTCGATGGTTGATCACTGGATTCATGGGTGGATGGATAGGACCGTGGGAGTCTGAATAGACAGTGACTGGCTGGAGGGAGGGTTAGATGAATGGATGGTGGAGAAATTCATGAATAGGTTGTAGAAAACCTGGGCAGCCATTGTTGTTCCCTGGGCCGCCACTTCCACTGGCTCTCAGAGTCCTTGCTTGTTTCTTGAAGGTTACCCTGACATGCTCCTGAGAGACCAGGGCAGCTGCTTCTGCTGAGGGCCAGTGGGAAGCCCTCCACCCGGGGCTGGAGTCGTGGTTCATGGATAAGAAATATGCAAGGAAGGCGGGTGAGAAGAATGATAAATATATGAATGGATTCACAGAGGAATTACGAATGTGTTGGTAGAAGACCTGATTGATGAGTGAATGGATGGATGGATGGTGGATGGAGCATGGGTGGATGGATAAACAGATAAACGTATGTGTGAAAGACAGAAAGGAAGGCAAGTGAAGAAACACCCTTTACCCACTCCATACCCCTGCCATAACTCACGGGCTGTCCTTTTTGACTGTGGGGAATTCTGAGTAGTCACCCCTCAGGGGTCCCAGGGTAGATTTCTGGTAGCGCAAAATCTTGTCAAGTCTCTCCTGGAAGTCTGACAACTGGTCCCTTGAAGACAAATAGGCCCCACCTGTCATGAACCGTCAAGTTCCCCATCCTGCAAGTACCCAAGCAATCCTGCCCTACCAAGAAGGTCCCCAACACTGACCTCAGGTCTGGGAGGAACTGGCAGCTGGGACACTGTGGAGAATCCCGCCAGGACCCGGACACCCCACTTTGATGTTTCGGAGCTGAGGGCGCTGGGAGCCAGGAGGAGGAGGAGTTAGCTGGGAGTTGGGGATCAGTCCTTACCCTGGGTGCCTTACTGACCCGTTCAGGGGCATGGCAGACCACCCTCGAGGAGGGCTCTGAGCTCCAGAGTGGGGACCCCACGGCCTGGGGACACCCCACCCGGGAAGGGCCCCGCTTGTGTGCATTGGCCTTACTCTGCGCCTGCAGCTCCGGCTCCTCTGAGCACTTGGCCCGCAGCTGGGCCAGGAACTCACGGAATTTGCAGGGGAGCAGCTCTCCCAGGAGCGCGCCCATGGGGTCCCGGGCCCCCCTGCCCACGCCCCTGCGGGCGGCCTTGGGCTCCCCGGGCCAGGGGCGGCCTGGGGCGGGGGCCCAGGGCGT
>NW_004955570.1:1738846-1759909 GCF_000276665.1 Chinchilla lanigera
TATGCACCCCCATGCCAGGCTAGCCCAGGTAATTATTTAGGGTTACATCCGGGCTCCGCTCCTTACTAGCCGTCCGACCTTGGGCCAGGCGTGAACTCCTAGCTGCGGGTGCTCAGCTCTAGAAAGGAGACAGTGCCCGCCCCTGAGCACCCAATGGTGCCACGTGACACAGGGCACTTGGTCGCCTCCAGAACGTGGGCATTGCAGACGCTGTGGATTGTAGTGCCCCACAGGAATCTTCCGTGCAAGGAGAGACCCCTGGGTACCGCCCAGCCCTGTGGGGTCTCCGGGTCTCCCTCCTGCCCCAGATTCAGACTGAAGGGGTCCCGGCAGTGCCGGAGCCAGTCTCAGCAGTGCAGGGCAAGCGCCCCATCCTCAGCGACAACCCCCACCCTGACCACACACTTCCAACGAACTCCCCCCTTAGACACGCAGCGCCCAGGTCCTCCCTGAGTTCTGACCCTGGGGATCTCTGACCTACAGGTCTGAGCTGGCTCCAGAGTGGTGTCACACCCACTGCTGGGCCTTCTGGGAAGGCCCAGTGAAGGGTCTGGAGAGTTTAGAACCCGCACCAGGTGGGTCAGTCCTTGGGGCCATCCTCCCGCCTGTCCTCTCCCCACCGCC
The DNA here is from genome assembly GCF_000276665.1 of Chinchilla lanigera. Classification (NCBI taxonomy): domain Eukaryota; kingdom Metazoa; phylum Chordata; class Mammalia; order Rodentia; family Chinchillidae; genus Chinchilla; species Chinchilla lanigera. Next base: position 1,739,471 of record NW_004955570.1, read on the forward strand.
TTTGGGGTCTCTTCAGGGTCAGGGTGCTCCACGCCTCACCTGGCCACCCGAAAAGCCTGGGCCCTGAGACCTGGGGGGTGAGGGGGCAAGGCTGTCGCGCCTTGGATGCCAGGGCTTCGGCTTCAGGGGGTCTTGGGGCAGCTAGGTCCAAGCCGGGGAGGGAGGCCCCGGGCCCAGCAGCCCTTTCCAGATCCAGGGAGCAACTTCCGGCCAGGACGGGGCATGGACACAGCACTCCTGAAAATGCGGAGAAGCAAAGCCAGCTCCAAGCCGCGCTTGTTCCTCCTCTTCCATAGTAGGCAAGTTTCTCTCTTCTTAGCCCCAAGGACAGAACAGAACTGGGGGACTCAGCAGCAGGCAGGGCTTTTCAGCAAGCCCCCACCTTAGCTTTCATTCCACTAAAGCAAATGCTGTGGCATGGTAAACCTAACACCAGGATGTGAGTTAGGGAAAATGAACTTTGTAAAATGAATATTGTCAAATTTTTTATTTATGAGAAACGGTCTCGCTATGTAGTTCAGGCTGGCTTTGAACTCACAATGTAGCCCTGGTTGACCTTGAACTCGCGGCGATTCTCCTGCCTCTGCCTCCCGAGTGCTGGGTGGGCTCAATATTGCCATTTTAACAGCTTCCGATTCCTGAAAGCCCACTGCAAGCACTGGGCTGAAGGCTAGACAACGAGTAATTATGACGCCCATCTGGCCGGAGAGGCCAGACTTGCAGCCCCCAAGTGAACCAGTGTATTTGGTGGAGGCGAGGAGATCAGACACCGCAGCTTGTTTAGATTCTGAAATCCGGACGGTCCTTGCTCGCAAACAAAAAAATCGAGAGCCCCAACGCTCGCGGGGCGGGGCGATCCGGATGCGGGGCGTGGCGATCCGGGCGCTGGGCGTGGCGATCTGGGCACTGGGCGTGGTTACCGGTGACCACGCCCGTGGCGCCCGGAAGTGACGTACAGGGACGAAGGCAGCGCGTGCCAAGTGGTGTCTCGTTTGGTTGCGGAGTAGCGGAGCCGTCGCTGCGGTCGCCCTCCCTTCCTCTCCCGCGTCCTCTTGTCCCCGTCCCGGGAGGCCCCGCCCGGGGTGAGTAGCGCGAGGAGGAGGGAGGGGAGGCGGCTGCCGGGAGAAGGGGGGCCCGACCCCAACTGCCTCGGGCCCCAGCCCCCCATGTGTCCCGGGCGCGTGCGCGTCGCCGGCTCGGGCCCCACGTGCTGTCCCCGGAGATCCGGCCGGACCTGGGCCGGGACAGAGGGGACCACGGGGAGGAGGAGGGGCGCCAGCTCTCAGAGCCTGGGTTCCGAGCCTCAGTTTCCCCTCCGAGACTCGTGGCGGGGGATAAGGAGAGCGCCGCTGGGAGGCGGGGTGTGAGGGATCGGAAGAACGCCCGGCACCGCCCGTGCGCAGGAGTTGCGGTCATAGTCAACCCCGGGCACAGGTGCAGCTGGAAAGACAGCTGTCGCCAAAGCCCTTGGGGCTGAGGTCAGCAGGTTTGCAGGGACGGCGTCCGGGTCGCCACCCACCCGCGGTGCGAGCTCTGCTCTCCGGTTTCTCTGTACAGTGAGGGATTGAAGCAGCCCTGGTCCGGGCTGCGACGGTGGGCTGGGACACCTGCTTTCCATACGGTCTCTCTGCCCACTCTGGGGGTCTGGGAACCGAGGAGGACGAGGCCACGTCTTCTCTAAGTGCACACAGCCAGTGAGCACAGCCGATTCAGACCTGGTGCATCTCGCTGTATTGGGCCTTTTTTTCTTTTTAATCTTCCCTCATTTCTATTTTGTTTTGTTTTTCCAGTATTTCATTCTGTTCTGTTTGTTGCAGTACTGGGGAGTGAACCCAGGGCCTCAAATTGAGCTACATCCTCAGCCATTTTTAGTTTTTATTTTGACACAAGCTGTCTAGATTTGCTAAGTCTCTGAGTTGCCCAGGCTAGCCTCAAACTTGGCAGTCCTCTTGCCCCAGCCTCCGAGATTCCTGGGATTACACGTGTGCACCACCACAACCTATTTTGGGGGTTTTTGTTATTGTGGTTGTTATGTTAGAGACAGAATCTCACTATGTAGTTCAGGCCAGCCTTGAACTCGCTATGTAGCCCAGGCTGGCCTCAACTTGTGGCAGTCCTGCCTCAGCCTCTGGAGTGCTGAGATTACAGGCGTGCACTACCACTCCCAGCTTTTTTTTTTCTTTGCATTTTTAAAGGTAGGGTCACACTGATAGCTGGCTTCAAACTCTCAACCCTCCTGCCTCAGCCTCCGAGTGCCACCGCGCTTGCTCCCTTTTTTACTTTCCATGGAGCATGTGCTTTGCTTTCCCCGCACAGATCTGGGGGACAGTTAACTCGCAGAGAGGTTTTATCTCCTGTTGCTTCCAGACTTTTTTAGCAATGTCGCATGGGGAGACTGAAGTGACTACAGGAGTCTGTTGGTGACAGTGTGGGCACAGCCAGATGGTGGCCCTGGGCTTGCTGGGCCCTGTGGCTGGGCCGCTCCTCACCGTGCTGAGGGCAGAGTATAGGTGACACCATCCCCTGCCCGACCTTGCTGTGCCCTCTGACTTCTCGCGACCTGGAACAACCTGCCACTCAGACATGAACCCTGAGGGCCACGTGTGGACAGGACAGGAATCTCATTTCCTTGTGAGTCAGTGCTGGAGCAGGTGTCAGCGTGGGCCTTGGCATTTCCCGGCCGAGCTGGGCCTCCCGGGCCGTTCCTAGAATCTGTGTGCAAGTGGATTCTTGTAAATTAGATTATGCAGGGACCCTGACATTTAAAGCAGTCACATCATAGGGCTTTTGGTAAGACAGAAAATCACACTGGCAAATCAGCCTTCAGCTTCATCGGCTTGGAATGGTTGGACTTTCGTCCATAGGATTTTCTTAAAAGTAGAAGATGGTCACAGCTGTATAAAACCCTTCTGTTCATCAACCAGCAGCCAATTAGCAAACCCCTGCCTTAAGCTGGACACTGAGATGGAGGTGCAGAGGGTCCTGTGCCTGCCCCTACCCGTCCTGCTCCCGGAGGCTTGCCGACAGCAGGGAGTGCGCCCCGGGAAGTCACCCCAAATTGTTCTGGTATTTGCTCCCAAATGAGCTTTTTGTTGGACACTCGGGTGCTGCGAGGGACATAAGACAAATGCGGTAGTAAAGCCCAGCATGTCGGTGCTGCCCTCGTCCGTGTGGAGCTTCCTGTCTGGTGGGGAAGCAGAGCTGAACAGAAAGCTGTAGTTCCTCAGGCTGCTGGGTGGCCAAGAGTGAGGACAGGGCTGGCGGCGCCCTGTCCTCCGGTGATCTCTGGAGGCTGACTTGGTTGCTGTGGACCTGCTGGCAGGGAGTAACAGCTTACTTGGCCTTAGGCCCTCAGACCCACCCGGTGACGGGGACGCTGGGGCTGGTGGGCGCTCTATCAGCTCTCGCCTGGAGCCTTGCACCTGGCAGCCTCCACATTCTCACCAAGTCCCTCGGTGGAGCGAGGGGCGTTGCGGCCCCTGTGCCCTTTCTGCCTCTAGGCCGAGGCTCCCGGACACCGGTGTGGAGCACGGTAGTGAGCCCCGGGACAGTGTGAACCGCAGGCCCCTCGGTCAGCGCAGTGCCAGCAGTGGCTCCTGTTGTGGCCCAGCTGAAGAACCTGCGGGGGCTGAGCGGGCTTCTGTGTGGGCGCAGAGAAGGTCTGGTGAAGTCACAGGCCTTAGAGGACAGCCTGGCGGGGCACACAGCTGCGGGCAGCTCAGCAGGCCGCCGCATGACCTTGTCCCTGAAGAATGTCCAGTCTGACACAGGAGTGGGCTGGGGTTGGGAGGTGGGGCCCCCCGCCCTGCGCCCCGCGGGCTGCCCAGGGAGCTAAGAGCTCTGCCAAGGCGGCTTCAGGAAGGCTCCTCAGGATGCGTATAGAGCAGTGGTGCGTGGGGCTGGGAGTGCGTGCAGCGGAGGGCAGGGGGGCGCGCTGCCGTTTTCCTGTCCGCCCTTCGAGTGTGCCGACCTCTCTGAGCAGGGGAGCCGAGGCCGTGTGCTGGTCCTGGGCCCTTTCCTCTTTCCTGACTTCACCTGTAGCCCCCGGAGCACCCCAGACTTAGGGGCTCTCCTTTCTTCTCTTCTCTTTCTCTCCTTTATTCGTTTTTTTTCTTTCTTTGCCCCTCTTCAGTTTTTTCTTTACAGGCTGAGAACTGGGGTCTGAACCCAGGGCCTGTGCACTGAGCTACACCTCCAGCCCTTTTCTGTCTTTTGTTTTGAGATGGTCTCCCTAAGTTGCCTGGACTGGGCTCAGACCTGTGATCTTCCTGCCTCAGCCTCCCAGAGTGCTAGGATTACAGACATGCACCAACACGCCCGGCTAGGCTCTTTCTTTTAGTTGTTTTTGAGCCGCATCGAGTTGCATGTGTGGGTTCTCTGTGAGCCTTGTGGGCCCAGGGCTTCGTGGCTTCCTGCTGGTGTTGTGCGAAGGTGACCAGGGAGAAACAGCACCTCTGCTCCTGCCTGGGCTCCATCATTTTCCTCCTGAGCCTCTGTGCAGAGACACCGTGGGGAATGGAGGAGGCACAGGCTGCGAGATTCGACAGGATTGCAGGTGGTAGGACAAGCGTCGGGTGGGGGGGTTCCCATAGGCAGGGAGAGGCCACAGCCATGCCACGCCCACAGCCCTCTGCTCTTCGAGACTCGGGATTGGTTTCCCGTTAGCGACAGCCTCGGTCCAGGGCATCGTGCATGTCCTCAGGGCCCGCAGAACAGGCCACCTGCCACCCTAGACTCGCTGCAGTGTTCCCTGCCCTGTCCTACTCCCCGCACCTCCAGCCTGCGCGCTACACTGCTGTGGCTGCTGCCCTGCACCGAAGTGCTGCACGGTCAGGGCTTGCCCTGGGCTGGCCCCACAGCAGGCAGGCGAGCCCAGGCTGGGGAGGGGCCCTTCCTCTGACCTCTGTGTCCCACAGGGCGGGCTGCTGAACCCGCACCCTTCTCCTGAGGGCACGGTGCGCGGCACACCCATTGCCAGGGCCCAGAGGTAGCTTTATGGTGCCCTCTCCGTCCATCCACTGCCGTTGCCCCCCTCAGACTGCACAGCAGCCAGTGGAGTTCAGGCTCCTTGGGGTGAGGTCTGCCCTACCAAACGAGAGCGAGACCTGGGCTCTGCCTGCCCAGCGGCCCTGTGCTCCTCTGCCGGCTGAGCCACCGCCTCCTACCCGCTGGCGGAGCTGTGACCTCCCCGGGATCCGTCCCTGCCCCATCTTGCAGCCGCTGCTCACCCTTGCCCTGCCGGCGCTCCATCCTCGGCTTCCTGCCAGGCTGGCTCCACTGTCGCCGCCGTGCTGCGGGGCAGCCTCCGTCCCCGCCTCCGTGTGGCCCAGGGTGTGAGCCCCGCCGGGCTCGCGCAGGCCTGCCCCTGCTGGAGCCCCTGTACCGGGTCCCCAGTGTTCTGCGAGTGGCGGGAGCAGGGGACAGAAATGCTCTGGACCACAGGGTAGGACACAGGTCTAGGACTCTGGAGGGTCCCCCAGGGTAGGAGCGGGCAGGCGTGTGGGCGCGATGTCTGGGGTGAGGCCAGCCCTCGTCCACGGGGCTTCCTGGCCGCTGACTGGTCCGTTCTTGTCAGGACAGCGCCTGCAGGCTGCAGACGCGGCGGCAGCATGACGAGCGAGGTGATCGAGGACGAGCAGCAGTTCTACTCCAGGGCGGCGCTGTACTGGAAGCAGGTCCCGCCCACGGTGGACGGCATGCTGGGCGGGTACGGCCACATCTCCAGCATCGACCTCAGCAGCTCCCGGAAGTTCCTGCAGAGGTTCCTGCGGGTAGGCAGGTCCCCCCTCGGGAGAGGCTCCTGCTCTAGGGGACACTGGGGCTGTGCACAGGGAGAGCCAGGGGACGGGCGGGATACGACCTTTACATGAGGCCAGAGCCGGGGTGACGCCAGGGGCACTGTGACTGCCCACATAGGCCAGGCCCGGCTGTCCTGCAGGACCTGGGCTGCTCGGAACTCCCCGCAGAGCACCGGAGGCCGCGCTGGCCTGCGTCCCCTCACCGCCCGTCCTCCCCTCGGTGCGCACGACCGCCACTCCTCCCTTCTGCATCATTCCACACTGCACTCCCGTTCCCTTGGGCTTAAGGAGGGAGAAGAGACCAGTGCATTTGTTTGTGTTATTACCTTTAAGCGGAAGCTTTCATTCTGGAAATGTGGGGCCCCCGCCAGGTGCAGTGGTGCACAGCGGTAATCTCAGCTGCTTGTGAGGCTGAAGCAGGAGGACTGCAAGTTTGATTCCAGCCTGAGCAACTTTATGAGGCCCTGTCTACGACTTTAATTTAAAAATGCCTGAGGGATCACTGAGTGGCATACATGAGGCTCTGGGTTCCATCCCCAGTGGGAAGGGTTCGTGGCCCAGAGGAGGGATTCCCCACGTTCACCCGGCCTGCTCGTGCCGGTCCTTACCACATGTGATGCTCGTGCAGGCAGGGGCCCTGTGAGTTACGTGTTTGCTCTGCTTCCCAGGAAGGCCCGAACAGGCCAGGAACTTCCTATGCCTTGGACTGCGGAGCAGGCATCGGGAGAATCACCAAGCGGCTGCTGCTGCCGCTCTTTGAGGTGGTGGACATGGTGGATGTCACAGAGGACTTTCTGGCCAAGGCCAAGACCTACCTGGGGGAGGAGGGCAAGAGGGTGAGGAATTACTTCTGCTGCGGCCTGCAGGACTTCAGCCCTGAGCCTGGCTCCTACGACGTCATCTGGATCCAGTGGGTGATAGGTGAGGGTCCTGCTGCCCTCCTGCCTCGGCTTCCTTCCAGCAGGCCTCTGTTTTGAGACAGATTTGTCATGTACCCTTGTACTTGTTCAAGATTGGCCTTGAATTTACCATGATCCTCCTTGCCTCAGCCTCCCAAGTGCTGGAATTACAGCCGTGCACCACTATGCCTGGCTAGGGGCAGTTTTCTGTTGAGAAACTGCAAGTGGCTCAAGACCTGCATTCAAAGAAGGGCACCTGAGCTGTGTGTGGGCTTGCGGGTTGAGGATGAGACATCTGAGCCGGGCTGTGCCTGCTGGGCGCAGTGAGCCATGCTGTTTTCTCCCATCCTGCCCGCAGGCCCTCACTGCTCACCTAGAATGTGGTGTCCCTGGCTGGGACCTGGCACCAGGCGCAGGCCACTGTGGCCATGGTTAGGCCAGGCCCAGAGGGAAAGGGGCATAGGACGTGGCATCTGGCAGGGCCAGGAGGAACCCTGTCGGGCTCAGCCCCAGCATCAGGCTTAGTGCAGACTTTGTGCAAGTGACTTGGTTTTTTTTGGTCCTAAGAGTTGAACCCTGGGTCTTCATACTGAGCTACATCCCCAGCCCTTTTTTATTTTTGAGATAGGGTCTTGCTAAGTTGGCCATGCTGAGTTTCAACTCGCCATCCTCCTGCCTCAGCCTCCCATAGTGCTGCGGTGACAAGCATGCACCACCATGCCCTGGCCCAGGGGAGTTGAAGGTGACTTGTAGGTGACTTCTGAGCTCATTCTTCTTACATGGAATGGGGCTCGGGGGTGAACCCCGCGGTAGCCTGCAGACCCACACAGTGCACCCCAGTAACCGTGCCTCTGCCCTCCCCAGGCCACCTGACTGACCAGCACCTGGCCGAGTTCCTGCGGCGCTGCCAGCGTGGCCTGCGCCCCAATGGCCTCATCGTCATCAAGGACAACATGGCCCAGGAAGGCGTGATCCTGGACGACGTGGACAGCAGCGTGTGCCGCGGCCTTGAGGTGGTCCGCAGGATCGTGCACAGTGCGGGGCTCAGACTCCTGGCCGAGGAGCGGCAGGAGAACCTCCCGGACGAGATCTACCACGTGTACAGCCTGGCGCTGAGATGAGACGTGCTGGCCTTCAAGCCGGACCAAGCCCAGGCAGGGTGAGCAGCTGGTGGGGCCCAGGCCGCGCCCACAGCTCCAGCTCGGTGTGGAGAGCCTTAAACACCTGTCCCGCCCACTTGCCTACACTCCTTCCCGGGCACAGGCCAGGAGGGTGCCCGTGGGAGAGGCCAGGGCTGCTTCCCCTGAACCTGGCACTCCTTGTGCTGGACTTGTGGTCACGCCAGGGGCCTTGGGCCTGGCTGCCCTTCACGTGCTTATGCGGACCAGAGTGGGGAAGATGTGGTCAGCGCCCAGGGGAGGGACACCTGCACCTCCTCTCCCGGGCGAGCCCGGCATGGCACCTGCCATGTGGCACTGCTCACGTTCCACGCCCTTCTGGTCACAGGATGCTGCTGGCCCTAAAGGGGTCGTCACAACAGCCTATGGCCGGAGATGTGTGTGGCTTCCTCTACTGCACGTGGGGGCTCCCGTTTGGGGGACACTTTCAGTCAAATAAAGGGTGCATCCCTGTACCGTGGTGGCCAAGCTAGTGTGCAGTGCTCTGTGGGGATGAGTGCCAGGCCCCTGGGCAGCTGTCCCCCGAATGTCATGTCTCCCGAGTGCCATGCGCTCAGGGCCGTGCTGGGTCCTTCATACCAGACGGCGAGGGAAGGGGCTGGAAAGGTACACAAGGACCCCAAGGCCAAGAGAATCACTTTAATCTGTGATATAAATACGCCACTTCGCTGCCTCGGCTCTCTCCCAGAGGCCTTTACACAATTTGCGGTGGCCAACCGCGTGGCCAGGAAGTGGCTTGGAGGTCTGGCCCTAGGCTGCGCAGCAGGTAATAGGCCTGGTGGCTGGCTTCGGGAGCCCTTGGGATACGACTGTGCCACCACCATTCAGCAGAAGGCATCGTCCCCAGGCCTGGAGTGGCAGCAAGGGGGGGTGCCTGTGACACCTCCGGAAACAGCAGCCTGGGCTGGCCTTGCGTGTCTTCTCCGCCACTCAGCAAAAGTACTTCCGGGAGTGACACTGGAGTGGGACAGGGCCTGGCTGGTAGGACGCACCCTGGCTTCCTGCGGCAGGCTCATTGCATCCCACATGGGACTTGGGACCCCAGCCCCCAGCTCGGGGTGCCTGGACTCTGTGCTGCCTGCTCCCGAAAATGCCCAGGTGCTCCCACCCTGTGGAGGAAAGGACGCAGGCTCCCCCAGGCTTCCCCACGGGACGGACCCTGCCCTCAAGCTGACGCAGTGCCCAGACCCGCCACCTGGCCGGCTCCCGTCAGCTGTCCTCCTCAGCCATGCCGCTGTGCTCGCTGAGGAGGAACCACTTGAGCCTGTCAGGCAGGGGCAGGGCCTTGACCTTCGTGTCCACCGGCCACGGCTGCAGGTGGAGCCGGATGTGCACGCGGCACAGGTGCTTGAGGGATGGGGGCCGGAGCTCCAGCTGCCGCAGGGAGTGGTGCAGGGCCTGGATCTTGTCGGCCAGGCTGCCCACCGGGTGGATGTCAAAGTTCGCGGGCAGCTGGAGCCGCCGGGAGTTGGTCACCATGAGGTCCAGCGCAGTCTCGGCCTTGCGCAGGAGGTCTGCGTGGCTCTCGTCCTCGGCGCAGCCGGGATGCGAGCAGAGCCTCTCGAAGATGATGTGGAAGCCAGACCAGCAGGATGCACCGTGCAGGGAGCAGTTGTAGGCGGCCCCCGACTCCAGCAGGAAGCGCAGGAGCTGGAAGTGTAGCTTAAAGCTCTTGAGGCAGATGTGCGTGAGGGACTCGTGGGCCGGGCACTCGCTGGGGTCGGCCCCGTGCGCCAGCAGCAGCTGCGTGACTTGGAAGCAGAAGCGGTTGATCATCTGGGCCTCTTCCTTGTCCCCGCCCACGGTCTCCCCGAGCAGGAAGATGATGCAGGTGAACACAGTGTCCCCATCTTTGGTGGTGGCCTTGACATCTGCTCCTGGAAGAGCCATTGGAAGAACAGGATGGGAGGCGGCCGTGGGCCTGGCCAGCAATGCAGGGGGTGGGGCAGAGCCACTGCTGGGGGCAAGCGGATGGGGCCTGGGGACGTGGCCGAGCCTCACCTCCCTCCAGCAAGAGCCGGATGTTGTCTGTGTTGTGGACCTGCACTCCGTCGCTGCTGGCCAGAGCGTGCAGCAGAGCTGTCTTCCCTGAGGAGGCAGAGAGGGTCAGGAAGGGCTGTCAACCCACGGGGAAGGGTAAAAGGAAGGGGCTTACCGGGGCTGGGGCAGGAGAGGTAGTTCTGTGCACCCCGAGTGCTACCTCAGACCTGGCCGGGTCTCCCAACAGGAAGCCCCTACTCCTGGGAAGCTGGAACTTGCCTTCTCCCAGGGGCAGCCCCTGGGGACAGTGACCACACAGCCTTTCCAGGGCGACCACCCCACCCCAGCTACCTATGTGCCAGCCATGCCAGACTGTTGGCAGGGGCTGGCATCCTGCTGTTCACCTAGTGTCCTCACCTGGGCTACCTCACCCCAAGCCACCCATTGCCCGCAAAACCACCCACCATGCTTGTCGGCTGCGTTGACATCGGCTCCCAGCTCCAGCAGGCGCTGCAAACATGGCAGGCGCTCAGGCTCTTCGCTGGCCAGGTCCAGGGGGCTGCTCTCATGGATCTGAGCCCAGAAACACCAGCCGGGTTGGCCCAGGGGCTGCCAGGCTGCTCGAACCCCATCCCGCCCACAGCAGCAACACCCACTCATACCCGGTCCCGCCGGTTGATGTCAGCCCCGTGGCGCACCAGCAGCTCCACCATGTCGGGCTGGTTTCGAAGGACAGCGATGTGCAGGGCCGTGTAGTAGGTGACTGGGTCTGCAGGAGGCCGTGCTGCAGTCAGCTCAGGGCCAGGCCCAGGCCCCACCTCGTAGCAAGTAGTCAGGACACAGCTGTCCCTCAGCTGCTAGGACGGGCGTCCCAGGGGCTGCTCCTGAGCCTAACTGGGCCTCAGCTTCCTCTCCTGTCTAACGGGGCCATGAAACAGGGCCTCCTCTCCTGGGACTGCTGGAGGAAGCCGGCAGTGCGCAGGTTCTCAGGGCCAGGTACCCACCTAGGACCTCAAGATCCCCCCACTACCCCTGGAGCCCAGAGCCCCTAGCCTCTGCCCCACTGCACCTGGGTCAGCAGAGCCCCATCACTCCCAGGGCAGCCCTGCCAGCTGACTCTCCACCCTCCGCCCTGGCTGCCACCCGGGGAGGCAGGAGGTTGGCCTGTCGGCTTTCCCGGCACCATCAGCCGGGAGGAAGCCTGCACGTTCTTGCTCCCCCAAAAGTATGAACAAAGTCATAGAAGAGCTCAAAGTGGGGACAGAAAATTGCCTTCCCGCAGTGCCAGGCGCAGTGCCTGCAGCCACACCTCCACACCCACAGGAGGGGGTTCGCCTGGGATGGACACCCAGCTACAGCCGCACAGGGCCAAGGCAGAGCACGCTGGCTCAGGGGACAGGTGCAGAGACCCACTGGGGAGCCACAGGGGCAGCCCAGAGAATTGAGTCCCGCCAGCGCTCCAAAGAGGACAAGGGTGCTGCCCCGCTGACCTTCGAAGTTGAGGTTGGCCCCGCTGCGCAGGAGGACAGCGGCCGCCTGCGTGAGTCCCAGCTCAGCCATCTTGAGCAGCGCGTTGCTCACGCCCTCCTGGTAGAACGGGGAGTGGGCCTTCTTCTCCAGCAGCTCCCCCAGCACGTGGAGCCGGCTCTCCTCACTGGCCACGTACTGATGCCTGGGCGGTGAGAGGGGACCCGCTGAGGGAGGAAGCAGCGTGGGACTGGCTGCCCCAGGCGTCTGGGTGGGGTGTTCTTTCATACCATGCAGCAATCACCCTGAAAACAGCTGGAACCGAGGGGCAGGAAGGCTTCCCAAGGAGGTGTGAGACAGAGAAATGGCCGAGCTGAACTGACAGTCCATCTGTCCATCCTCCCACCCCTGAGGACTGAACTCAGGGCCTCACACAACAGGCAAGTGTCCTAACACTGAGCTGCTTGCCCAGCCTTTTTAAACATCATCCTTTGCAGACAAGGTCTCCCTGCGTTGCCCGGGCTGGCCTAGAACTTTCAATCCTCCTGCCTTGTAGATGGTACTACAGGCGGGTGCCACCATCGGGCCGCGCTACACCTCTTAGCCTGCAGCAGGCTCCTCCCTTGGGCTTGCTGCCAAAGGACTGGGTCTGTTCAGTTGTCTTCCGAGCTCCGCAGAGAATCTGGCCTCACAATGGGGTGTCGGACTGAGGGGAGCCCTGGGGGTCACGACCCACAGCCAGACAGACGCTCATTCCTCAGGAGCCCCACTCGGGTCACTGATCCTCTCGGAGCTGCAGGATGCCAGGCCTGTCCTGCAGCAGAGCCTCCTCCGGCTGAGGCCTTCGCAGCCCTGCGCCGACCTCTGCACCTTGCCCGACTAGCTCTGACCACCATGAGCTGCTGTGCTCGTCCCCAAAACTAAGCCAAGGTCAGCTCCGAAGCTTGCACGCAACTCCCACAATGTCCCCAACTCCTTCCAGCTGCCAACTCCCCCGCTGGCTGAGGCTTCCCTTCTCTCACAGCGCCCCTCCCCCTCGCCCCCCAGCCTCACCCACCTGCACCCCTCCAGCTGACTGGTACAAGGCCCCCCTTAGTGCAGGGGCAGGAATCAAGCTCCTCCCTCCGCTTCCATCCCAGCGCTAAACCGGCATCTGGACAGAGTTCCTGCAAGGCGTCTGCAGTTCCCCACAAACGCCAGCAGCCACCACCAGCACCCCTCAGCTCCGGAAACACCCTGCACTGTATTTGCTCACTGAAAGGTGGCAGAGCTGGCGTGGTGGGAAAGAAATTCTCTGTTGCCACCAAGTCCCCGAGAGACTGCTAATCATCCCAGGCTGAAACTCCGGGGACACCCCGCCCCCACGCCTCTCTGCTCCTCTCCACCGCGCCCCACGCATGGCGCAATTTACCCCAGTGCGCACCACGAGTGCCAGCGCCGCGGACGATGCATGGGGACGACGCTCCACGCCTTCCGCGCACTGCACGGAGGGCTGCGCTGTCTGCACACATGCAAATTCAGCTCATCATCGCCCTGCTCGGGGGTGAGAACTGCGGCGCTCGCGGCCTCCATCCCGCTCCCCTGCACAGGGCGAGGCCCGGCGACGCCTCAGCCTCCGTCCTGCTGCCCCTTGGCACCGGCCTGGGTCGCCGCGCCGGGCCGCTCACCCGTCCAGGGGCTCCTGCCGCTCGGGGTCCTGGATCCCCAGGGCGCCCAGGATGGCATCCACCAGCGGCTGGTACTCGAAGATGATCCTGCGGAAGCCGTGCAGGAACGGCATCGTGGCGGCCCGGGCGCGGTGGTGCAGCCGCGCCTTCTGCTCCGGCCGAGACGCCAGCAGGGCACTACCGGCTCCACTGTTCCCTGCCCCGCGCCCGTCCGGGTCCACCGCCCAGGCAGCCGCAGCGCGCCGGAAGTGATCTTCAATCGCACTTCCGGTCCGCGCAGACGCAGGAGCGTACTTGGACCCACAGCGCCCCCTGAAGGGTCGGAGGACCGCGGCGCGTCTCTGGGGCAGATCTGTGGCTGTCCCAGATGTGGCTCAGCCGAGCGTCGACGCGGGCTCGATCCCAGCAGGATCCCAACTCCGGGCGGCCCGTCTTCCCACCCCAACCCGGCCGTCCTGCCCTGCCCTGCTATCCCGCACGCCGCCGCTGGGCGCCGTCCGAGCTCCGCCCACGGGGAGGGTGTGAGAGCACCGCCCAGCAACCCGGGGGGACCGAGCCGCAGCGCCCCAAGCCGGTCGCGGCTGCCGGCCCAGGACGGGACTAGGCACGTCGGTCCCCACGCGGCACGCTGTGGGCAGTGACGAGCGTCCTCACACACAAACACACACTGGCCTGGGGGCAGCATCTTGGTGGGTCACCGAACTTCCTTCTGTGAAATGGGGACTCTCGCGCCCGTCCGAGATCGGGGTCCAGTGCCCCGAGGGTGTCGGGGAGTTGAGCCCAGCAGCAAAGGTCCAAGGTGGGACCCAGGCATCCTCCCTCAGGCCACTGCTTGGACGTTGGGGATCCCCAGCCCCACAGCCGAGGCCTGACTTCTGGCTTCAGCCCGATTTGTCTCATAAACATTAAACAATGGGCAGAGCAGGAACCTCTGCCACAAGCAAAATTGACTTCCCAAAACAAGGCCGTCAAAAAGCGTGCCCGGGGCCAGCCATGGCGTCCCGCAGCCAGCATGCACGACAGGGGCTGGATAATTGCTCCCTGCATAGTTAGCAAGGCTGTGCAATCGAGTGACAAGCTGTCAAAGCCCCCCAGGCAGTCAAAACCCCTAAAGGGTCAGGGAAGGAAGCAGCCGGGTTAAGTCTCTTCAGGGCTGGGCCAGCTTGGGTTTCCCGTGGCAACTTCTAGTCACCTGTGTTCAAATTCAAGGTGGATGTTCCCTATTAAAACGGTACAGCTCCTGCCACTGCCAGCTTCGGAGACCCTGGGGCTGGGCACCATTAGCCCACTCTCTCTCTTCCGTCTGCCCATGACCTCATTTCTTCGTCTGGGTCTCTGTCCAAATCATGTCTTCCTTTCTGAGTGACCCAATCATTGGACCTGGAGCCCCCCAGACTCAGCGTGACCTGCTGTTAAATTGATCACATTTGCAAGAATTCCTTTCCAAATAAGGTCCCTTAGCTGGGCGCGGTGGCCCATGCCTGTAATCCCAGCACTCGGGAGGCTGAGGCAAGAGGATTGCCGTGAGTTTGAGGCCAGCCTAGATTACATGGTGCGACCGTGTCTCAAAAACAAAGAAAAAGCCAAATAAGGTCACTTTCCAGGTACCCAGGCTAGGACTTGAACTTCTTTTTGGAAAACAGGACACTATTAAGGGCATTATAGTACCCAGGTATGGTGACACACGCCGTAATCCCAGCACTCAGGAGGCTGAGGCAGGAGGATCACTTTGAGTTTGAGGCCCACCTGGGCTACACAAGCAAGTTCAAGGCTAGTCTGGACTACATAGTGAGACCTTGTATCAGAAAAACAAAAACAAACTAAACAATTAAGGCCATTATAATGGCAACACTAGGCTTGGGCCTTCTGGCCTGACAGTGCTGGATGTAGTTAAGAGCTCCTGATATCACCCATGGGATCTGCCAGCCAAGGGCTGGGAGTAACCACGACACAGTTCCCTGTGTTTATGGAGCCCTAAGAGCCAGGCCCTATGCTGAAAGTGGGACCTGTGGGTCCCAATCCAGCAAAGCCTATTAAGTAGGTGATATTACACCCCATTTCTGGAGCAAGGAAACAGGCTCAGAGAGGTCTGGGGGCTTACACAACACAGCGGGGGGACTTCAGCCTCCCTGTGCCCCCCTTTGGCACGCAGGGCCTCACGGTTCTCCTGCACTGAAAGGGAGCTGGACGTGCAGTGGGGGAGCTGACCTCTGCCCTCCCACAGAGCTTGGGCACCACCCTGGCACACAGACCTGTTGCCCGCTGTCCCCCAGGCTTCTGTTGTGCGAGGACCCCCGCCCCTGGACTGCCCGCCTGTCAGCAGAGACAGCCTGGGTTCCTCCGCCTGCCTCTTGCTAAGGCTGTCACTCTGAGCCCATTTCAGTCCTGACCCTTCCCTCCCCTTCCCTTGCCAGTGCCCCCATGCCCGGCCCAGTCCAGCCCTTCCTGCTACCCAACTCCAGGGTTCTCAACCCGATAGGACTCTTGGGGACCAACACCCAGTGCCCAGGTCCCCAGGGAAGCACTCTGTCCTAGGCACGGGCACAGCATTCACACATAAGGAGCTGTCAAAAGTCAACAAGAAGGCAAAGCCCCATTACAACATGGGCAAAGAACATGCGCAGAAGAGCCGCAAGGACAAAAAAAGTCTAAGAAGAAAAAGAGAGATGGCCAGCTGCTCTCCAGCAGGGATAACAGCTAAAAGATAGGACTTGCTGCACGTGAGACCCTTGTCATTCAACAGAGCAAATTACAGAAGAGGGGGCACAAATTTGTGTGCGATCGATTTGGGGGGTTGTGCATGCGCGTGTGTGTGCATCTGTGCACGTGTGCGTGTGTGTGAATGGTCAGATTTCATCCTTGAAAGTCCCATGCTGAGCTGTTATAGGTTGTTATTTCTGGGACCCAGGAGCTTTAATCTTCTTTCTGTTTCCTGTGTCTTCTACCTTTTCTGCAGTGAGTGTTTTCAGGGCTTCGAGAGGAAGGATCCCCCAAAGATTCATGTGATGAGGGCCTGACCCCCAGTGCCGCATGTTCCACACAGGAGTCTGGAAAGGTAGCTGAGCATGAACCCACACATTTGTGAGCTCAGAGCTGAAGGGGCTCCTGGAGGTTGGCAGAGGCAACTGGGGAGATGGCTTGAAGGGCACATCCCGAACCCACTCCTTCCTCTCTGGCTCCTCCCTCTCTCTGCTTCCTGGCCATCCTAAAGCGAGCAGCTCTCCTCCACCAGGTCCTTCTGCCACGCTGTTCCTGCCTTGGAGCCCGCAGACCTTGGGCTGAACCCTCCGAAACCATAAGCCACAATGAACTTCTCCCCAAAGCTGCGTGTCAGGATTTTGTGCTGGCAATAGAAACGTGGCCAGTGCAAGTACGTCTTACCTGAGACGTGAAACCTGCACTGGCCCTGATGCTCCCCTGAGCTGCAGAGCAAGAACATGAGGCGAGTCCACGGCCCTCCTTGTCTTCCGTGTCTAACCACTGATGATGCCCCTGGCAGGTGACTCCCCAGAGGCCTCCTGCACCCACCTGGGCTGGCTGTTGGGATTCCTTGAGTTGGATGGGAGCTCAGTACACATCAGTCTTGAGTCTTCGTGACACTTGAGGCATTAGTCATAGCAGGACGCCCGTGTCATAGTTAAGAATGCTTCAGAGGGGCTCACAGGGGAGCCCCTGCTCCAAGAGGACACCCCCAGCCCAGCCCAGCCCTCCCTTGCTCTCTGCCTCGATGTCACCATCTCACACTCACACACACACACACACTCATACACTCATACACTCATACACACCCTGGCTCTCACACACGCTCATGCTGGTTCATAACCCACACACGGCCACCTGCCCACTGACTCACAGCCATGCAGTCACGCACACACACTCACACCATGCTTCCTGGGCAGCCTGAGAGTGCCCCATTACCCTCTTGGTGCCCAGGTCCCCCTGAGAAGGAGCCGCAGCCGGGCCTGTGCCTTAGGAAGCCTCTGGGCTGGCTGTAGAGATGCACGCCGTCACCCCAGCCGCTGGGCAGGTGGAGGCAGGATCACAAATTCAATCCCAGTCTGGCCAATTTAGTGAGACCTTGTCTCAAAAAATTTTTTAAAATTATTTTTTAAAGGGCCATGGATACCGGGCATGGTGGCACACGCCTATAATCCCAGCACTTGGGAGGCTGAGGCAGGAGGATCATTGCGAGTTTGAGACCAGCCTGGGCTACAAAGTGAGCTCAAGGCCAGCCTGAATTGCATAGCGAGACCCTGTCTCAAAAAGACAAAAAAAAATTTAAAAATAAAATAAAAAAATAAAGAGCCACGGATGTAGCCCAGTGACAAGGCCCTGGGTTCAATCCCCAAAAGTGCAAAAAAGGGGGCCCTCGAGCCCCCCTTTGTTTTCCTCCATTATCCTCTCTCCCTCTCTCTCTCCCCCTCTCTCTCTGTCTCCCTGTCTTTCAGTTGGGCAGCCTTCTCACGCACCTGGGTGCAGAGCTGGGGGCGACAATGTCTGAAGTGCCCTCGCAGGGCCACGCCCCCACTGCCCTCCTTTCTGCACTGCTATGACCCCAGTCCGCTTCTCCCTTCCCTCCTGCCCTACAGCCGGACCCGCCCTGACCCCTGACCCTCAGGAGCGGGGCAGCAGGCCATTGGCCAGGCCTGGAAGGACTTTCCTGTCCCCCGGCTAGTCTGCCCTCCCCAGAAGCACCAGCAGGATTTCAGGGAGCTCGACGCCCAGGGGTGACCGTCCTTGGGATTCTGTTCCAGGGCTGTCCTGCCTCTGCCTCCCTACCGCCCCTCTGGCCATAGCCCTGCTCTCTGCCCCAGCCACCTGGCGCTGGATCCAAGCATGGGCTCTGAGAGCCACTCAGGGGCACTGAAGGTGTCCCCTCGGCCCTCGGGCCCTCAACCTGAGATAGGAGGGCGTCTGGGGCCTCACTCAGCCCAAGAAGGGGGCACAGGGGAGAGTCTAGCAGATGAGGGTGCGGCCATGAGCTCACAGGGAGTGGGAAACAGCACAGGAAGCGGGGGAGGCCTTCGCCTTCCAATGCTGCCACCCTGCCTCAGCCTCCGGCCCCGCCCCGCCCCGCTGAGCCACAGTTGTCCTTCGGGGTGCGGGTGCCAGGAAGGCCCAAGCCCGCCCTACTCTGGCTGGTAAGAGACCCCTGTGCCGGAGGCCCTGCCGGCCCCCACACCGGCCTCCATCCCGGCAGGCCGGCTCCAGGGACAGAGCTCAGGGAGGGGACCGCCGGGCACCCTCCGGCCTGGCCCACCGGGGCCTCCCTTGGGGTGGGGGAGGAGGAGGAGCGGGCAGGGTGCCCTGTGCTCCCGGCCCCCGCCCCGCCCCGCCCCGCTTGGCCGCGGTGGCCGGCAGGAAGGGCCCGCGGGCCATCCGTCAGGGAGACAGAGCGGCCAGCACTGCCCGGCCGAGGAGGGAGCCGGGAAACCTGAGCACTGAGAAGCCCTCCTGGCTGTCTGGGGGAATTTAATTAAATTGCTGGAGAGGCTGCGAGAGGGGCCACATCTGGAACCAATGTGTGGGCTTCGATCCCTCCCTCCCCTCTGCTCCCCGACTCGCCGCTGTGAAAGGGAACCCGGGGAGGCCTGGGAAAGTGGCGTCCTGTCCCGCGGGCCGGGCTCCGGCAGACGGCGAGGGGGACGGCAGAGACCGGAGCGGGAGTCAGGCCGGGCGGGAAGAAGGGGCCGCGTGGCCGGGCTGCAGGGCAGGGTGGCTGAGGACGGGGGCGCACGGCCATTTCACAGGTGCGGACAGGGAGTCCCCGAAGGCAGGGCTTCTGGAGGATCGCAGGCCCGCTCAGGCGCCCTCCCTCGCCTCTGCCCTGCCTGACAGGCGGGGAGGCCCCGGCTGGGCAGAGCCCGTGTCCCTCTGTGTAGGGGTGAGGGAGGTGACTCTCTCCAGACGTCTGGGCTCGTGGGCGGCAGCGCCAGGATGATGGTGGTGGTGATGACGGGTTGGGTACTAGACACTGAAGCTTCGCATTGAGCTTCATGCCTGGCCCGTCCCTCCCTTTTTTATCTTGGGACAGGGTCTTAGGTCTCCAGGTTGCCCAGGCTGGGCTGCGGGCCTGGACCCCCGGCCTGGACCCCGGGCCTCTCCGGCAACACCCCCACACCGGCTGCTGCTTGCTCCGTGCTTGCTGGTGTCAGGCACAGGGCCGGGCTCTATGGCAGTGGCAGCGTGGACACGAGGTGCTGGCAGGGACAGGGACGGGACCGGGACGGGACCGGGACGGGACAGGGACGGGACAGGGACGGGACAGGGACGGGACAGGGACGGGACAGGGACGGGACAGGGATGGGACAGGGACGGGACCGGGACGGGACAGGCCAGCCTTGCCTGGGCAGCACTGGAAGCTGCTGCGGGTCAGGAGCTGACCGCAGGTGGGAGCAGAGGGGGTGGGCTCTCTGGCCTGTGAGTGTGGGTGTCACCTTTGGGCACGGGAACGGGGAGAAGGTGGCCCCCGGGTCCCCAAGGCGGAGTCTTGGCCCCAGCCTCTCTTTCAGCCAGTTTCTGCCCCTGCTCCAAAAGCTTCACCCGTCCAGGCCCAGATCCGTGGCCTGAGCGGCTCCCGGCTCTGGCCAACGGGGCGGTGGGACACAGCCTGGGGTGACACAGACTCGGGGCCCTGAGGAGGCCAGCTCTGCACCCTTTCTTTCTCCTTAAGCCCAATCCCGGCTCCTAAAAGCCAGCTCCAGGCTCCCTGCTTGTGAGTGGCGTTGGTCTGCACAAGGACGCCTCTAGCGGGACACTCACCCCGGACAGCTGGGCCCGGCCGGCTCCACCTGGGCCCCAGTGTGTCCCTGCAGTCCAGCCACAGCAGGCAGAGCAAGGGGCTTGACGAAGATCTGTGCGACAGATGTCCCAGGTCCTCGGGGCCTGCAGAGTGGTTTAAAGATTTGACTCAAGGCCCCTGGAATCGAGGGGAAACTGAGGCACGGTGAGACGTGGCCTGCTGAGTACGGCTCCTCCTTCCCTGGAGAAGCCCCCTCCCCACATCTCCCCCACCCCCGTGAGCCCCTGATCTTCTCGCTCTCTGTTTTGCTTTATTGTTGAGACAGTATCTCACTGTGTTCCAGGCTGGCCTTGAACCTGCAATCCTCCTGCCTCCGCCTCCCAAGTGCTGGGACCATGAGCCACCGCAAATGGCTTCTCATTCCTTTGTTCTTTCTCAGTCTCAACTCAAAAACCTCCAGGGGTTGGCTCACCACTCCACCCAGTGTGGGCTGGGGGCCCTGAGTTTCAATGTGGTCTGGGTAAGAGCAGAATGGGTCCTGTCCCCCTGCCCTGCTACAGCTCCCAGAGCCAGGAGGATGGTGATGGTGGCTGTCACTGGAGAAGTGGCCTGCAATAGCAGATGTGGCCACACAACCATTCGACATAAAAGACTGATAAAGACAGGAGGGCACTGGGGTGGTGGGGCATCCGGCGCACAGGAGGCTGA